>NC_082713.1:168465209-169065209 GCF_030144855.1 Hypanus sabinus
GACAATACCTATAAAATGAAGTAGTATTGATTACTTTTATTGCAACTATTCATAATCATCTATATTTCTTGATAATTCCATGAGGATAGCTTCACGTAAGTAATCACTACAGGACCATGCAGAAGATTTTACACTTATGTAACAAAGCATGAAACAAATCAACTTGCTAACCTGTGGGTAGGTGGTTGTTCATAAATAAGGGAGTTATTTCAACAATTCTTTGTCGAATCTGGAAAGGAATTTGGCTTTATGTGAAAGTACCCTTTACCTGATTAGAGTCAATGAAGAAAGAATCTTAATTGTTAATGCAAAACAATTAAGTGAAGTTATGTGCTTTCTAACCAACCCACACAATAAATGATTACCAGATTATTTTGAATTCTACAGAAATACATTTTTTTAGCAATGTTGTATCATAGCTCTCAATGATTTGTAATGAAATGTACCATCTAAAATATACAATATACAAAACAAGTAAGATTACAAGGGCAAATACTTTTTGAATGTAGGAACGCAAATGGTAGGGGTTTGCCGAAGTTCAGTAATAGAATCATCCCGATTCCCAATATAGAATCTTTTTCTTTGAGTAAAGTGGACAAATTATGGAAATTGTAACAAGTAACATAACACAAACATTATTCTACCATTCCCTACGTGGGCCTAAGTAACTAGATCAGACAAAGATTCAAATTTGATCAGAACAATTGGTCTCTTTATTCAAGAATTTAAAAAAATACAAATAACTAAAATAAGATTGGAATCTAAAAGCTCTCATCTGCAATGTAGTCACGTACAAGACAGTTGTTTAAAAAAAAAAACAAAATCTGCTGTCCTTCCTCATCTAGGATTCAGAAATACAGAATGATCAATTCACCATTACCATTTAAAATGGGCAGTGGGGGTGGGAGTTATGAATTTAAAGTAAATGTTGGCCATACCAGGGATGTTCTGTGAGGACAAATATCTCATTGTACATTGGAATCTAATCAAAATATCAATTATGAAATGGAATTACTGTATTGATAAAGTAAAATTCTTCTAGATAAAAATGGAAAGTCGTGCAATTAATTGCAAACTCTGCGTGCCATGGATATTGCAAACAGAGAATCGAGGAGCATTTCAACTCCTCGGACCCCCAGCGCATGTGGCATGGCATACAGGTCATTACAGACTTCCGACCTCCGATGTTTGCACCAACCCGAGCAGGGTGAACGTACAGAAGGCAACTGGTCCAGATGGAATACCTGGCCATGTACTCAGAGTCTGTGCAGGGCAGTTGGCCGGGGTCTTCATGGACATTTCAATCTGTCCCTGGCCCAGGCAATTGTCCACACAAGCTTCAAGATTGCCACCATCGTGCCAGTGCCAAAGCATTCCACTGCCACGGGCCTGAATGACTTTTGCCCAGTTGCTCTCACCCCCATCATTGCAAAGTGCTTTGAGAGACTGGTTCTATCACATCTGAACTCCTATCTGCTCACTACCCTGGACCCCCATCAATTTGCCTATCACACCAACAGGTCAACAGAGGACACCATCTCCACGGCACTTCACTCTGCCCTGATCCACCTGGACAGCCCCAACTCTTATGTCAGAATGCTGTCATTGACTTTAGTTCGGCATTCAATACTGTGACCCCCTCTAAGCTAATCGCCAAACTTTGCCAGCTTGGTATCAGCTCATCCCTCTGGAATTGGACCTTGGACTTTCTGACTAACAGACCCCAATCTGTTAAGTCAGACAACCTCTCCTCCTCCACTCTCGCCCTGAACACTGGCGTGCCCCAAGGCTGTGCGCTGAGCCCTCTTCTGTACTCCCTTTTCACCTATGACTGCATTCCTGTACATGGTTCTAACTCCATAATCAAGTTCGCAGATGACACCACGGTGGTTCGCCTGATCAGAGGGGATGACGAGACAGCCTACGGGGAAGAGGCCCAGCACCTGGCTGCATGTTGTGCCAACAACCTGGCCCTTAACACCCAGAAGATAAGGTCATTGTGGACTTCAGGCCACACTCACATCCCTATCTACATCAAGGGAGCTGTAGTGGAGCGTGTATCAAGCTTCAAATTCCTTGGTGTCCATATTTCTGAGGATCTCATCTGGTCCCTGATCTCCTCCATCCTGATCAAAAAGGCACAACAGACCCTTAATTTCCTGCAGAGCATCAAGAAAGCTCACCTCTGTCCCAGGATACTGACTTTACCGCTGTACCATTGACAGCATGCTCACCAACGACATCTCAGTGTGGTATGCCAATTGTCCCGTATCAGACTGCAAAGCACTCCAGCGTTTGGTGGAAACCGCCCAGTGGATTATTGGAGCCCAATTGCCCACCACTGAGAACATCTACCCTAAACGCTGCCTGGGCAGGGCAAAAAGCATTATAAAGGATACATCTCAGCCTAACCATATACTTTTTACTCTCCTCCCATCCGGTAGGCGCTACAGGAGCCTCCTTTCTCACACCAGCAGGCTCAGGAAGAGCTTCTTCCCTGAGGCTGTGACCCTGCTGAACCTCACATCACGCTAAGCAGTATTGCACCCATATTGTACTGTCTCAGTACTTTTATATTTGTGTGCTGTAGCACTTATTTTTTATTTGCAATTATTTTGTAAATAACACTATCTTTGCATTTCTGGTTAGATGCTAACGGCATTTCATTTGGCTTGGTATCTGTACTCGGCACAATGACAATAAAGTTGAATCTAATCTAATACTTTTACATGATTTTGAAACCAATGTACAAGAGTAGCCAAGTAACTCACAAACAATAAAGATTGCTGATATCATGGAATACCAATCACAATGGTATTCCCTGGTTTTGATCCCTCTGTTAAGGGAAATATCCCTCCCATATAGGCCCCTCGTAATTTTCTACAATGCCTTGTAAAAGTATTCAGCCCCCAACCCTTCATTCACATAAATGAATATCACAATCAGGGATTTTGATAAATTCAACTGAAAATTTGTGAATAACATGTTCCTTTTTTCACAGTAGAGCCAAAAAAAAAAAAAATCAGGGAGAATTGTAAGCATGAAAAACTAAAAATTCAAAAACTTTAATTTCACAGTTCAAAAATATTCATCCCAATTTGCTCAGTACCTAGTTGAACCACCTCTGGCAGCTTTTTCAGACAGTCGTCTTTTTGGGCAAGTCTCTACTAGCTTTACACAATGTGAAGGAGAAAGACTTGCCCATTGCTCCTTGCAAAAGTGCTCAAGCTGTGCCATGTTAGTTGGGGAACATTGGCAGACAGCAACCTTGAGGTGTTGCCTGAGAGATTTGATTGGATTCAGGTCAGGACTCTGACTGGGCCACTCAATAACATTAATTTTCTTCATTTGAAGCCATTCCATTGTTGCTCTGGCAGTGTGTGTTGACTTGCTGAAAGTTTAACTTCCTCCCCAGTTTAAGCTTTCTGTCAGAAGCTGGCAAGTTTATTCTCCAGGATCTCTCTGTACTTAGCAGCATTCATCTTCCCATCAAGCCTGACCAGATGTCCAGTCCCTGCTTCTAAAAAGCATCCCCACAGCATAATGCAACCTCCACCATACTCACAGTTGGCATAGTGTTACCTGGCTGATGCATAGTATTAGATTTATGTCACATGTATCACTTAGTGTTGAAGCCAAAAACTTCTACTTTAGTTTCAGCTTACGATGAGACCTTCATCCATATCTTCACACTATCTTCTGAATGATGCTTTGCAAAGTCTTTACAGACAAGGATGTGTTTTTTTAGCCAGGGCTTCTTTCTTGCCACTCTACCATAAATACCCTTTTTGTGCAAGGCCTTATAGATTGTGGAGCCATGGGCTTCATCTCCAGTTGCAGCCATCGACTTCTGCAGCTCACTCAGAGGGACTGTTGGCATCACAGTAGCCTCCCTACCAAGTGCCATTCTTCCCCAGCAAATAATTTTAGAGGGGTGGCCTGACCAAGGCAGTGCGGTTGTAGTTTCATAATTTTTCCACTTTCTCACAATGGACTGCACTGAGATCCAAGGTACGTTCAGGGTCCTTGAGATGGTTTTATACCCTTGCCCAGATTTGAGCTTTTTATTTATTATCATGTCCTTGACTTGTCTTGAATGCCCTTTTGTTTTCACTTCGGCTTGGCTGTTGAAAATCTACATACTGATGGACTTTACAGAGACAGGGGGTATTTATTTTTATAAATTCTACATCAACAAATTGGGTGAGTTGGTAAGGTAATACGTACTGTATATTGCACCTGATGAAAGTTAGTGTAGTAATTAAAAGGGGATGAATAAACACAAGAAATTCTGCAGATGTTGGAAACCTAAAGCAACACACACAAAAGTGCTGGAGGAACTCAGCAGATCAGGCAGCAACTAAGAAAATGAATAAACAGTTCACTATTTTTCAGCCTCGTAGATTTGGTTTTAAATTTTCAGTTAATTGTTGACAGGTTTTTTGATTTTAAAAAATTGATATGATACATGTTTTGCAAATAAGCTCAAAAAGTCCTACTTCAATATATTTTAATTTTAGAAAAAAGAGCCAGTAAAATGTGAAAATAGCTTTGGGCGCTAAGTACTTTTTCAAGGCATTGCACATGTTAATTAAGTTTCCCCACCCCCAGACCTTGTTCCAAAGAAAACCTAGCTTATCCAATCTTGCCTCTTAACTACAATTTTCTAGTCCTTGTAACATCAGCACAAGCTTCCTCTTCACTGTCTCCAGCACAATCACATTTTCCATGTACTGTGGTGATCAGAACTATATAAAGTGGTCACAGTTAGCTGTGTCCTAACTAATGCTGTGCACCAGTGTTAATTAAGAGTTCCCCTGAAAATTAAGAGTCTGTAATGTGCCATGTGCTCAGCTGATTGGAAAGAGTTTTGTTTTGATGAAACCATAAGTAACACAATTGAGAATTGAGTGCACGTCAATTTGGTCCATAATGTGCCAGCGTCATCTTTCAGGTCATCAGTTACCTTCTAGTGACACTTGAAAGACATCGCTAGGTATATGCAAACTATTTTAAAATGATAACCCATTGATTTAAGTAGGTCCAATAATGTACTACTTAGTCACTGGACCACTAATTTGACACTTAAAATCCAGATAGATCATTGGAACAAGCCCACTATCTCAGGATGGCAAAGATGGCATAAGGTTTCTTGTTTCACTTTGCAATAAAATAATGCTTAATACCAAAATCAGCAGGTAAAATGAGAAAAGGATAATCCTCAGTTTTGATACCCTTACCACAGAATAGACTCCTTACACCACAAACTAAATCAGAATATACACGATAATTCATTAAGAGGGAAAAATATTTAAAATGTAATTTGGGGGATTTGTCTCTTTGAAAAGGCAGGGTGACAACTGCCAATGTTACTTCTGAGCCAGCTGCTGGAAATGAATTAGAGTACCCAGAAGCTGACATAACTGTTAATTTTCCACTCTCTCATGGGAAAGCAAATGAACAACTGGTATTCCATGTGCTTCTGTTCTGCACAGCACATGCAAAAGTAGCATCATACTAAATTAATTCACTGGGCTCTATTCAGGTTATAAAAAAATTATCATGGAAAAAGAAAAGCCTTAAATTTGAACATCTTGATATTCTAACTACAAATTCCCTTTCTTTAATCCTTGAAGATGTTGATTCCTTGCTGCATTACTGTTCCACATACAGTGCGTTCCGGTTTTTTGGGACGCCTTGGGACCGGTACATTTTGGCCCAATTAAGCAGTTGCCTCAATTAGCCAAAGTTCCTTGGAAATAGTTAAAAAGGAATAAAAAGATAAACTATCGATTAACTGAATAACAAATTGTGTATTTAAATGAAATACAGAATAAATTAGGACTCTGCAGTACTGTAAAACTGTGTATTAGCTCCTAATGGTTTTCAGCAGAGGAGTTCATCCAGTGTATGCTGCTGAGCTCTATTGATCGAATGTCAATGAACAAAATCAGCACCGACACCTAGTGCAGATAATGGACAGTCTTCATACAATGCTATCAACAATTTATCTTCCATAGCTTCACTTACATTTTAACATGAATATCAATATCTTTGTAATTCCTAACTTGTTGAAGTAGTGAAAGAGTTTCATTTTCACTCTTGGCTGTTTCTGACATCTCCAAGCCTTTATGCTTGAAACTGCAGTGAATAAACAATTCTGAATTGTCTTGCTGCTTATTTCACACCTACTATCAGAGACAAAAATCACTGCTTTTGGAACAGAAACACACAACTGACGCTTTTTAAAACTGTTCGCTCTAAATATGGCGTAGCATCTCACAGCCACACAAGTGGACACAATTGACATTAGTTCAGCAACAGCCTCCTGTCCCAATTAAACTGCAGTGTCCCAAATAAACAAACGGAATCCTAGCTATTTTCTCAATTGTTTTTGTTCTTTAAGAGTTGTCCCAAATAAGCAACCGCCACAATTAACCACCGCATATCCTTCAGTCCTTCAAACACACATCATTTGTGTATTCACAGTAAATGCTGGTGATATTTTGTGTGCAACTGAATTTCTATTAACTCCAAAGCTCTTCCAGCAACAATCACTGAAATAGGTACTCTGATTATCTCATGTTCTCGTTATTTATATTTGCATACGCAGATTGTTGTCTTCTGCACTCTGGCTAATCTTTCATTGATCCTGTTATAGTTACTATTCCATTGATTTGTTGAGTATGCCCCCAGGAAAATTAATCTCAGGGTTGCATATGGTAACATACATGTACTTTTTAGAATAAATTTACCTTTACTTTGAACTTCTGCTTAAAAAGCTACTGAACCCAACTGTAACATTTCTGGCTTGTGTCATTATGGCCTCAAAGCTGAATGAAGATTGGCCCATGATTGTCATGGTCTATGGCTTAGTTAAAGACTGGATAAGTTGGCTGACGGAACCTGCTGCTTATTGTTCGGAACTGGCCAGTTGGAAAAACACTTTGCAGGTGTGGAAACCACATTATATATAAGTTAGCATAAATGTACCCTTCCAAAATGGTTTCAAGAAGAGATTGTGCAGTTCACAAGTTATAAAAGTAATTGAACAATGTAATTTAATTGCTTCTGTAGTATATTCTGGGTAACTTAAGAAATAGGTAACAGGTTCATCCCCAACTGAACAAGCTACTCCGGTTTTAATTTTTTTCCAAATTGCTATTTATCACAAACTGCCATTTCTTCTCTAATATTTGAATCACTCAATCAATGGTCAGTTATTCTTGTAATTCCCTTCTCAACTTCCTTTGATTACCAATTAATTCAATTATACATCAGAAATGATACCCATTTAGGAAAATGACTTCAGATTGCAATGACTGTCAAGTTTCCCGGAAGATCTATCCAACTTATAATTTGCACAATGCCTATTTATTAACATCATAGATGGCTCTCAGATGTATATCACAAAGACTTAAGTACATCTTTAAGTTTCTACCACCAACTCTATTGTTGGTCACTCATTCCATTCACTGTCCAAATTACTGTTGCAGGTTGTATCAGACTGTTCACAATCCTTAATCTCCAACTTTAAGGCTTACTTGCAAAACTCAGCCCTTTGGGCTACTTCCTTCCCATTTGCCCTGTCTACTGTTATGCATCCTGTTTTTTAAAAAAACTAAATGACAACTTATCAGACTGGGAAAAAAAAGCACAGGAGAAGACATTTTGGCCTATTATGCTTGGGTGGTTTTTTGAAAGAGCATGCCAATTCCTATTTCTCCACAATTCAACAAGTACATTTTTCCAAATTCTTTTTAATAATTTCTAAGCAAGCTGTTTTCACCACCCTTTCAGGTAAGGACAACTTTAAAATTAGTCATTATCATTTCTTCACTGTCTCTGGTCAACAGAAAATTTCCTTACTTTTGGTACACTGGAATTATCTGTGAGGAAATGCATGCATTAAATTTCAACTGGATTCACAAAAGTTATAATCTGTATGATTTACAGTATTTCAACTTCAATTTTCATTGCATTACATTTTATCAAGATTTTCCATTCAACTGTGCAAGTAAACATGTGCATAATTGTAGGCAAGCTGGTTCTGACTTTACAGGAAGTGTATTTAAAATATTGAAGGTTCTCTTGCAGAAACTCGACTCAACACTCTCAGAGAAGAAAATGAGAGGGGGAGTGGAGGGAAAAAAGCGCACAGAGACGAAAAGAGAGAGAGAGAGATTCTCTCTCTTAAGACAGAACACAGTACACATAGGAATAGGCCCTTTATCCCACAACGCCGAAATAAACTTAATTCCATCTGATAGACAGCCCTCCATTCCATGCCTCTTGAATGTCACTATTCCATCTACCTCCACCACCACATTATTAACAAACCATTTCAGGCACCGACCACACATCCACCAGTACCAAATAACATTTCTGGACGCTAATTAGGGAAATAAAACAGTTTTACATGACATTAAAATGGGAGAATCACTAAGCCCCAAACAAAGCAATGGCAGTTGTTAAACGGTTTAAAAATTATATTTTAAAAAATTGTGCACATTTTATAATTTAACAAATTAAAAAACCGTTAAAGTGTTTAGCAGCCGGGATACCAGTTAGCGAGCGAGCAGCATTGAGCCTGTTATTCCTTCAAGGTTAGTTACTAGACGCAGCGCAGAAAACACTTATCACGAATTGCCCGTTAAACTACCAGTTTTCTCGTTTAATTGTTTTTGGCCCTAACGTGTTTCTCTAAATTCCCCGAAGGAATGAAACACTCCTCTCACTCTCTCTCACACACACACACACGCGCACAGATGGGAGTCTCTTCCACCGCAGCCACCATGTTTGTTTCTTAAAACAAACCCAGAATCACGACGCGGCTCCTCAGGCGCAAATCTGCGACGTTACTGACAAAAAATAAATCCCAGGTCGAACTCGACCGTTCGCCGGCTGTTTTGCGAAGACTGCAGATCAAAAGCGATCGCACAGTTGTATTATAAAAAAAACACCCACAAACGCAGCGGCACAGAGGCCCCCGCCCCCCCCTCTCCCCGAGCAGCAGGATGCGAGCAGCCGCCATTTTGTGCGAGGCGAGCTCGGCCGGTGTGTGAGGGAAGGGGGAGGGGTGTCGTGTAATGGTTGAATAGGGGCACCCCCTCCCGGGGCCCAGGCTGTGGTGGCCGGTCTGCTTGAGACGAGGCGCTATTGTCTCGCTTCTCGGAGGGAGGCTCGAGCCGCTGCTGTTTGGTGCCTCGGCCGCCGCTGCCAGCACCAGCGCCGCCGGGGTGGTTTTATCCCTCTTGTGTGTGTCTTTCTCTCTCTCTCCCCCTCCCTTTCGTCTCTCTCTCTCTCTCTCTCTCTCTGTGCGCTTTCTTTCCCTCCACCCCCTTCTCTCGTTTTTTTTCTCTGAGAGTGTTGAGTCGAGTGACTGCATGGAGCCGCTTACACCACCGCAGCCTGTGTAACAGCGTCAAAAAGCAGCAGCAACACACACACACACACACACACACATAAACCACAACAGTACCACACAATAGAGAACAAGATGTAAGTTTTCCTTTTGTATTTATTTCTTATTCTTCATCTGGCGGTCGAAAGAGTCCCGAACCGGGTCGTTACTCCTTTTTTCCCCTCTTTTTTTTCCCCCATTCCTTCTTAAAACTTTCGTACTCGCTCCACCATCAATGACTGAGCGGCAGTGGAATGGCTCTCTCCTTTAGATACTGAGGGAAGTTTGAGGGGGTTATTCTTTTCCATTTGTTTTTACACACACACGCACCCCTACACACACACAACACAATAACAATAACAATGAAAAAGATGGCAAATCCGACGGGGAAATTGCAACCTTTAGAGCCGCGGAGAAAAAGACTGGCGTTCTTGGAGGAGCTGCGGCAATTTCACCAGAACAGAGGGTAAGAAACAGGTATTTTGTACCTGCCTGGGGGAGGGGGGGAATAAAACTTTTTTCTGAAATGGAAAACACTTGGCTGATGATCCTCTGCCTTTTTCAGGACGCCTTTTAAAAAGATCCCAATAGTAGGTGGCAAGGAGCTGGATCTTCACGCTCTCTACACCAGAGTCACCAGTCTAGGTGGATTCGCCAAGGTGATTATATTTAGGGAGATGAAATTTTATTTCTTCTCCGGATCTGGGTGAAAAAATGTATATTGATTTATATTTTTATTTAGTTTCTGCTTGCAAAGATTGTGTGAGAGAGAGATGGCATTTGTTGCATGTAAGACTGCCTGCCTGGCCTGGTGCGTGGGGCTGAGCTGCACTGAGCGCACTTAAGCGAACTCAAAATTAGCGGGCATGTTTAACATCGATAATCGTGAGTGTGCCTGGGGTAGGAAATACTCTTCAGGGGACCGGCTCGCACTATTTGTTTGCCTTTATCCTGGACGGATCGGGTGAGATGGTCCTACGTATTTCTTCGCCGTCTCAGGCTTCGTGCTTCTGATGAAAATTGTAGGCCTCACATTAGGCCCATAGGATCATTAGGACGGAGAAAGTATAATATCTTTATCCTTTTGCATTCTCGTGAAACAAGTAGGTAGATAACTTTAGGTTTAGGAGCTCGTGGTGTAAAATAGTGCCGGTCGCGATATTTAAATGCGTAAGGTCCTTTTCGATATTTTTATATCTGATAATATGTATATACGCATATTAACCAGGAATATTATTTTTGATGCAGGTAACCGATAAGAACAAATGGTCACTGATAACAGAGGAGTTGAACTTTCCTAAAGGTTGTCCAAATGCAGCATTTGCCTTAAAGCAATATTACTTACGGTGAGTTTATTCTTTATGTTTAATATTTCTACTAAATTAGGGTAAATTATATTGGAAATACCTCAACAGCTGTATGCATTTCTTTTAAAAGTGCAAGGACTATTGTAGCATAATCATTTCTAAAATGGAAAGGCATTAAGAATGTCTGATTTGTGATTCTCCCGTGTTTTGTTCAAGTGTATTTTGAAGAATTGAACAAACTTGTTGAACGAGTGTACGAAATATTTGTACAGGTGTGTGACCCACTTTTGTGCCGATCTGTGCAGATTTTGTATTTACAGCTAGCAGCTAATATATAAGCTACCTGGAAGGCATTAGATAGCCTGATTATGCTAACAAAAATTTTAGGGGCTGGTAGTTAGTGAATTTTTGTGACAGACATGAACTATGTGTTCACGTGAGATTTTAATTTTTAAAAATCTGGATAAACATTCATATGTCATTAGCTCATTCCATGAAAATGTTTATTGTGCATGTGTGGTATATTTTCGTTGTTTAAACTTTCTGTTGATACTGTAGTGAGTTCTGTATAAATATCCATATTTTAGGCTATTATGACATGTTAGTCCATTTAGGATTATGTTGATCCTTCTGCCTTTCAAGCACAAATTAAATAATGCAATTGTCACTGAACAAATCATAGTTTGAAAAAATTTCATTGGCCAATTATGATGGGAAGAAGGCAATTTCAGTTTAAAGTTCAAAAGAGGGAATAGTAGTGTAGAACTATTTGGATTATCAGGTAGTTAGGTATGTACATTGCTGGATAACTGTCCAGACAACATCTGTGTTTTAAATAAAATATGACATTAAAATTTTTTAACTAGGCTCTGCAAAAACTGTTTTGATTGTTTGTTAGGGTATTGAAGTCTGGTGGCTAAGGTTCATTTAAAATTATTTTATCCATTTTGAGGGACTGTAACTGTTGAATTCAAGACATTAGACCTCTGGTTTCTTTTTAGTAACTTGTGCCCAGATTTAGCAGTTGAGCAGTATAGCACAAATAATAACTCAAATTTATTCGGTAGCATTAGCAGTAATGAAATTGCCAGGTGTTTCTATGTATGTTCAATTTTATGTGCAAAGCATGAGGACTATGATATTCTTGCATACAAGTTATGGTTTAAGACTTGTTCTCAGTGATTTGCCATTACTGTGATTTTTAGGAAGCAATTGCTAAATTAGATGTAGCATTTTATTGTTGTAATAGTCTTTGTAATAACTTCCTCATTTAAATTACAGGATTTGATCCATTAATATTTCCACATTTTCATGCTGTTGTAGAATCCAAGTATTTTTCACCTAGTCTTTTTCAAAGGCCGTGTGACATGTATGTTTTCATGCATTAACAAATTTTGATTTGTAAAACTAGTTAAATGTTCCCCATAGTCATTCTTGGAAAACCCCTAATGGTTTATACATAAACAAAAGAAAATCTGCAGATGCTGGAAATCCAAGCAACGCACACAAAATACTGGCGGAACTCAGCAGGCCAGGCAGCATTTATGGAGAAGAGTGCAGTTGACATTTTGGGCCAAAACGTCGACGGTACTCTTTTCCATAGATGCTGCCTGGCCTGCTGAGTTCCTCCAGCATTTTGCCTGTGTTGTTTTAATAGTTTATATGTTGAACTGTCAGAATGTTTCATTAAAGCTTTGTAAGGTTGCAAATTGAATACCAATTGCATGCATATGGGGTGCAAATAGAAATCTGTATTGTTGTACTCCCCCTTTAATTTTCAGCTGAATGAAGAGTGCAGCTTAAAATGAGATGGGAAATATTTAGAATGCATGTTTTTTCATCAAATGCTCACAGTTGTGGTTAGCAGTAAGTCTCCTTAACACCATGGTGCAAATTAACAGACTTGCTTCTCTGAATTTTCATATGACAGTCGCATTTACAGTATTGAAGGAATCTTTAAAGCATTTTGTTTTAAGTGTATTTTAAAACAGGATGGATTTTTTGATCTAACATAGTTACCAGAAAAGGCCAAAGCATAACACTTGCTTATTCCTCCTCTTGGCTCAAGGTAATGGACTTTGCAGAGTTTTTTTTTACAATTTTATTTTTTCCAAAAAGAATGCTGCAGAATTTCTTGTGCTTATGCACTTTCAGACTTAACTTTACATTGAGGCTAGCATTTGAGAAAGGGAAATGTGTGTTTAATTAGTTTCCTGATTCAAAGCAGCATGGTAATCAGCATAAAATAGCAACATTTTAAACTAATTAATGTTAAAGTTCTAAACTCAATTATTTTTTATGGGATTGAACCAGTAACTATACTTTTAATCGTACATTTGATTTCCATAGTGTATACTCGGGTTAAACTGCCATGTTTGTGATTTTTTTTTTGACATGTGCTATCCCAGCAGTTTAAAGTGTTTAAGTATATGTGACAAATTCAACTTCGACCATAAGACATAGGAACAGAATTATGCTATCTGGCTCATTGAGTCTGCTCCGTCTTTCAGTCATGTCTGATCCTTTTTTTTAATCTCCTCCTCAACCCCAGTTACTGGCCTTCTCCCCGTAACCTTTGATGCCATGTCCAATCAAGGACCTATCAATCTCTGCTTTAAATACACCCAACGACCTGGCCTCCACAGGTGGATGTGGCAACAAATTCCACAAATTCACCACCCTGTGGCTAAAGAAATTTCTCCGCATCTCTCTTTTGAAAGGGTGCCCCTCTATCCTGAGGCTGTACCCTCTTGTCCTCTCCCATCATGGGAAACCTCCTTTCTGCATCTACTCTGTCTAGGCTTTTCAACATTCAAAAGCTTTCAATGAGATCACTCCTCATCCTTCGAATTTCAGTGAGTACAAACCCAGAACCTTCAAATGTTCCTCACGTGATAACCCTTTCATTCCTGGAATCATCCTTGTGAACCTTCTGTGAACCCTCTCAAATGCCAGCACATTCTTTCTAAGGTGAGGGGCCCAAAGCTGTTCACAGTACTCACGGTGAGGCCTCAGCATCACATACTAGGCCTCTTGAAATGAATGTTAACATGGCATTTGCCTTCCTCACCACCGACTCAACCTGCAAGTTAACCTTCAGGGTGTTCTGCACAAGGACACCCAAGTCCCTCTGCATCTCAGATTCCTGGATTTTCTCCCCGTTTAGAAAACAGTCCATACATTTATTTCTACTACCAAAGTGCATGACCATGCATTTTCCAACATTGTATTTCATTTGCCACTTTCTTGCCCATTCTTCTAATCTGTCTAAGTCCTTTTGCACCCTACCTGTTTCCTCAACACTACCTGCCCCTCCAACAATCTTCATACAAAGCCATCTATTCCATCATCTAAATCATTGATATACGGCATCAAAAGAAGTGGTCCTAGCACCAACTCCTGTGGAACACCACTAGTCACTGGCAGCCAACCAGACAAGGATCCTCTTAAACAACACACACAAAATGCCGGCGGAAACGCAGCAGGCCAGGCAGCATCTATAAGGAGAAGCACTGTTGACGTTTCGGGCCGAGACCCTTCGTCACCAACATTTTGTGTGAGTTGTTTGAATTTCCAACATCTGCAGATTTCCTCGTGTTTGCTCTTCAAGGATCCTTTTATTCCCGCTGGCTGCCTCCTACCAATCAGCCAATGCTCTAACCATGCCAGTAACTTTCCTGTGATAATGGGCTGTTAACTTGGTAAGCAGCCTCATGTGTGGCACCTTGTCAAAGGCCTTCTGAAAGTCCAAATATACAACATTCATTGCATCCCCTTTATCTCTTCTACTTGTAATCTCTTCAAATAATTCCAACAGGTTTATCAGGCAGGATTTTCCCTGAAGGAAACCACGCAGATTTTGTACTATCTTGTCCTGTGTCACCAAGTACTCCATCACCGTATCCTTAACAATTGACTCTAAAATCTTCCCAATCACTGAGGTCAGGCTAATTGGTCTATAATTTCCTTTCTGCTGCCTTCCTCCTTTCTCAACAAGTGGAGTAACATTTGCAATTTTCCAGCCCTCTGCAACCATCCCGGAGACCAATGATTTTTGAAAGATGATTTCTAGTGCCACCACAATTTCTAATGCTACCTCTTACAGAAACCTAGGATGCAGTTCATCTGATCCGGGTAATTTATGTACCTTTAGGCCTTTTAGGTTTTTTATCTTCTCTCTTGTAATAGTAACTGTACCCACTTCTCTTCCTTCACTCACTGCACCATCAGGCATACTGCTGGTGTCTTCCACAGTGAACACTGATGCAAGATACTCATTTTGTTCACCAGCCATCTCCTTGTCCCCTATTATTATTTCTCCTGCCTCATTTTCTAGCAGTCCGATATCCACTCTCATTTCTTTTATTTTTAACATACTTGAAAAAACTTTTACTATCCACTTTGATATTATTTGCTAGCTTGCTTTCATATTTTATCCTTTCCTTTCTAATGATTTTTTTTAGCTGCTCTCTTTAAGTTTTTAAAAACTTCCCAATCTTCTATTTTCCCACTAATTTTTGCTTTGTTGTACGCCCTTTTGCTTTTACAGTAGCTTTGACTTCCCTTGTAAGCCATGGTTGTATTATTTTACCATTTAAGTATTTCTTCATTTTTGGAATACATATGTCCTACACTTTCCTTATTTTCCCCAGAAATGCATGCGATTGCTGCTCTGCTGACATCCCTGCCAGCAGTTCCTTCTGGTTTACTTTGGCTGGCTCCTCTCTCATACCACTGTAATTTCCTTTACTCCACTAATACTGTTACATCAGACTTTACTTTCTCCCTGTCAAATTTCAAGTTGAACCCAATCATATTGTGATCACTGGTTCCTAAGGGTTCTTTTACCTTAAGCTCTCTAATCACCTCCCATTCATTACATAACACCTAATCCAATATAGCTAATCCCCTAGTAGGCTCAATGACAAACTGCTCTAAAAAGCCATCTCTTAGGCATTCAACAAACTCACTCACTTGAGATCCATTACCAACCTGATTTTCCAATCGACCTGCATGTTGAAATCTCCCATGACTACCATAACATTGCCCCTTTGACTCGCCTTTCTATGTCCTGTTTTAACCTGTAGTTCACCTCCCAGCCACTGTTGGGAGCCCATCAACATCCTTTTACCCTTGCAGTTTCTTGATTCAACATCTTGTGATCCTACATCACTTCCTTCTACTGATTTGATGCCATTCTTTACCAGTAGAGCCACACCGCCCCCTCTGCCTACCTTCTTATTCCTCTGTTGTAATGTGTAACCTCGGACATCAGCTCCCAACTACAACTGTCCTTCAACCACAGATCAGTGATGGTCACATCATCATACCTGGCAATCTGTAATACTGCAACAAGATTATGCACCTTATTTCTTATACTATGTGCATTTAGATACAACACCTTAAGTACCGTATTTGCTATCCTTTCTGATTTTGCATCCCTAATGATTTGATACTCAGCCTGTTGGCTGCAACTAAGTCCCATCACCTGCCTGCCCTTCCTGACAGTCTGACTGCGTGCTATCTTTACATTTTTACATCTCTTCTATCCTGAGTCCTTTCACTTCGGTTCCCACCCCCCTGTCAAATTAGTTTAATCCTTCCCCAACATCTCTTATAAACCTGCCCGCAAGAATATTGGTCCCCCTCGGGTTCAGGTACAACCTGTTAATTTTGAATAGGTCATGCCTCCCCCAGAAGAGATCCCAATCATCCAAGAACTTGAAGCCCTGTCCGCTACACCAATTTCTTAGCCATGCATTTATCTGCCAAGTCATCCTGTTTCTACTCTCACTGGCGCTTGGCACAGGCAGCAATCCAGAAATTACTACCCTGGAGGTCTTGCTTCTCAGCTTTAACTTGTGTCAATGTATTTTGTAATTACAGTACCTTTACAATTGAAGCATTTTTCAAGATTGACAGTACTAGTACATTCAGGTGTACAATTGACATGTTGCTTTAACTGCAGCTTTTGTACATAGACAGCCCATCAGTGTGTCCTAAAGCAGATGTGTAAGATGTCTTATTGACCTAGCTACTCAAATGAATGTTCGTCCTAATCTAATGCAGTGTTGTACCTATTTTCTCCATAAACTCTTGTGGGCTAAGCTGCAGTACTAGATCCCTAACTATATTTTGGAGTTTTAAAGTTGTAAGGATATGAAATTGCACAATGTTTTTGGATATAACCTGACTTTAGTACTGTTTCATTATATCTTGTTTTGAAAAACTTCCATTTTAAGTTTATAGATCATAGCAAGTAATCTGCATAAAATTTTATGCAGAGTTATATAATTATCATATACCTATCTGAATTCAGAGATTGAGACCATAAGACATAGGAGCAAAATTAGGCCGTTCAGTCTGCTCCGCCACTGCATCATGGCTGATTTATTATCTCTCAACCCCATTCTCCTTTTTCTCCATTACTTTTGATGCCTTGACTAATCAAGAACAGTCAACCTATAAAGTGACCCTTTACAGGCAGCAAACAAAACTACGAACAATTCTATTAATTGCACTTTTTTTTCTGGACTATGATCACTGCAATTTACAGCTTGTAATTTCCCCTTGGGAGTTGTGCTTTGGAACCATCTGTACAACCTAGCATTTTTTGCAGTGTCCCAGAGGATCTGTGAACTGGACTCTCAATAATGTAGGTACAGCTGTGGTGGCCATTGCTGGAGTGGACTTGTGGCTGGATCAAAGTGGTGGGGTCTGGGCCCAAGTTCGAAACACAAACCAATGTTTGGCTGATTTAAGTGCTGAGCCAGATTGAAAAGGTAGAAGGCTGCGGTAGAAGGACAAGCTGGTGTTCAGCTTACTACTACACATGGTTTACTTGTATTAGCGGTGAACTATCTTTGCAGCTGTAGCCTGCAACTATTGGCACTCATCTCGGTGTTGATCTGGCTCCATTCTGTGGCCTGTAGCCATCGGGCTCCTGGACTGGCTTTACTCGCTTCAGCATTTAACTGGCTCTGTGGTTGTGGACTCGCTTTCGGTGACTTTACAGTTCACGTTCCATGTTATTTGTTTACTTTTTTATTGTTTGCACGATTTGTTCTTTGATTTTTGCACATTGGGTGTTTGACAGACTTTGTGGTTTTTTTAATGGGTTCCATTGTTTTTTGTGGCTGGCTGTAAGAAGATGAATCTCAAAGTTGTATAAAGTTTAATACTTTGAAATAGACCCAAAGACTTGGCCACTTTGGGAATGAATTTCACAGATTCACCGCCCTCTAGCTAAATAAATTCTCCCTCATCTCTCTAAATGGATGTCCCCATAATCTGAGGCTGTGCCCTCTGGATTCTCCCACTATGGGAATCATTCACTTCCCTGTCGCTATCTAGACCTTTCAATATTCGATAGGTTTCAAAAGATCAACCCCTCCACCCCCCCCCCCCCCCCACCATTCTCCTGAACTCCAGCAAGTGCTGGCCCAGAGCCATCAAAGATTCCTCGTATGTTAACTCTTTCACCCTGGAATCATTCTCGGGAACCTCCTCTGGACCCTCTCTAATGTCAGCACATCATTTCTTAGATAAACGGCCTAAAACTGCTCACAATACTCCAAGTGTGATTTGACCAATGATTTTTAAAGCCTCAGCATTGTATCTTGCTTTTATGTTCTCTCAAAATGAATGCTAACATTGTATTTGCTTTCCTTACCACTGATTCAACCTGCGAAGTAGTCTTCAGGGACTCCTACCCAAGGGCTCCCAGGCACCATTGCACCTCACACTTTTGAACTTCCTCTCCTTTTAGAAAATTGTCTGCACCTTTGTTTCTTCTAACACTTCCCTACACAAAATTCCATCTGGCATTTACTTGCCCATTCTCCTAAATTGTGTTTCTGCAGATTTCCTACTTCCTCAACACTACCTGTCCTTCCATCAATCTTCGTATCATCAAAAATACCATCAATTATCATTCAAATCATTGACGTATAATCTGAAAAGAAATGTCTCAAAACTGACCACTGTGGAACAGCACTAGTCACTGGCAGCCAATCAGAAAAGGCCCCCTCTATTTCCACTTTCTCCCTCATGCTATTTGGCCAATGTTCTGTAAATGCTATTATATTTACTGTACTGCCATGGGCTCTTATTAAGCAGACTCGTGTGTCACCTTGTCAAAGGCCTCTGAAAATCTAAGTGAACAACATCCACTGACTCTTCTTTGTCTTATTAACCCACTGATTCCCCTCTGCCTGTAATTTCCTCAAAGAATTCCGACAGATTTGTCAGGCAAGATTTTCCCTTAAGGAAACCATGCTGACTTTAGCCTATTTTATCATGCGCCTCCAAGTATCCTGAATTCTTTCTTAATAATGAACTCCAACATCTTCCAACATCCAACATCAGTTGGGTCAGGCTAACTGGCCTACAATTTCCTTTCATCTGGCTTCCCTCTCAAAGAGTGGGGTGATGTGCAACTTTCACATCCTCCGAAACCATTCCAGAATCTAGTGATTCTTGAAAGATCAGTACTAATGTCTCCTCAATCTCTTCAGCTTTCTCTTTCAGAACTCTTGGGTGTAGTTCATCTGATCCAATTGACTTATCTACCTTCAAACCTTTTAGCTTCCCAAGCATCTTCTCCTTAGTAACATCAACTAAGCTCACTTCTGCCTCC
The DNA here is from genome assembly GCF_030144855.1 of Hypanus sabinus. NCBI lineage: Eukaryota > Metazoa > Chordata > Chondrichthyes > Myliobatiformes > Dasyatidae > Hypanus > Hypanus sabinus. Next base: position 168,484,558 of record NC_082713.1, read on the forward strand.
TGACACTCTTGAATTTTTGGTATTGTGCAGTTGTCTTCCACAGTGAAGAGTGATACAAAATGCTTATTTAGTTCATCTGCCATATTTTTGTTCCTCCATTGATACCTCTCCAGCATCATTTTCCAATGGTCTAATTACTTTCACTTTTGCTTTTGATATATCTGAAAAAAAATCTCTTATATTCTCTTTTGGCTACTTTACCTTCACATTTAAAGTATAAAGTGTATTTTGTAAAGTTAATAAAGTAGAATTTAGTATATGACTCCATCTCCCATGCAGTCATAGGTTTTTTACTTTTGGTTTATTGGACTATTTGAGTATCTGTACACAGAAAATAATTTTTATCCATTACTTTCTGATGATGATGCTGCTTTCCTGTGACAGCGTTTCACGTGGATGTGCTCAATGGTGGGGTGGGCTTTACCTGTGATAGGCTGGGGCATATCCATTACTTTTTGTGGGATTTTCTGTTCAAGGATGCCTCCATACCAGGCTATGATGCAGCCATTCAATATACACTCCACCATGTGTCTATAGAAGTTTTAAACGTTATGCTGAATCTTCGCAAACTCGTAAGGAACTACAGGCGCTACTGTGGTTTCTTCATTGTTGCACATGTGTTCTGGGCCTAGAACAGGTCCTCAAAAAAACCCACCAGAATTTAGAGTTGCTGCTCTTCTCTACCTCTGATCCTCTGTAGTCTGCTCATGGACCTCTGATTTCCTTCTGAAGTCAATGGTCAGCACCTTGGTCTTGCTCACATTGAGTAAGAGGTTGTTATGGCATTACTTGGCTAGCTTTTCAATCTCCCTCCAGTCTTAAGAGTTGTCCTAAATAAGTGGCTGTCTCAATTAACCAATGGCCCAATTAACTGGAATGCATTGTACTTGTGTTCTTTGGTATGCAGATGCTTTCCAAAGGACATGTTCAATTTAAAAGTTACTTGCCTGTTACAAGTAGCTGATTATGTGTTTATACTGCTTGACCTGATGAATATTTCCAGCTCTTGTTAGCATTGATAACTTGTACTACTAATTGTATCCTTGATATTTCAAACATACTGTCTGGTAGACAGTAAGAAATGATGTCTGCATGTACATCATTTATATGAACTGAGCATGCAAGTTTAAACAGTGCATTAGAATAACAAATCTGATCCAGTGCTCTGAGAGCATTTTTTTTCTTGCATCCTTTTGCAGAATTCTAAACCGACATTCAAACACTTGTTAAATGAGTTTCTTCATGATGTTTTGTTAATTTTTATCTGTGTCACTTCGGTACTTAGTAATTGATTTAGAACTCGTTGATTAGTTGGCAAGTTTTGCTCGGACAACCTTAATTAAAATCAGGCACAACATTATTTAAGTTGAATATTCTCAATATATAATCTTTAAATATTAGAAATTTGATGAGCTAAGATTGCATAGAAATAAATTTTATATTCAATCATGATGTCTCATTATTGAAAACTGGGGGGTGTGGGGAGGTAATATTTATCTACCTTGAAGGGAGAAACCAGTGGATACACGAACATTCAGCAGAATAATATACTGAACCTGATCAGAGTATGTTGGATTTGAAATTTCTGCTAACCCTTCATCATATTTCAAAGGTGAGTTTAGCAGTCTTGCATCTTTTAGTAATCCCTGTTCAGAAATTAGCATTTAAAATCTAGATTGATATTCCAGAACAACACAGCTGTTCATACAAAATGCTTGAGGAACTCAGCAGACCACGCAGCATCTATTGGAAAAGAGTATAGTTGACGTTTTGGGCCAAGACTTTTCATCAGAATTGGAGAAAAAAAGATGAGTAGATTTAAAAGATGGTGGGTAGGGGAGGGAGAAACACCAGGTAATAGGTGAAACCAGGAGGGGGAGGCGTGAAGTAAAGAGCTGGGAAGTTGATTGGTGAGAGAGATTCAGGGCTGGAGAAGGGGGACTCTGATAGGAGAGGACAGGAGGCCATGAAAGAAAGGAAAGGGGTAGGAGCACCAGCGGGAGGTGATACGCAGGGAGATAAGGTGAGAGAAGGAAATGGGAATGGTAAAGGAAACAGGTGGGGGCAATTATCAGAAGTTCAAGAAATCAATGTTAATGCCATCAGGTTGGAGGCTACCCAGATTGAATATAAGGTGTTGCTCCTCCAAACTGAGTGTGGCCTCATCGTGGCAGCAGAGAAAGCCATGGACTGACATATTAGAATGGGAATGGAAGGTAGAATTGAAATGGGTGGCCACTGGGAGATTCCGCTTTTTCTGGTGGATGGAGTGTAGATTCTCAGCATACCGATCTCCCAATCTACGTTGGTTCTCACTGAGTGTACAGGAGGCCACACCGGAACACTGGACACAGTATATGACCTCAACAGACTCACAGGTCGGTTGTCACCTCGCAGTCACCTCAGTTGGAAGGACTGTTTGGGGCCCTGACTGGTAATGAGGGAGGAGGTGTAGGGGCAGATGTAGCACTTGTTCCACTTGCAAGGGTAGGTGCCAGGAAGGAGATCAGTGGGGAGGGATGAATGGACAAGGGAGTCGCATAGCGAGTGATCCCTGCAGAAAGCAAAAAGTTGGTGGTGAGGGGTGGAGATGGATCCCCACAACAAGCACTTTTGGAGATGGCAGAAGCTATGGAGAATTATGAGCTGGACTCAGAAGCTGGTGGGGTGGTAGGCAAGGATATGAGGAACCCTATCCCTGATGGGGTGAGGGCAAATCTGCACAAAATGGAAGAGATGTGGTTGAGGGCTGCGTTGATGGTGGAGCAAGGGAAGCCCTTCCTGTGAAGAAGGAGGTCAACTGGAATGAAAAGCCTCATCCTGAGAGCAGATGTGGTGGAGGCAGAGGAATTGAGAGAATGGGTTGGTATTTTTACAAGTAGTAGGCTGCTGTTGATCCCATGGTATCATGGGTTTGTGACTCTGGTGGTCTGTGTACTCTCCGAGGCGCAAGCCTGGGCAGGGAGATTTGAAGAACCGGTTGTTGCCCATGCAGCAGGTTCTCCTCTCCAAGTCACTGATGTAGTCCAAGGGAAGGGCAAGTGCCAATACAGCTTTGCACCAATGTCATCGCAGAGGCTGCTAGAGTGAAGTTGTAAACAACATCGAAATGTCTTAGGGACCCCGGCTTCAGATTTCTTCCTAGGGGTTTACTCCTGAAGCCTTTCCCATGGGTGAGTATGGCTGCAAAGCAGCGGAGATTTAAAATCAAAAGTTTTCCTTCTAGGCAGGCTGCCATCCAAGGCTGACGAGCCCCACCTTCCTGAAGCAACTGGCTTTGAGGTGTCGGTGGTCTGCCTTTGCCCCTTCTCCTGTCAGTAGAAACAATTCCACCAGACCTTGTAGCTTGGCCACAAATGAAGGCTTAGAGTTGGACTTGGTTGTAAGAAGCTATTTGGAGCATTTTAAAGGTATGGGAGCTTATCCCCACTATCACTCCTGGCTATGACAACCGTAGGAACCTTTTACAAGTTACGCCCTGGGAAGAGGTATAGTCTAGGTAGCTGTGAGAGTCCGTAGGTTTATAATAGACATCAAAAGATAAGCTGTCTCTAGAGATAGAGACAGAATGATCGAGGAAGGGGAGGGAGGTGTCAGAAATGCACCAGGTGAAGGCAGGGCGGAAGTTGGAGTCAAAGATGATGAAGTTGACAAACTCTGCATGGATACAGGAAACAGCACCAATGCAGTAATTGCTGTTGCTTAGGAAAAGTTGGAGAATGACACCAGTTTAGGCTTAGAATATAGACTGTTCCACATAACTAACAAAAAGGCAGGCATTTCTGGGACCCATGCGAGTATCCATGGCTACTATACCTTCTGTTTGTAGGAAGTGGGAGGAGCCAAAGGAGGAATTATTGAGTGAGGACATGTTCCGCCAGACAGAGGAGAGTGGTGATGGAGGGGAACTGGTTGGATTTGATATCCAGAAAGAAACAGAAAACTTTGAGGCCTTCTTGGTGTGGGATGGCGGCGTATAGGAGCTGGACATCTATGGTGAAATTAAGAGGCTTGGGGCCAGGGAACTTAAAATCGTTGAAAAGATTAAGAGTGTGTGAAGTGGCATGGGCGTAAGTAGGAAAGGACTGAACCAGGTGGTATAAAGCTGAGTCGATGTTTGCAGATATGAGTTCGGTGGAGTAGAAACAGTGGGTCTACCTGGTAAGGTAGGTTTGTGGATCTTGGGTAGGAGCTAGAAACAGGAGGTGTGTGATGTGGGAATTAAGGTTTGTGGCAGTGGATGGTAGATCCTCAGGTTTATAAGGTCAGTGATGGTGTGTGAGACAATGTCCTGGTGCTCCTTAGTGGGATCCTGTTCATTGCTGTTGGGCTTCAGCAAGGTAGAGATCGGTCTGCCAGACTGCTATAGCATCCATCTTATCTGCTGGTTTGATGGTGAGGTAATGATTAATGGAGAGCAGAGCATTTGGAAGGAGTGAGGTTAGAATGAGAGAGAGGAGTGCTGAAGTTGAGATGGTTGATGTCCTGTAGATAGTTGCCAATGAAAAGGTGTAGAGTATGTAGAAGATCAGAGTGGGGTGTCCAAGAAGAGGAGGAGGGTGAAGATGGGAGAAGAGGTCATCAGTGCGAGATGGAGAGTCCTCAAAGAAGAAGGCATGGAGATGGAAGTGTGAGAAGAGCTCAGCATAATGATGGGCACAGAGCTCACTGAGGTCTGGGAGCAGGCGGATAAAGATGAGGCCCTTACTGAGGACAGAATGTTACATGGCCCTTATTACAGTTGTCGCTGGGATTTGTAGGCAATGTTGAACAGAGGCCCTGTTAGGATTCTCAGAGATGTATAAGACCTCTGGGTGACTTGAAGGAAACAATAGACTTTCATTTTTAGTACACTGGCTGCATTATCATTCAAGTCCTATAGCAAGTTGTGTGGGTATTGCTATTTGTGAGAACTTGCTATATTTCCAACATTTTGTGAAAGTGTACAATAAACTTTTTTTTCAAAACTGTTCATTAAAGTCAAATGCTTGAGTTTAGTGTAGGACCTTAAGAGAAAACTTAGAAAAATGTTATGATTTAACTGACTGGTCAGCAGCAGATGCTTTTAGGTAAATGATGGGCTGTGTAGGTGCTAAGTGAGTACTTGTGAAATTAGTCTTGACAACCGTTATTTCTAATTTTGAATAATCATAGATTTATACAGCAAGGAAGCTGGTGTTTTAGACTTATCCGTGTCTTTCTGAGCCTTTCTTACATTTGGCCCACATCCCTTAACTCATCTATGTACCTCTTTAAATGTTTTTTAAGTATGATTATATCCACCTCTACCACTATTTCTGGAGGTTTATTCCATATACCCACCATCCCCTATGTGGGAAAACTTGCTTCTCAGATCCTCTCTAAATCTCATCTTACCTTTAGCCCTATGGCCTTTAGATGTAAACTCTGCTGCCCCAGGGGGAAAAAGGCTGACAGTCCAACTTATCTATGCCACTCATGATCTTATAAATCTCCTAAGATTTTTCAGTCATTTTCATTCCAGGGATAACGGTCCTAGCCTGACCAGTCTCTCTTTATAACTAGCCCTCTAGCCCTGGCAACATCCTGGTGAATCATTTAGCACTCTCTTCAACTTCCTATGGTACTTTGACCAGAACTGTGCACAATATTCCAGGTATAGTCTCAACACTCTCTTGTCTAGCTGTAGCATGACATCCCAACTCTTGAACTCTGCACCATCCAGTGAAGTCGAATGTGTTGTATGCATTAACTACTTTATCTACTTAGTTTGCAATTTTTTTTTCCATTGAATTATTACTTTTAGAAGCATTGGCCTATGTCCTTTGGCCTAATTTATCCATTGAAGGTGGTCCTGTTTGCCTCTGGCTCAAATCCCTCTAAAGTTTCTCAACCAGGGGTTCCCAACCTGGGATCCACAGACTCCTCAGTTAATGGTAAGGGTCCATGGCACAAAAAAGGTTGGAAACCCCGATCTATATGTTTTTTACTGATATACTTGTTAAAGTATATTTTAAAAGTTTCGTAAAGGGTAGTATTTGAGCATGAGTGAGAAAGAATCTTTGGCACTAGTTAAGCTGTTCCTACATTGGGAAGTAGGTATAGTTTAACTAATGCCAAAGATTCTATAGGTCACAATATGTTAGCAATACTTCTGTATCAGTCAGGAGTAGTGGGTATTTATGACAAAGAAGATCATAAGTGATTTTAGGCTTCACACAGACCTAGCAAATTAAAATTACAAAGCTAGTTGCACTCAAGATGGCTTTCTCGCAGTGTTTTAGATATTGTGTTTTAGATATTTAGATATGTTTTAGATATTGGTATTTATGTGTATTTCATTAGTAATCTCATATTTAAATAAGCCTCTGGGGATGAGTGATCAAAAGATGACAGGGTTATCATTCTTGCTGGATATAAAATTCTGAATCTAGAATCTTGTGCTTGAGAATGTCTAAACAAGGCAAGTTGTTTGAAGTAGATCAAGAAATTCAGATTAAAGTTATAATGCTTGTTGATACACATAACAACTATTCAAGTAAAACGTAATAATTCTCTTTAAATTCTCTTTAAATATTAGGAAATAAAGGCATACTCAAAAAACTAACCTATGTTTGGCTAAGCTTAAAGTGGGTATTAGATTGAAAGTTGTATAGCAAAACCTATGGGCCTGAAGAACTAAGTTAATTTTAGGAACCAGAGAAAGATGGTTTAAAAGAAAAGGTGAGAACATTTATGTATATCAGCTTAACAAAAATAAGAAATGGGCTACATCTTTGTTTTGCTATTTAACCTGTTATTAATACAAATTATAAATATCTGCCACAGGTATATTATAAGAGCAGTAAAGAGCAGTTGGTTCCTTTGGAAGCTAAAGTAGGAATTAAAAAGGAGGGGGGTGTGAAGTGGCAGGGAAAGGAATTAACAAACCCTTTCCATCTGTCTTGGTAAAACACTAAAAACATTGTAGAATAGTGGGTAACCAAACAAAAATGAAAGTAACAAAACAGCATCACTGGAGCGAAAAATTGTTTGGTGATCTAGATAGGCTAAAACGTCCACATAATGGCTTGTAGACCTGGTGCAAGCTTTGGTTGTGTTTGTTTTTTGCTGGCTTCTGGAAAGGCCCCAGCATTCAAGAAAGCAGTACTTGTAATATTTTTGCTCAAAGAAACTACATTTTTGTTGATAAAATGCTGTTAATCAAGAAAGTAATAAAATAACACTATGCCTAGTTATATTGTTTCTTGAATAAGTGTGAGTTTTGTTCAAGGGAGATGGCATTTGCCTTTTGGAATATAGCTTTAACGATGTCACTTGCAGCATGGGTAAAGGGGAACCAGTGGGTGTGATGTGTTTGGATATCTAGGAGGCATTTGAGTAAAGCACTATACAAAGGCTCATGGGATTGAGATAATTGGATGGGAAGCAGAGAATTGGGATTAACAAGACATTTTTCTGGCTGGCAATTAATTAGTGGGGCTTCAGTACTGGGGCTTTGATTATTTGAAATCCTGATTGACCTGGAGGAAAGGATTGAGTGTGATGTAATACTCGGTTTGTGGGCAATACAATGGCAGTGCTGAAAGAATAGAGTTTAGAGTCTGCTGAGGGATGTAGACTGGCTAAATGAGATGTGTGGTGGTGGTGGGAAGGGGTGGGATTGGGCCTAGAAGGCAGGTGGGAGTGCAATGTTCAGAAATTCTCAGGTTACCCATTCTGTTGGGAAGATGCCAAAAAGCATGAAATGTATGTGATAGTTAAATGTTGATGTTAGAGAATTTTTATTGTGCTTTGCAAATAAAATCCAGTGCAGTAAAACTGGTAAGCCTGTCTGACTGGATGGAAATCCTGATAGTCATTTGAAGGAGGTATAAAGTACTTTTCCCCCCACTAGCTTACAGGTCACCCTTGGGCAAGGTGTAGCACCTGCTTAGCCTCCACCCTGCCCCCTCAAATCAAGGTCTCGTGAAACCATGGGAGCAGGTGGTGGATGGTCATATGAACAGCTGGTGCATATCACAAGTACTGGTTATGCAATCACTGATGCCAGGTGGACAATCTCTGAAGAGTATTGATAATGGCTGGGGTCACCCATCTTGTAAAGACGCTGCCCACGAGAAGACAATGGCAAACCATATCTGTTAGAAACAATTGCCAAAAACGATCATGGTTATGGAAAGATCATGATTGCCCATGTCATACAACATGGCACATGATGATGATATTACCTTTAAACTTACTATGTTCAGTGGGAAATTAATTATAATACTGCAATATCTTGACAAATAAACTTGAATTAAAAATGTGAAGTTGGGATTATTAAGAATGCCAAGTAGTACTCTATAAAATATGAAAGTTTAGCACCAGAGGTCCAAGTATATTAGTTTATTGGGGTCTTCTAGTATGTAGTTACAACCAACAATTAGTGAGAAAAATGGTCATTGTCCTTTATTGAAGAGAAGGAATTGGATCCCATCTGGAATGCTGTGTACAATTTTGCACTGTTGAGTACATTCATGCTTTTTAGAGTGCAGCAAAGAGTCACTGGATTGACTTGGAATGAGAGAGTTGTCATACGAGTAAAGAATGAACAGTTCAGAAGATAACATTGTGTTATCTGGCAGGGCTGTGCTGTGAGGATGTTTCCTGTGAGTCTAGAAATCGGGGCATGATCTCAGATTAGGAAGTGTTTGGAATTTCCTTTATTAGCCTATAGTTACTGAGTCTTGAATATTAAGTATATTCAAGCTGTCAGTTTGGACAGTATTGCATTTTGTGGAGATTGGCCTCCACTTTTGCATACAAAAATAAGATCAGTTCTAACCTTATTGAATAATGGAGCACATTCAGGGGATTTCATGGCTTTCTTTTCTTTATTATTTGTGCTACTATGATGAATTTGCATGTTATCCAAATCAAATGAAAAATATATTGATGATACAGGAAAAAATGTTATGCATTTCATACATAGTTGCATAATTTACAGACCCGGATATATGTCAGAGATTAAATGTTGCATATTGGATTGTGACTTTTCTGTCTTAACTTTTCTGCTCTTAGACTTTCTTGTGGGGGAAACTTAAATATGACAAAATTGAGGGCTATTATTTCTATCTTTAATCGATATCATTTATAGTATGGCAGATTTCCAATTAATGGGGACTGATGGGGATCAGTACATTTTGGTCCAATCAAGAAGCTGTTCCAATTAGCCTAAGTTTTAAGGAACTAGTTAAAAAGTTATAAAAAAAATATAAACTACCATTTAACTGTGTAACAAATTATGTATTTAAGTGAAATACAGAGCAAATTAGAACCCTACTAATACTGCTATAGTACTATAAAACTGTATTAGTTCCTAATAATTATCGATGGAAGAACTCATCTAGTGTACGCTGCTGTGTCCTTTTGACTATAAATGAACAAAATCAATGCAGACACCTAGTTCAGATAATGCTTTATGCCTGCATGTAATGTTTTAGATGATTGCGACCTCCAAATCTTCATTTTCATTGTAGCATTCAAGATGATTGTCGATACCTTCAAATTCTTAGTAATTCCTAACTTGTTGAAGGAATGAAATCATTTAATTTTCACTCAGTGCCATTTCTGGCATCTCCAAGTCTGAATGCTTGAGCAAAACAGTTCTGAATTGTATTTCTGTTTATTATTTGTCAACTCTCAGTGACAAAAATCACTACTCTTTGAACATAAACATGCAAGTTGTTTTGTATGGCATGGCCTGGGAGGGAACATGCAAGTGATGCTATTTAAAAACTTAATTCTAAGCACTGTGTAGTGTGTCTATCTGCTATATAACCCTAATACATATGACTGACACTAGTTAGAAAATGTTTGGCAACCGTCTTCCGCTCAAATTAAGTGATAGAATGTCCCAAATAAACAAAGGGCAAACCGGCTACTTCCTTGATTTTGTTATCATTCTCTTAAGAGCTGTCCAAAATAAATGGCTGCCCTGATTAACCGATGGCCCAATTAATGGAATCCACTGTGTTGATAATATTTTCAGACAAAGGGTCCATTGACCTGAAACATCAATTCTATTTCAAGTGCTGTCTGACCTGCTTTACAGTGTTTGCAGTTTTGTTTCTGATTACCTATATCGTGTTTTGTTTGAAAGATAACGTACTCTTTCCTTTGTTTAGTACTTTTATACAACATTTTCATTAAGAATTCCCATTCAAAGTTAAGACACATGAAGTAGCTGTTTTAAAGACACACATGGTTACATTTCATTTGAGGATTTTTTAAACCAATGGTAGTTAATATATTCACAAAGTCCAAAGTTGGCAAGATGCTAAAATATTTTTAAGAACAGGGTTGTTGTAACCTGAAGTAGGAACCTAGCCAGTGCTTTTAGCTTTACAAGTATAGACAATAGGTGCAGAAGTAGACCATTCGGCCCTTTGAGCCTGCACTGCCATTCAGAGATCATGGCTGATCATCTGCTATCAATACCCAGTTCCTGCCTTGTCCCCATATCCCTTGATTCTCCTATCCATAAGATACCTATCTAGCTCCTTCTTGAAAGCATCCAGAGAATTGGCCTCCACTGCCTTCTGAGGCAGTGCATTCCACACCCCCACAACTTTCTGGCAGAAGAAGTTTTTCCTTAACTCTGTCCTAAATGACCTACTCTTATTCGCAAACCATGCCCTCTGTACTCAGAGGTGTTATAATAAATAACAAAACTATTTATTTGTTTAACCTGTATGATGTACACACTTTTTGGAAAGAGAATTTTAAAAGACAATGCAAGTGACAAAGGTAAATTTGAGTCAGTAAATAGTTTTTGTTTTATAGAATCTGAAGGTTGAAATTTGTACTTCAGTAATGTGATTTGGTGATAATTTAGAAACAAAATAACCTAGGAAGGAAGAGCAACTGAAGTTGCTAAGGTGTCAGAAGTTGCCTAGGTGTCCATGTTAAGTCTTTCTCATTCCATCTTTCCTTTTTGCTAGTGCAGATAATTAGTTGGATAAAGGGAAGTGTAGCTTGAAATAGATCATCTGTTTTATTGTGATCAAAGCATAAAAGTCGCCTCAAATTCAAGTTCCATCACCTGGTAAATGATTACAAAATACTTTGGCATTTCATTCAATAATATCCCTTAATTGTCTGAATATGGAACTTAGAAACCTACAGCATATTACAGGCTCTTTGGCCCAAATTGTTGTACCGATTATCCCTGGAACTTCACTACTGCAAAGCCCTCTATTTTTCTAAGCTCCATGTACATATCTGATTCTCTTTAAAAAAAAACCCTATTGTATTTGCCTCTACCACTGTCGCTGACAGTGCATTCCACCCACCCACCACTTTCTGTGGAAAAATGTACCTCTGACATCCCCCCCTGTACTTACTTTCAAGTACCTTAAAACTGTGCCCTCTTGTGTTAGCCATTTCAGCCCTGGGGAAAAAGTCTATCCACAGGATCAATGCCTCTCATCATCTTGTGCAGCTCTATCGGGTCACCTCATCCTTCATCGCTCCAAGGAGACAAGGCCAAGTTTACTCAACCTATTCTCATAAGGCATGCTCTCCAATCCAAGCAACATCCTTGTAAATCTTCTCTGCACTCTTTCTATTGTATCTACATCCTTCATGTAGTAAGGTGATCAGAACTGTATAGCTGCAACATTACCTCATGGCTCTTTAACTCAATTCCATGGTTGATGAAGGCCACACATCCTGTGCCTTCTTAACAACATTGTCAACCTGCACAGCAGCTTTGAATGTCCTATGGATACAGACCCCAAGATCTCTCTGATCCTCCACATTGCCAAGTGTCTTGCCATTAATATTATATTCTGTCTTCAAATTTGATCTACCAAAATGAACCACTCCACATTTATCTGAGTTGAACTCCATCTGCCACTTCTCAGCTCAGTTCTGCATCCTATCTGTGTCCTGCTGACAACCCTCCAGACTATCCACAAATCACCCAACTTTTGTATCATCAGCAAAATTGCCAACCTACACTTCTACTTCCTTATCCAGGTCACTTTAAAAAATCACGAAGAGTGGTCCCAGAACAGAACTCTGTGGAACACCATTGGTCATTGACCTCCATGCAGAATACAAACCATCTATAACTACCCTTTGCCTTCTGTGGGCAAGCCAATTCTGGATCCACAAAGCAAGGTCTCCTTCGATCCCATGCCTCCTTACTTTCTGACTGAGCTTTGTATGAGGAGCCTTATCAAATGCCTTATTGAAATTCATATACACTACATCTACTTCTCTACCTTCAATGTGTTGCTACATCCTCAAAGAATTCAATTGGGCTCATAAGGCATGACCTGCCCTTGACAAGGCCATGCTGACAATCCCTATACAGATTATGTCCCTCCAAATGCTCATAAACCCTGCCTCTCAAGGTCTTCCCCATCAACTTACCAACTACTGAAGTAAGACTCACTGGTCTACAACTTCCTGGGCTATCTCTGCTCCCTTTCTTGAATAAGGGATCAACATCTACAATCTTCCAGAACCTCTCCTGCCCCATTGATGATGCAAAGATCAATGCCAGAGGCTCAGCAATCTCTTCCCTCACCTCCCACAGTAGCTTGGGTACATCTCATCCAGATCTGGCCCAGACCCTTCTCCAACAACTTGCCCACTACTGAAGTAAGACTACTGGTCTATAATTTTCTGGGTTACACTCTAATCTTCTGGTACTTCTCCCATTCCTATTGATGATGCAGAGGTAATCGCCAGAGGCTCAGCAATCTCTTCCCTTGCTTTCCACGGTAGCCTTGGGTATATCTTGTCCAGACCTGGTGACTTGGCTAACTTAATGCTTTACAAAAACTCCAGCACATCCTCTTTCCTAATGTCTATATGCTCAAGCATTTCAGTTTGCATCCCCACAATTGCCAAGGTCCTTTTCCCTGGTGAATACTGAAACGAAGTATTCATTAAGTACCTCCGCTACCACCTCTGACTCCATGCATGCATTTCCATTATCATAGCTGATTGGTCCTATTCCCACACGGCTCATCCTCTTGTTCTTCATATTCTTGTAGAATGCCTTGGAGTTTTCTTCAATCCTGCTCACCAATGCCTTCTAATGGCCCCTTCTGGCTCTCCTAACTTCATTCTTAAGCTCCTTCCTGTCAGCCTTGTAATTTTCTAGTGCTCTCACAGTACCTAATTTCTTGAACCTTTCATAAGCTTTTCTTCTTAACTAGATTTTCTGCATCCTCTGTACACTGTGTTTCTTTTACTCTACCATCCTTCTCTGCCTCAATGGAACATACCTATGCAGGACATTCCCCGAACATTTGCTACATTTCTGCCGTGCATTTCCCTGAGAACATCTCCCAGTTAATGCTCCCAAGTTTCTGCCTAATAGCATTATATTTTCCCCTATCCCAATTAAATGTTTTCCCAAATTGTCTGTTCCTATCCCTCTCATAATCAATATAAGAATCTGCAAGTGCTTTCAGCTATATCTTGGTTAAGGAATACTTTAAACACTCGTCTAGAGGAAGTTTGGTTATTTACCCCATTCTTACTCTCCACACCCAAGTCACACAGTTAACACTCTAAATTCTGTTTGCCCATCATCCATTGCTTTGCTGTATCAACATTAGATTAAACATTCTTCCCCTTTTAAAAGTTGATAGCTTTTCAAACCAATTCTTTATGACCTTGTCTCTCACTACAGTGATCTTGTCTGGTAATACTACTTTCCAAGTGTACCTAGTCTTCTACACATTTTAATTGAGCCATCATTGACACTCATTCTTTCAGCTGCTGAGATCTCAGTTTCTGGAATTTTACCTTATATCTCTTACTTCTATCTTTCTCTTCCTTTAACTATCTATTATGTCAAGTATTTGATCATTTGCTTTAATATCGTCTCATGTGACCTGATATCAAATTTTGTTTGACAATATTCCATTAAACTTTAAAACACAGTATAAATATTTGGATGGCATAATACCCCATAAAATTCTTTCCTGTTTAGAGCCAAGAAAACTGATTAGACATATAGTATCGTTTCTCTGATCTGTACAACAAAGCATTGTTATTTGGGTTGCTTTTAATTGCCATCAAAGATGAATGAATACATCTGTTGTTATTGGCTCTGTTGGCTGAGACCCTACATCAGTAATAGAAAGGAAGAAGTCAGAAGACTCTGCCCATCACCTTCACCTTCCTCCCTCTGGTTCTCCTTTCCTTATTTCATAGTTTACAGTAGTGGTCACCAACCTTTTCAAGCCCAAGAACCCCTACCTCGGCCTTAGTGAAAGGCAAGATCGACGTCAGATAAATTAGTTACACGCATGCACACCGGGGCAGAAAAGACTTGAAGTAAAACCCCGCAACCCGGAAGTAGAAATAATGTATGAACACCAGTGGTACCCACCCTTTTTTGCCCCACAGACCGGTTTAATGTTGTCAAAATTCTTGTGGACTGGCTGATGGGGGACGGAGGGGTAGTATTAATCATGACGGGAATACAGCGATACTCGAAGCAGGTTCCTTATGTCCAGTTTATTCCACAATTTAGTTTTCCTGGCTCTTGGCACTTAGCTTCTGTCCCACGCTGCTCATGTTCTTTCCGCTGAAAAAAAACTCTAAGGGTTTGTCTCTACGTGCAAGGTGCTTGGACAAGGTACCAAAGCAGTTTTGAGGGCTTCATTGCCTCATTAGACAGCATCCGGGCCCGAACTGGGCCTCCTGCCTGCCAGATGTCTTGGCCAGGTGTGGCTGGTCATGGGTGGGGTGAGAGGACAAGGTCAGGGCTAGAGGTCCCCGTGCTGGGGCTGTGGCGGTCGCAATCCAGAGAGAGTGACCGAACGAGCGAGGAGTGCGACAGGACGTGCGCCTGCCCCCTTGTAGGATCTATTGGCTGACAAAAGTTTGTTTAAGTAGATCGCAGTGAGGTAGCTACTCTGTTACTTCTGAAACCCTGAGCCCGAATTAGGTCATCTGCGAATATTTTTGCACCTGTTTCCCCACGAACGTTCGGTGTGCTAAACAGGCTTAGAGGTGGCGCCCATCTGTCCGCGCTCCAGACTGGTAGCAACAGCACTTCCTGCTGGCTACACATGGCGGCCAGTTACCCAAGGCCAATTAGTGATCCCTGGCACGCAGGTATCACTGTGTTTAGGCAACTGATGACCTCGTGTGCGTTCAAGTTCAACAGTGAGTGTGACAGGGAATGAAGAACAGTGCAGCTGATTCATATCGTTTCCTCGTGTCCTAGTGGTTGGGGACCACTGAAGTACACTGTGTTGTGTGGGGTTGTTACATGCATGTGCACTGGGCAGAAAGAACGGAACTAAAACCCCGCAACCTGGAAACAATCTCTCAACAGTATTTTTGTATTTATTTTTCTTTTTTTTTCGGGATCTGTTGGGAAAGACTCAAAAGATCAACCAATTGATCACAATTGACAGGTTGGCAACCACTGGTCTACAGTCTTCCTATTAGATTGCTCCTTTAGCTCTTTACATTGTACTTTGCAGTCTGCCTTGGTAGAATTTGAACTCCCTGGGTTATTTTAAAATGAGTTTATCCATTGTACCTTGCTTACATCACAAAATACAGGAGGAACTCAGCAGGTTAGGCAACATTCATGGAATGAAATGAACAATTGATGTTTTGGGCTTTGACCCTTCATTAATGGAAAGGAAGAGGTCAGTAGCCACTGCCCATCACCTTCACCTTCCTCCCTCTGGATCACCATCTCCTTTCCTTATTTCATAGTCTTCTGTCTTTTCCTATCAGATTGCTCCTTCAGCTCTTTACCACTTCCACCTATCACCTCCTAGTTTCTAACTTCAATCCTTTTTTATTACCCTTTCCCCAACCTCCTCTCACCTGAACTCGCCTATTATCTGCCAGCTTCTGCCCTGTCACCTTCCTCTTTCCCTACTCTTTTATTCTGGCTTCTGCTGTCTTCCTTTCCAGTCCTGGTGAAGGGTCTTGGCCTGAAACGTTGACTGTTCATTTCCCTCTCTATATGCTGCCTGACCTGTCAAGTTGCTCTAACATTTTGTGTGTGTTGCTCCAGGTTTCCAAATTCTGCAGTCTCTGTCGTGGCTCTATACCTTGCTCAGTTTTTGAGAATTTTTCAACATGAATTTATTTGCCAAAGGGCACTAATTAGTATGAAGAACCATTTCTTGCACATGCATGTATACTGGATCTCTAGTGGTCATGTTGTTTGTGACATGGCTTAACTAAAATATAATATTTAGTGTATATAACTGCTGCCAAAAATAGTTTTCAGTATCTCAAATTTCTATTACAAACTGACCTCTTAAATTGTGCATCATCTCTAAAATACTGACTTGAGAAACTTATTTATTATGAAATGTAAATTTCTTATTTATTTCACCCAGTTGCTCAAGTGTGTTTTTCAAATAAAGTATTTGTGGAGAGGCTGTTATATCATTTTAGGAAAGGTTTTGATAAGTACTTGGAAAGGACATTGAGTACCGAGGAGAGAACAAAATTATGGAATTATTGTTATTTTAGTAAAAGGTTTATGAGGATTGGCATTTTTTCATACTGTACATTTTTATGGTGCTGTGAATACCAGTTGACTACTCTATTTTGATGTATTATTGAAAAGTGCTATGATAGTTGTTAATCCTTTGTGCTGAATCATAAAAGATGAGATTGTTAACTTGCCTCAAGTAAAACCTGAAAAAGGGGGAAAAATGTGTAAACCTGAGCTGTAGATCTCTTCCAAATGCCTTGCAATTCATATGAATGTAGAATAAGGTTGTTTCTGGACTAATTTGATGAAAAACCAACCCCAATAAGTTTGTAACATTAGTATTTCATTTCTAAAATTAACTGCATATATTAATAATTCAAAAATTTAGAAGACATTGAATAAGATTGTTTTCTCACAAAAATATTTCACCCTAAAATTATATAAATGGATATATGGTGGTGTTCTTTCTGAAACTGAATACTTAGGAAGTGGATTGTAACTGCGGTTAGTTTTTTGGCTTGGAAAACGCTTAGAAAAATGTAATTTTGGTAAAAAGACTTGCATTTACACGGGGTCTTTCAGAACCCTGAATTACTGTAAACTGCTTTAGAGCCATTGCTACATTACTTTTATAATTTTAGGAAAGGCACAAATTGAAAAAAAAATCTGAGTCTTATTCCATTATTGTTTGTTAAATAGAATACTTGCTCTATCAAATATTCAGCATAATGTTTGTGACATTGGGATGAAAATTTAAATGATCTGCAATGTTTATTATTTGATATATTAACTAAATTATTTTAAACTGAACTACATTTGTTCAGAAGTATTACATTAATTATCAGGATAATAAATTGAGCTTGCATTTGTGATGTGCTGGGTCTGCAGTTGACTGAGAGCACATTATGTTGTTTGATAATTGAAGCTATTTGCATCGGGTCACTAGAGAGAAGCAACAGTATTCAGTTCATCTCTTGACAACTGTGGAATGTGGTTTCCTGTTACCATATTGTGAAAATTTGGCAATTAATGGGTTTCTTTGTTTTTAAAACATTTTCCTTGTGTAGAAATAATTTCAGTATTTTTTTTCAGTGTTTGTGTGGCAGAAGTTGGGATACTGCAGTGCTATTTCATTTATATAGTTGCTTGTCTTTTTCATTGCTTATGATTCAGATTTGAATATGACAAAGATGGTGGAATAGTCAACATTGCTGTCATTACACTTTGGAAAAATAGCAACTAGTGTACTGGGGCCAAGTATTTTTGAATCACTGTCTCTGTGAAAAGGCCTGGAAAGGTTCAAATGATTTTTATGTGTATAATAAACCACAAATATAGTTTGGCAAACTTTTTAATTCACGGATCATTTAAAAATATATAACTGCTTTTCAAAATTTAGTGTGATTATTTCGGCTTTATGTATGAAGCATTTAAAATAGTAGCTAAGAGTAGTAGTCTTCAGTTCCTAGTTTGAATTATTCATTACAATTGGATGTTTGGAGAGGCTGATGTTCTTCATTGCTGGACCATTGGGAATCATGTATGACAGCAACCAACTTTGGAAGACTGGAAGTTTGTATGAATATTGTCAAGGACATCCATCCTTGGAGAGTAGCAAATGTTGTTACTTTGCTGCTGACCTCAAAATCTAGCTCACTGATGTTCCAGTTGGAGTTGAAGCCTAGATAACTATTTGGGTCAAGCAGACTTAAAAATGGTGCCAGAGGCCAACTGGATTGTTGAGAAAAGATGATGATGGTGTTAAATGGGTGGAGAGAGGATAGCCCTGTCATATAAGTTGGCAGGAATTTTGTGGGAAGGTCAACTAAAATGCATGAAAGGAGAGCCTAACGGGTTATGGAAGACTGAGCAATGGAGTGAAAAATGATTGTGTGTCCGGAGGGTGGGGGGGGGGGGGGGTGGAGGAAGAAGATACCTACGGACGTATTAGAAGCCAAGCAGGTTTTTCAGCAGAGGGGGGTAGTTTGGGACTCCAGAATTGCTATTGGCTTCAGCTAGAAAAAAGAACCAAATAGTCATTCATTATTAGTTTTCCACTTTCTGTAAACAATGTTTGTAAATATCTTGTTGTGAATTTTTATTATGGTTTACCTCCATTTATATTCTGTGGGACTGTTCCCTACAATTGGAGTTAACTTTACCACATCCATTTGATTAAGCCTAAGGCTAGTAAGTTTATAGACAGTACAAAGATCTTTTGGTTTTAGATGGAGCTGGTGATGCCCAGCAAGTATGTATCAGAAGCAAAAAAAGAAAACTACAGTATTCCATATTAATAACACTTTAATGATCAGCACTAACAATGGGAAGGCACACTTGGGAAATAGTTGAGTAAAGCAGAGGTGCAGGAAGGGCATGTTCAGACAAGTGTTGGCAGACTCAAGACAGAGTTGTGAGCGAAGAAAATTCCATTGTCTGATTGACTTAAGCACTGGGCCAACTTGGAAAGGTCAGGTAGGGACTGAATCGTGGTGACAGAGTTCAGGACCCAGAGTGGTTCAAGGGCAAGGAACAACTCTGGATGAATTGAGTGCCAGGCCAGACTTAAAAAGAACATGGTGTCAAGGGAGGAGGCAAGGGCAGTTCTGCTCACTATTCTGTGATGTTTACTCAGCTCAGCGCTGAACTGAGGCTATGGCCTGCACCAGCTGCAGTGATGCCTGGCTCAGTGTCTTTTGTAAAACTTCAGTTCTGAAGCTATTTTCTTACTTCAATTGATTACTTGATTTATTTTCTCTCTGTGCATTGGGTGTTTGACAGCTTTTTTTCATGGGTTCTTTTGAGATGTCTGTTTTGTGACTGCCTGTAAAGAGATGAATCTCAAGGTTGTATTATTTTGTATTATAATGATGACATCTATTAGTCTGCACCTGAAAAGTCTTACAGTAGAGCAGCGTCTGTAGGTGAGGTGATGCTGTAGTGTCCTCTCCAGGGTGCAGGCCTGGGCAAGGTTGTATGGAAGACCGGCAGTTGCCCAAGCAGCAAGTCTCCCCTCTCCATGCCACCGATGTTGTCCAAGGGAAGGGCAAGGGCTGATGCAGCTTGGTACCAGTGACGTCGCAGGAGTTGCCAGAGCGAGGTTGAAGGCAGCGTCGGACTGCCTTAGGGACTCCAGCTCCGAATTTGTCTTCAGGGTTTACTCTCAAAGCCTTTCCCATAAGTGGGTATGTCCGCAAGGCAGCGGAGGTTTGAAATCAGAGTTTTCCCTTTCTTAGATGGACTGCCTTCCCAGGCTGATGAGCAGCTCTATCTACCCAAAAATGTATATATACTTAGTTAATAAATTAACTTTGAAATTGTGAATAGTATAGAAAATTAACTAGGGATACAGTGGGATTCAGATCAGGGTGGAGAAATGTTAGAGATTTTAATCCAGCCAAATTTGGTTTTTGAGAGATAAAATGTAAAGGGATAGTACAATGTTAATGGCAAGACCCTTAAAAGTGTTGATGTACAGAAGGACCTTGGGATCTAAGCTTGAAGGTTCCAAGAAGTGGCTGCAAAGCTTGATAGGGTTATAAAGAAAGTGTGTGGCATGCTTGCCTTTATTAGTTGAGGTATTGCATTCAAGAGTCACAAAGTTATGTTGCAGCCTAATAAAACTCTATGCTGCATCTGGGGTATTGATTTCAATTCTGGTCATAGCAATATATAAAGAATGTTAAGGCTTTGGAAAAGATGTAAAAGAGGTTTACCAGGATGCTGTTTGAATTCGAGGACATGTGTTATAAGGCGAGGTTGGACAAACCTGGGATGTTTTCTCTGGAGTGGAAGAGGCTGAAGAGAAATTTGTAAGGTATATAGAAGGTTTATAAAATTATGGCAGCCATAGCCAATAGACAGCCAGAATTGATTTCACCGGAGTTAGAATGTCTAATACTAGTAGTTGTGCATTTAATGTGAAAGGGGTAAGTTTTTTTCACAAAAAATGGTTGATGTTTGTAATGTGCTGCCAGGGTTGATAGTGGAGGCAAATACAACAAAAGTGTTTAAGAGAGAATGAAGGGATTTGGGTGTTGTAGGCAGAAGGGATTAGTTTAGTTAATAGATCATTAGTTTGGTACAACATTATGAGCTGAAGTGCCTGGTCCTGTGCTGTATTGTTCCATGTTCGATTGAGTCTTTTAAGTTGATTTCAACATTCTTTTTAGAGATGGAGAGTACCTTTTCAGCCATCTATAAGTCATTTTGGCACTGTCATGGTAGAATCCTTTTGTATTGCTTGCAGAGCTTGTATTTCTGTTTGTGAAGACAAGACTTGAGGAGAGAATTGTGATCTAAGTAAAGCTTTGTATAGGTTTAGCATATTGACTAATTTTGGTTACGATTGTATTACTCTAGAAATGAAATGCAGTGTTTTGCAATGCTATGGCCTTATTATGAAAAGGAATCCAAGAAACATTTAGACAGAATATGAAATTGATGAAAACTGATCCAGAGACACAATGTGCATTAGAGACCAACAGGTGAATTATGGGATTAGCACACACTTGTGTCTGTGGTCTTGTAATGATGAAAGCAGTACGAGTTAGTTATGGAATGAATTTGAAAGAAATGATCTGGTTATAATTGAAGGTTTTTGGAACAATTGGGACTGTTGGTTGCATTAGATAAAGGGAGAAGGGACCCAAACTTTATTGGGGCCATTCCACATAAGATTCCTAAGTGTAGGGGACCATACAGCTGAGTTTGTGCATAGATAATTTGATAGTCCTTCAGCTTTTCCCAGTTACAGCACATATTTCATAGTCCTACAGGTGACAACATTTTTCTGTCAGTATTACTATCGGAATAAAAAAAAATTCCTCCTCTCTTTCAATCCTTTCTACTAACTTTATGCACCTAGTTTTGACTTTGCTGCTATGGTAAATGAAGCCTTCCTATTGATTGTATCCCAGTCCTTCATAATTGCCTATAGTTCAATTGCCTCCTCTTCCCAAGAAAGCAAACCTAACTCTGAGAAAAGACTTGGATAAATACATTAACTAATGTACTAGTTGCCAGAAGCACTGCCTTTTGCATCTTTGTGCCTTCATGTTTTAAGATGTGGTCCTCATGTAACCCGAGCTTGCAGTAGGCATGTTGGTGAGGTGTTGTTTATTCATAAACATTTTATATATTATAAAATTTTCCCTCAAAAACTTTGGAAATGCTTTGAAAGAGAATTTTTAACTAAAATAATCAATTTAAGTTATTTTGTAATGCTTTTCAATTAATACAACAAACTTTTTTAGAAATTGGAATAATGGAAAAAACTATAAGACACATTCTTGCAACACACACAAAATGCTGGAGGAACTCAGCATGCCAGGCAACATCTGTGGAAAAGAGTATGGTCAAAGTTTCAGGCTGAGACCCTTTTGCAGGACTGGAGGGAAAAAGAAGGTGAGTCACCTTCTAACTCTGGCTCAAATATTTTTTTTTCTCTCCAGTCCTTCTGAAGGGTCTTGGCCCGAAATGAGATGATTTGTACATTGGGACCATGACAATTTCAGTACCTAAAAATAAAATTTTAATTTAAGTGCCAGAAAAGCAGCATTTTTAATTTGTGTCGTTTAGATTTTGTAGTTAAGTGTTCATTTCCATTTGACATTCAAAAGTGTATCAGAGAAACTTGGAGATTTTGGGACAGGAAATCATTTGGATTCATATTTTGCAGTATTATTTGAGAAGGTTTAATATAGGAACTAAAAAGAATGGCTTGAAGTTGAGAAACAAATTCAATATATTATCTTCAAATCTCCCTGGATTTTTGTTTCTTCTTTGAGCAGGCCCTATGTAAAATTCATAATTATGTTCTTTGATGCCCTGCTCATGGTCCTTTTATGCCCTTCCTATCAGGGAGGAGGCTACATAGCATCCACCCGAGGGCCACCAGACTCGTACAGTTACTTTCCCCAAGCAGTAAAGCTGATCAGCACCTCCACCCACTTACCCATTCCTCCACACCCCCCCACCACCACTACTTTGTCATTCCTTGTCAAATTATCTTATGTACAGACACTTCAGTGTCTAGTGACACTTTATGTATATGAGCTTTCTTGTGTATTTATTGTGTTTTTTTGTTTTTTGATGCTGAACCAGATTGAACAGATGACATTAAAGAATCTTATATCTTTTATGATTCTCAAATTCCCTCAGTGAAGCAAGTGAAACTGAGAGCTTTTATAGAAGAAAAGCTTGTAGCTTACTTTTTAGTGAATAATTGTTCAGTTCTCTAGTGGCACCAAAAAATGTTAAACATTCTTTTTTGTTCTGTCTCAGCACTCAAGTTTTCAGTAGCAAATTCATTTTGCCTTCTGTGATCATATGACTTTCCCTCCTTCAACTCCCACTATATGTGGTATCTGCTAAAGATAAGTCATTCACACTAGTCTTCATTGAGGACTCAGCAGTGGAAAGGGTGGAGCAGTTTCAGGTTCCTGGGTGTCAACATCTCAGAGCATCAAAACAAAGAAACCCAAGAGAGCACATAAAAAAGACTGTCAAAACATCTAAAGTGCAGATAGAGGAGGGGAAATCCTGCAAAGAATAGAAGTAAGCAAATAGCATTCAGAACAAAAGTGAGTCCATAGACACGAAACCTGGAGTAGGCCACAGCCTCAGCATCAGTTTCAGTGCAGAGCTGAGTAAACATTAGAGTCTCCAGAAGGTCACAGGCTTCGTCACAGTTTAGCACAGAGCTAAGTAAATGTCATGGATACTCATTAGGAGTATGTGATTGGGCAAGTCACCAAAGACTCTAGCGAACTTCTTCTGATGTATGGTGGAGAGCATTCTGACTGGTAGCATCACCACCTGAAATGGAGACTCCAGTGCACCGAATCGAAAAGGACCTGCATAGGATTATATATTCAACCAGCCTATAGTTTCCCTACCAAGGAGGACATCTTTAAAAGATGGCATCTCTTGAAGGCTGCATCCATCATTAAGGACCCTTACTAATCAGGGCATGCTCTCTATTTGTTTCCACCATTGGGGAGGAGGTGAATGCACCCTCTGTTTTTCAGGAACAGTTTCTTACCCGTTGCCATGGATTTCTAAATGGTCCATAGAACACTACTTCACTCTTTTTATACTCTTTTATATTCCTTTTTGTAACTTGCAGTAGATTTTCTATGTATTGCACTGCACTGTTGCAGCAAAACAACAAATTTCACAACATATATCAGTGATATTAAGCCTGAACCTGATTCTGATAAGAAAGCACAATTACCAGAAGTGAAGGAGAAAATAATTTTGCCATTCATAGAATCAAATGTATTTGTGTGCTTACATGTGTGTTATGGAAGCTGATTTGTACTTATAGGTGTTAGTAAGTCTGGTGCCTGTACTACTTCATAGTAGATTTTGTTTCTTTAGTCGAGGGATCATATTGGACAAAATATAGAAACACTCCTTAATAGTTGGCAACGTCAAGGTGGGCAAGCTCAGTGTTATCTATTTTACAATAAAAGTTGTGCATATTGTGTTTAAAAGAATTGGACATACATATTCAAAGGGTGTGAGATCATTACATTCTAATAGAATTGCCCTAAATGGCTCATTTTCAGAAATGGAATTCCCATTAATAATACAGAACAAGTTACTGTATCATTCCTTGCCATCTCTAGACACCTGCAAATGCCATTTATCCTATTAATACAAAAGAAAGGTTTCTAAATAATTTCTGAAAAAGTTCCTTTATAATTCATTTACCTGATTTAAAAAAAGGCAAAGTTCTTGATAATCTTTAAAAATGAATTAGATACTGGTAAAATACTTTGTTCCTCACATTGGCAAAGGCTGCTATATCTTTCTTTTAACATTGTGTTAAAGGAGAGAATCTTAATATAAATAAAACCAGTTAAGATGTTTTTCCCTGTAATTTTAAAATTTCCTGCCGTCCATTTAAATTCAGAGATGTACAGAAACAAAGTTACCCTTTATTTCTGCCTCCCTGCTCAGTCTCTTATCGGATCAATTATGATATTTTTTGTTTATATAACTAGTCTATATGTGAATGCATGTGTGATGTTGCTCCTATTATGAGATCATAAAATATAGGAGCAGAATTAGGCTATTTGGCCTATCAAGTCTGCTTCACCATTTCATTAAAGCTGATTCATTTTTCCTCTCAGCCCCAATCCCCTGCCTTCTTCCCGTATCCCTTCATGCCTTGGCCAATTAAGAAAATATCAAACTATGCCTTAAATATACAGGTTTCCCCTGCTATCTGAAGGTAGACCATTTGTAAGCTGAAATGTTGTAAAGCGAAGAAGCAATTACCATTAATTTATATGGGAAAAATTTTTGAGCGTTCCCAGACCCAAAAAATAACCTACAAATAACACATAAAACCTAAAGTAACACTAACCTATAGTAAAAGCAGGAATGATATGATAAATATACAGCCTATATGAAGTAGAAGTATTGTATGTATGGTGTAGTTTCACTTATCAAAATTGGGACGACAGCGAGCCAAAATCAATTTGGAGAAAAAAAATCGGCACGTACATGCCTATGTACATGCACACATATGCACGTACATGCATGCACACACAACTGCCTGTGCTAGGCTTCTCGGTCATGGTAGTCTTTCTCGGGGTAAACACACATATAAAGCGGGTGTCTTTCTTTCGTAAAAGCAAAAACCCTTTTTGGTTAGCAAACACAGATTAATGTAGGTCTTTCGTAACAGCGAGCTGTCATAAAGCGAATGTTTGAAAAATGGGGGCCACCTGTACGTAAATCAGAATCAGGTTTATTATCACCGGCATGTATCATGAAATTTGTTATTTTGGCAGCAGTTGAATGCAGTACCTGATAATGTAGAAAGAAAAAAAAATCAATAACTGTGTGTGTATATATATTTTATTTTTATATATATATAAAATTAAAATTGTGCAAAACCAGAAATAATATATATTTTAAAATAAAAGTGAGGTAGTGTTCATGGGTTCATTTAAGAATTGTATTGCAGAGGGGAAGAAGCTGTTCCTGAATTGCTGTGTGTGTGCTTTCAGGCTTTATAACCTCTTTCCTGATGGTAACAATGAGAAAATGACATACTGTGGAGGCAAGTACCCAAGATGGAGCTAACTAATTATTCAACTTTCTGTAGCTTCTTTTCATTCCTGTGCTGTACCCCCCCCCCCCCCCCCCATACCAGACAGTGATGCAGCCTGTCAGAATGCTCTCCAGCTTCCTGTGGCAAAGAATTCCACAGATTTTCCACTCTCTGGCTAAAGAAATTCCTCCTCGTCTCGGTTCTAAAAGGACCCCTTTTATTCTGAAGTGGTGTCTTCTAGTCTTGGACTCTTCGACCATAGGAAATATCCTTTCTATATCCACTATTCAAGGCCTATCAGGACTTTTGCACAGCATTGTATAGTGTTTGTCAGTTTTCTTGTAAATTGGTTCCTCATATAATGCTTGGTGCATTGAGTTCTAAGTTCTCCGATCTAAAACTGGTGTGTATCTGCTATCAATTGTAATTTTTCTTTTTATGAAAACATGGTATTAAGAGGAAGAGGTCAGTCTAGTTCTATAGTGAAGGAACTGTTCTCACTATTTGAATTGCTGACTGCTGCCCAAGGAAATGACTGATATTGGGACGCAAACTGTCTGAAGATACTCCAGAATGGTGCAGTGTGCACATTACATCTGATATTTCTGAGAGGTATGCAGAACAGAGAGGCTGTTCAGCTAATCGGGCTTAAGACACATCAGTCCTTTCTAACATATCGGTTCAGATTGGGGACTTAAAAAATGGAAAATGTTAACTTGTGCATATACTGAATCCAGTGGTACAGATGAGAATGAGAGAAATCAGAGGCAGGTGAAAGTTTGAGAATATAGCGATGTGCTACACACAGTACTGAAATAACGACACACAGTTGGTAAGTTGTTTCGAGACTAGTTTATTCAAACTTCGTGGCGCTGGCATTTAATCCCTAGCGCCCACCCTCTCCGGGCAGAAATGACATCAGAGGTGCTTTACCAAAGTCTCCCCCCCCGCAAGCTGGCTATTTGTGAGCCGGTTCGCCTGCGCAGAAAGTGGGTCGCCACATAACCCCCCCCCCCCCCCCCAAAGAACCGGCGATACACCCCCCAATATCCACAGTCTGGATCAGCCTCTGTTTGGGAGGTCTGCCTCTGCGCCACGATGCCTGAACCTCGACCGGCTGCGCCGTTCACATGGGCTGGTTTGAGTCGATCCACCATGAAAAACTCCTCTTTCCCCCCCAATGTCCAGAATGTATGTGGACTCGTTGTTGCTGATCACCTTGAATGGCCCCTCGTACGGCTGCTGTAGCGGTGCCCGGTGTCTGCCCCTTCTTACAAACACAAACTTATAGTTCTGCAGGCCTTTGGGTACATGGATCGGGGTCCGTCTGTGCTGTGAAGTTGGTACGGGGGCCAGGTTGCCAATCCTTTTGTGTAGTCTGTGCAGGACTGCTGCGGGTTCTTCCTCTTGCCCCTTTGGGGCTGGTATGAACTCTCCCGGGACGGCCAGGGGTGTGCCGTACACCAACTCGGCCGACGAGGTGTGTGAATTCCAGCAGAACCCAGGGAAGCTCGTCCACCCAGTTAGGTCCTCACAGGCGGGCCATGAGAGCCGACTTCAAGTGACAGTGGAAGCGTTCCACTAATCCGTTCAACTGTGGGTGGTAGGCAGTAGTGTGGTGCAGCTGCGTTCCCAACAGGCTGGCCACAGCCGACCACAGGCTGGAGGTGAACTGGGTGCCTCTGTTGGAGGTAATGTGGGCCAGTACCCCGAAGCGTGCTACCCAGATTGCAATCAGTGCTCGGGCGCAGGAATCGGTAGATGTGTCGGTGAGCGGGACCGCCTCTGGCCACCTTGTGAACTGGTCTACCATAGTTGGGAGGTACTGTGCTCCTCGGGACACTGGTAGGGGGCCCATGATTTCCACATGAATGTGGTCGAACCTCCGGTGGGTGGGTTCAAACTGCTGCGGTGGAGCTTTAGTGTGCTGCTGCACCTTGGCTGTTTGGCACTTCGCACATGTTCTGTCCCATTCACTGACCTGCTTGCGAAGACCGTGACACACGAACTTGCTGGAGACCAGCCGAACGGTTGTCCTGATAGATAGGTGTGCCAAACCTTGTACGGAGTCGAAAACTTGCCGCCTCCAGGCTGCCGGGACAATGGGGTGAGGTTGGCCGGTAGCCACGTCACACAGGAGGGTCCTCTCACATGGGCCTCCGAGAAAGTCCTGCAGCTGCAAACCCGAGACTGTGGTCCTGTAGCTGGACATCTCGTCGTCTGCCTGCTGTGCCTCCGCCAGTGCTGCATAGTCCACCCCTCGGACAGGGCCTGAACAGCTGGTTCGGAGAGTACGTCCGCCGCGACGTTGTCCTTTCCCGAAACATGCTGGATGTCTGTCATGTACTCTGAGATGTAGGACAGATGTCGCTGCTGGCGAGCTGACCAGGGATCGGACACCTTCGTGAACGTGAAGGTCAACGGTTTGTGGTCTGTGAATGCGGTGAATGGCTTGCCTTCTAAGAAGTACCTGAAATGCCGGATTGCCAGATACAGTGCAAACAGCTCCCAGTCGAAAGCGCTGTACTTGAGTTCAGGTGGCCATAGGTGCTTGCTGAAGAATGCCAAGGGTTGCCAGCACCCCTCGATGAGCTGCTCCAGCACCCCACCGACTGCTGTGTCGGATGCGTCCACCGTGAGTGCGGTCGGAATGTCTGTTCTGGGGTGCACCAGCATCGAGGCATCTGCCAAGACTTCCTTGGCTTTAACGAAAGCGGCCGCGGCCTCCTCGTTCCAAGTAATGTCCTTGCCTTTACCCGACATCAGGGTGTACAAAGGGCGCATGATACGGGCTGCTGAGGGGAGGAAACGGTGGTAGAAGTTCACCATACCAACGAACTCCTGTAGGCCTTTGACCGTGTTGGGCCGGGAATAGTGGGGGATCGCGTCTACCATGGCGGGCAGAGGTGTTGCCCCGTCTTTGGTAATCCTGTGACCCAGGAAGTCGATGGTATCGAGGCTGAACTGGCATTTGGCCAGGTTGATCGTGAGGCCGAAATCACTCAGGCGGGAGTAGAGCTGGCGGAGGTGAGGCAGATGCTCCTGGCGACTATTGCTAGCTAAAAAGGATGTCGTCCAAATAGATGAACGCAAAGTCCCACTTCATCCATTAGCCGCTGGAACATCTGTGTGGCATTCTTCAGGCTGAACAGCATTCGGAGGAACTCGAACGGGGTGATAAGTGCTGTTTTGGGGATGTCTTCAGGGTGCACCGGGATTTGATGGTATCCCCAGACGAGGTTTACTTTGGAAAATATTCTTGCCCCGTGCAGGTTTGCTGCAAAGTCCTGTATGTGTGGCGCAGGGTAGTGGTCTGGAGTTGTAGCCTCGGTCAGTCTGCGGTAGTCGCTGCATGGTCTCCAACCCCCGGCTGCTTTGGGCGCTATGTGCAGGGGGGAGGCCCATGGGCTGTCAGACCTCTGTATGATCCCCAATTCCTCCATCCTCTTGAACTCCTCTTTCGCTAGGCGGAGCTTTTCCGGGGGGGAGCCTTAGTGCGCAGGCGTGGAGGGGTGGTCCCTTGGTTGGGATATGGCGCTGAACCCCGTGTCTGGGCATGGCTGCCATGAACTGTGGTGCCAGAATCGATGAAAAGTCTGCCAGGATTCTGGTGAATTCGTTGTCCGACAGCATGATGGAGTCCAGGTGTGGGGCCGTCAACTTGGCTTCACCCAGGGAGAACGTCTGAAAAGTCTCGGCATGTACCAGTCTTTTCCCTTGCAAGTCGACCAGCAGGCTGTGAGCTCGCAAGAAGTCCGCCCCCAGGAGAGGTTGGGCCACTGCGGCCAGTGTGAAGTCCCACGTGAACAGGCTGGCACCGAACTGCAGCTGCACTGTGCGGGTGCTGTAGGTCCGTATCGTGCTGCTGTTTGCGGCCCTCAGGGTGGGTCCTGGCTTCCTGTTGCGGGTGTTGTACCGCGTTGGGGGCAAGACGCTGATTT
Organism: Hypanus sabinus; assembly: GCF_030144855.1. Lineage (NCBI taxonomy): Eukaryota > Metazoa > Chordata > Chondrichthyes > Myliobatiformes > Dasyatidae > Hypanus > Hypanus sabinus. The sequence goes on from NC_082713.1 coordinate 168,514,034, forward strand.
CCGCTCCGGTGTCGACCAAGAAGCGGCGTCCCGACTGTTTGTCCCAGATGTACAAGAGGCTGTCCTGGTGGCCAGCCGCCATAGTCATTAGTGGCAGCTGGCCCTTGCAGGGCGGCCGATAACGGCGGGCTTTTTTGTGGCTTTTTTGTGGCTCGAACATGAGGCAGGGCTTTTGTCCGTCAACCAGGGCCAGCATCTCGTTCATCAATGCTGAAGGCAGTCTGTCTCCCAAACCGTCCAGGTGAAGCAGGCGGGCACCCCGCTCACACCGTGAGAGGCCAAAGGTCCCAATGAGCAGCGCTTTGAATGCTTCATATTTGCCTTCTTCCACGGGCGACTGTATGAAATCCGCAACCTGGGCTGCCATCTCCTGGTCAAGAGCGCTCAAAATGTGATAGTAACGCGTGGAATCAGAAGATATCTGCTGAATCTGGAACTGGGCTTCTGCTTGGCTAAACCACACGCGTGGTTGCAGTGTCCAGAAAGTCGGCAGTTTTAGCGAAACTGCGTGAACAGATGACGAGTCAGTCATCTTTGGTCCAAATCCCGTTTGGACCGTCGGGGTCATCAATGTAGCGATGTACTACATACAGAGCTAGAAATAATGACACACAGTCGGTAAGTCGTTTCGAGACTAGTTTATTCAAACTTTGCAGTGCTGGCATTTAATCCCTAGCGCCTGCCCTCTCCGGGCGGAAATGACATCAGAGGTGCATCACCAAAGTCTCCCCCCGCACGTTGGCTATTTGTGAGCTGGTTCGCCTGCGCAGAAAGTGGGTCACCACAAGAAGAAAATTAAAAGGCCTTTAGCTGTAACTTTTCTCTGTGTACTTGAAATTTCACCCTTGAAAAATTCATTGCCCATACCAAGGAGTTTTAAAAATATTTTGTCATTAATTGTGGAATTTTAGAGTCTCACTTCATTCTGAATGAGCTAATCCAACTTTCATTATCCTGTTCACGGAGAGCTAGTGAGCAAGTTCAACTGTTGCATTCATCGTAACTTTTGGAGGAGCCACGTGGTACATGACAGCAGTTTCCAGATTTGTATGTTTAACCATTTGCATAAGCTTCAAGAAATAGCTGTTTTAATTTTGCTGCATAATAATGGCAAATGCTTCAGAGTGAGGCTATTATTACTACAAAAATTGGGCCAATAACTTGACTCTCCTGTTTTTAATCTCCCAGAATCGAATAAAACAAATCCCAATGTCAAGGTTGTTCTGTGAATTCATACAGAAGGGCTTCTTTTCCTTTTTTCAGTGTTGTGAACAGTAACTGTGGTAGCGTTTTTTTAAAAAAAGGCTAATGTACATATGTTACCAGAGATGTAGACTTGTGGTTTGTAAGATCTGGATGCTGTACATACAGATTAATGAAAGATTAGTTTCTGCAATTGAATCTTAACCATTCATTCCTTCCATGACTAAACATTTGGGAATAAATTACACACCTCACCGATAAGTAATTTATGGATATGTGTACATATACACAGGGTGGCAGTGGTTTTTTTTTACGAGGCCGAGTTGCGAGCTTGACATCAACCCGGCATGGATAGAGAGTGCACTCGGGTGGCGTGTCACTGGATCGAACTCAGGAACCTCCATTCTCGAGCACGGCATTGATCTCACTGTGCCACCAGCTGACCTTAACACAATGTAACCAGTATGTGAAAGATATTAAAGTGGAAAAGCCTTGCACAGAGACGATCCCACTCTCTTGGCCTCAGAAGTCAGGATCCAGTGGCATGAAGAATTGTTACGTCTGGCAACTTCCTTGGCTGCATTGGATGACCGCGTCTTCTGAAGTGCTCTGCCATGTCCTACAAACTGCATAATGCACTGTTGCAACACCTCCTCAGCCGTTGAACCCCTGGAGTTTCCTCTGCCTGATCCAGTCAGGCAGTCTTCGCATGCTGGGATGAGCAAATTCCTATCTCACCAAGGGTTTCAGACCCATTGGCTCCCCACACCTGGTTTAGCCAGCCTATCGAAGCCGTTGACAGGGGTGTGGCTGCTGTCGCATGCAAACAGCTGCGAGGAGCCACAGGTGAGATCTAGGCGTTGGTGGGGACAAATAGGTGACGAGCCACTCCAACTAGTGCGACAAGCCACCCATTTAGAGGTGCTACCCCTCCCATGCACCCCATGGAGATGTAGAACTTTCAAAAGATGCACAGGATAATCAACGTATGAAGATCCTTGTATAGTGTTTACATGGACCTACGGCACCCGTACAGTGCAGCTACAGTTCGGCTCCAACTGGTTCATGTGGGACTTCACACTGGCCGCCGTAGCCCAACTGCTTCTGGGTGCGGATTTTTTGCGGGCTCACAGCCTACTGGTCGACCTGCCCAGGAAGAGACTGGTCCACGCCGAGACCTTCCAGACGTTCTCCCTGGGTGCAGCCCAGTTGCCAGCCCCTCACCTCGACTCCATCACGCTGTCCGGCAACGACTTCACCAGGGTCCTGGCGGATTTCCCATCGGTTCTGGTACCGCAGTTCACGGCAGCCATGCCCCGACATGGCGTACAGCACCACATCCTGACCCAGGGACTGTGCTCGAAGGCTTCCCCCGGACAAGCTCCGACTGGTGAAGGAGGAGTTCAAGAGGATGGAGGAATTGGGGATCATACAGAGGTCCGACAGCCCATGGGCCTCCCCCCTGCACATGGTGCCCAAAACGACAGGGGACTGGAGACCATGCGGCGACTACCGCAGGCTGAGCGAGGCTACAACACCAGACCGGTACCCTGAGCCGCACATTCAGGATTTTGCAGCAAACCTGCACGGCGCATGGATCTTCTCCAAGGTAGACCTCGTCCGGGGAGACCATCAAATCCCGATGCATCCGGACGACGTCCCCAAAACGGCACTCATCACCCCAGTCAGCCTTTTCGAGTTCCTCCACATGCCATTCGGCCTGAAGAATGCCGCACAGACGTTCCAGCGGTTAATGGACGCGGTGGATGCGACCTGGACTTCCGCTTTCATCTATTTGGACGACATCCTCATAGCAAGCAGCAGTCGTAAGGAGCATCTGTCCCACCTCCGTCAACTCTACGCCCGACTGAGTGAATACGGTCTAACAATCAACCCGGCCAAATGCCAGTTCAGGCTCGACACCATCGACTTCCTGGGCCACAGGATTACTAAAGACGGGGCAATCCCTCTGCCCACTAAGGTAGACGTAGTCCACCATTTTCCCCGACCCACCACAATCAAAGGCCTTCAGGAATTCATGGGTATGGTAAATTTCTACCACTGCTTCCTCCCTTCAGCTGCCTGAATCATGCGCCCCCTTTTTTTCCTGATGTTGAGTCCGGGCAAGAACGTTACCTGGGACGAGGAGTCCGCCGCCTCTTTCATTAAAACGAAAGAAGCCTTGGCAAACTCCGCGAAGCTAGTACACCCCAAAATGGACGTCCCTACTGCCCTCACAGTGGACGCATCCAACACGGCAGTCGGTGGGGTACTGGAGCAACTCATCGCGGGTCGCTGGCAACCCCTGGCGTTTTTCAGCAAACACCTGCGACCACCCGAGCTCAAATACAGAGCTTTCGACTGGGAACTGTTGGCGCTATACCTGACAATCTGGCATTTCAGGTACTTTTTAGAAGATAGGCCCTTCACCGCGTTCATGGACCACAAGCTGCTTACCTTTACGTTCACGAAGGTGTCCGACCCCTGGTCGTCCTGCCAGCAGTGCCATCTGTCCTACATCTCTGAATACACGACGGATGTCCGGCACGTCTTGGGTAAGGACAATGTCGTGGCGGACGCACTCTCTCGCCCTAACATTCGTACCCTTTCCCAAGGGGTAGACTTTGAGGCGCTGGCAGAGGCGCAGCAGTCAGACAAGGAGATGCATAGTTACAGAACTGCAGTCTCTGGTTTGCAGCTCCAGGACTTCCCTGTAGGCCCAGGTGAGAGGATCCTACTCTGTGACGTCACCAAACTGGCGGTGCCGTGTTTTTGACTCCATTCATAACTTAGCGCACCCCTCCATCAGGACAACTGTCCGGATGGTCTCCAGCAGGTTTGTTTGGCACGGGTCTCCGCAAGCAGGTCAGTGGATGGGCCAAAACATGCATGCACTGCCAGACGGCCAAGGTGCAGCGGCACACCAAAGCTCTGCTGCAGCAGTTCCACCCCACCCACCGGCGTTTCGACCACATTCATGATGATATTGTGGGCCCCTTGCCAGTGTCACGCGGAGCGCAGCACCACCTCTCTATCGTGGACCAGTTCACCAGATGGCCAGAGGTGATCCAGCTCACCAACACCACCTCCGAATCTTGCGCCCGGGCACTGATCACCACCTGGGTGTCCCGCTTTGGTGTACTGGCCCACATTACCTCCGACAGAGGCACCCAGTTCACGTCCAGTCTGTGGTCAGCTATGGCCAGCCTTTTGGGGACACAACTGCCTACCACCCACAGTCGAATGGCCTGGTGGAGCGTTTCCACCGTCACCTAAAGTCGGCTCTCATGGCCCGCCTGCGAGGAGCTAACTGGGTGGACGAGCTTCTTTGTGTCCTACTTGGCATCCGCACGGCGCCCAAAGACGATCTGCACACCTCATCGGCCGAGTTGGTGTATGGCGCACCCCTGGTCGTCCCCGGGGAGTTCATACCAGCCCCAAGGGGGCACGACAAAGAACCTGCAGCAGTCCTGGGCAGACTACACGAGAGGCTCGGCAACCTCGCCCCCATACCCACTTCGCAGCATGGGCAGAACCCGACTTGCGTACCCAAAGACCTGCAGAACTGTAAGTTTGTGTTTGTACGAAGGGGCGGGCATCGGCCACCGCTGCAACGGCCCTACGAGGGGCGATTTACGGTGCTCAGGAAGAACGGGTCTACGTTCGTGCTGGACTTCGGGGGGAGAGAGGAGGTTTTCGCTGTGGACGACTCAAACCGGCCCATGTGGACGTGGCGCAACCGGTCGAGTTCCCGGCACCGCGGCGCAGGGGCCGACCTCCCAAACAGGATCCGTCCCAGACTGTGGATATTGGGGGGTGTATCGCCGGTTCTGGGGGGGGGGGTGTTATGTGGCGACCCACTTCCTAGTGCACTCGAACTGGCTCACAAATAGCCAGCGCCCCGGCATAAAGGCCAGTCCCAAAAGGGTGCCAGGTCTGCTTCACCAACTAAGGGAAAAGCTCGCGCGGGACTGTGAATATGTGCCTCCGCGCCCGGGGAGGGCGGGATCAGGGAGGCTTTAAAGCGAGGCCGCGAAGTTCGAATAAAATCTTCTTTAACTGCAGTTTATCGACTCCGTGTCATTATTTTAGCGCTGCGTGTAACACACCGCTACAACCACATACTACCCTGAGATGTATTTTCTTGTCAGCATTCACAGTATATACAAAGAAATACAATTGAATCAGTGAAAAAACACACTCAACAAAGATGGACAAACAGCCAATTGTGCAAAAGGCAACTAACTGCCAATACAAAGAAAGAAAAAAGAGCCATAAATATTGAGAACATGAGATGAAGAGTCCTTAGAAGTGAGTTCATAGGTTGTGGAAACAGTTGAGTGTTGGGATGAGTGAAGTTACCCTTCTGGTTAATGATTCTGATGGTGGAGCGGTAATAACTATTCCTGAATCTGGTGGTATGGGACTTGAGGCTTCTGTACCTCCTTCCTGATGGCTGTAGTGAGAAGTGGCTGTTCTTTTGGTGTATATCTATATTGTTTCAATCAACCTGTCCTTTTACTGACAATTAAATGCTGTTGCCAAGCCTTTCTTTAGAATAAAATGCAGATGTGTATGTGTGCAACTTAAGAAATAATTCTTCAGCTTGCCAAACCAGAATGAGAGAGTGTTGTAGTAAAAAGTCACAAGAGCTTTTAAGTAAAAGCTGATCCTTATATGGTAGTCTTAACGTTTGCAACTGTAAGTTACGTTTCATAAAATTTGTTGCCTCATTTTTGCTCTCCCATTTTCTCTACCCCAAACCCAAGTCATAAGAATCCAGAGTGTGTTTGTACAGTTTGGCCATTATCTGTACATCTTTTTGCAAAGTATTTGTAAACCTACTTTCTATTTGTATCATCAGTCTTTCGCACTGAAGTTTCAAGCTTTGTAAAGTTTCTTCTGTACAGTTTGTACTTGTGGCAAATACTTATGCAGTTAGATATGAGAAATGATGAGTAAAAGTCATCATAGAAACATGAAGGATGATTTCAGAACTTTCAGTGACTTTGTGGGACATTTAGTAGACTAGAAGTTATTTTTTCATGAATGGAAATCCTCACTCCAAATATTTGATTTGGTCATAAATGGGTAATTGGTGGTCAGTATGGATGTAGTGAACCAAATGTGCTGTTTCCTTTCTGTATTTCTTTATAGCTAGCTTAGAAAAGCTTAAGTAAAAAGCTAGTGTGGATATTTTTTGAGAATATTGAACAGTGGTATTCTGATTTGCCTTAATTTTGTGCAGTCAGTGAAATGGCATCATGAATTTTGACATGCAGACATTTTGCACTTTGGATATTTGATATTGTTCTGTTTAGTTTTTGATTTATCCATAATTTTAAAGATCAGTTTTTTCCAAATGCATCTGTAGCTGTAACTTGGAGAATTTGTGATTTTGGGCAGCAACCTTTGAATATCAAGTGAGTAAATATGGGTTAAACAAAATCTGATTTCAGTATTGGCCAATTAAAGTAACTATTACTGTAAATTGGCTAGATGAGATAATGAAAATTAAGGTTTGGATCCCACTAACTCAAAATAAGTGCTTTAACTGATTTAAAGATTTGAATGTGTCTTTGAAAATTCTCATTGAAATTCAGTGTTCAACCACTACATTTTTCTTTTCGAGTGTGGTAAGCTTTAGCTCGATAACTACTTAACTTAAAATATAAACATGTTCACCATTGTAACCCTTATTATTAAATGGTACAGCAGCTGGCACTGCAAAAAGAACTGATGTCTTAGTAAATTGATCCTGATGTCTGCTTGCTACTTGGTTAGTTAAAGAAATCTATGCAGAAGCATACTAAGTGAAAGCCTCATTCACAAAATGATCTGGAAATCTTAATTTTTTCCCCCTCCTCTCTACAAAATGGCATAATGGGGAAACTAAAAAGCATGAGAGACAAAAAAAAATTGGAAGTGTGTAGAATGAACAAATGAGAAGGATCTATTACACTTGGTAGAAGGGTTAAAGCCCAGGAGGTCGTATTTTTAAAGTAATTGATAGACGTTTAGGGGGAGGTGAGGACGAAATGGTTTGTATCCAGAGAACAGAGTGATTCTGGAACATTGCCTGAGAGACTGAGAAGCAGAAACCTTAAATAGTACTTGGATGTGTACTTGAAGAGATATGACCATCTGAGTTATCAGTGCTTGGTGTTTAGCTCACAGTGTGTTGGATGATTCAAGTACTCCAACATGTACTGCTCAGATGAAATATCCACTGCAATGGTATTTCTGAAATTTCTATAATGCTGTTATGCTCTGGCTCTTGATGCAACAGTAGAATAAGCAACTGTGTTAATTCCACTGATAGTTGTATCTTAAATTAATGTTAATTGAAAAGATGTTAATTTATTCTATTTGCTCAACACCAAAGGAGAATTTATAGTAAATAATGAAGTATTTATTTCTTATTTATTCTTCAGACTGATTTAAAGCTGTGATTGTGACAGCAAAAGAAATCATTGATTTTGAAGTTGGCAAATGTGTTGCTTGGTTTTCAGTTGTAAAATCAATATCCTTAATTGTTGATCATACTACTGTGCATTCATAATACTTTGATTTATTGCAGTTACCTTGAAGCTTATGAAAAGGTACATCACTTTGGGGAAGATGATGAAGAGCTTAGTTCAGGTGGTCAACGAGGAGCAGTTCCAGTTGGTGGGGTACCTTCATCATACAGTTACCAGCAGCATATATTGTCAGGTAAATGATTTTAAAATCGTATTACTGGCTTGGTGCTACTGAGTCAACATGAAATATAACAGTCTACTATAGTAATTTTATGAAATGTCCAATTTCACTTTATTACACCTGTCACTGGAGTCTTAAGAACATTATTTTAGCTGATGAAGTTGGGTGTTGATAGGAAAAGTAAAGCAGGCTTAATGTCATTTGTAAACATTTCAGATCTCACTTTCTAAAATTAATTTGTTCTTTTTGCAGGTTCATAAATAACATTGCAAAATGTCAATAATAAAATGCAGTTTATGAACCCAAGATTTATCTGTTATCTGGAATTGGAACAGATCTTTTAATTACATAATTAGTTTGTGCATTATCTTTTAAAATCCACTGGTTTTGCTTTAAACCATGGTTGGTTAGAGCAGCAGAGGAAATGTAAATTGTATACTTTTCCTGCATCAGTTGTTTCGATATGTAAGTAAAAAGTACCACATGGGTATGTAATATATAAAAAAAAGTTCTGGCAGATAAATGACTTAAATAGGGCTGCAACTTTGTTGTGCGTGATGTAATTTTGAATAAATTGCTTGCCATAATGCTTTTCAAAAAACAGCCAAATGTATCAAATTTTATTTTGTCAGTTTAGAAATGCTACTGGTATAATAATAATTGTTTAATTATTTTATCAAAAATGGTGGAGAAGATCCTTGCCTTATATCTTATAAGAAGTATGTTGGAGAACTGTCTAGCAATACCCTTAACAATTTTTTGAGAGGTGTTCGAATTTACAAGGTGAGGTAATGGCTAGAAATACTTGATGCCAACAAAGAGTCTGTGTATTACCTCTAGAAATTTAGTTTGTGATGCCTTCAGCCTGATATAAACATCACATAATCAAAAAATGATTTGAATATGAGAAAATGTAAACTTGAAATTCATTTTATATTTTGCCAACCATATCTCTGTGTAGCCACATTTATTTGGGTATCACAGTTTATAAAAGGCTTTCATGGTAAAGAAGATGGCAAGAATGGTTAACTTTGAGGAATGTACTTGGGGGATAATTAGTTGTTTCTTTTGAGGCACAGTCTCATCATTCAACTGAAATTCAGTATCTTTTATTTATAACAGTCTTGATTGACTAGCATGATATGCTGTTTAACTTAGTTTACAAATACTGACCAATCTCTGATGTGAACATCTGAAGTCATTTAGTCACATCAGTTGTGGATAAATCACTCCTGAAGCTTCAGTTGTATTTCTAATGAAGAGGGTATAATTGTTGTGGGCTTGTGACTGTATAGCATGAATTTGGAAGCTTCAAGTGGTTTGCTTATTGTGTGGCTTCTCTATAGTTCTAAAATTTGTATTTCCCTATCCCACCACAATTTTATATAGCATTTTTGAAATTATGTGAATTCTGGTTAATTAGGACCAGAATATTTTGGCCAAATTAGGTGACTACCCCAATTAGCCAAAGTTTCATAGAAATAGTTAAAAAGGTATATTAAAAAAAAACTACTGTTCAATTCAGTAACTAATTATATATTTACATGAAATACAGGAAAATTGGAAACCTGGATATGTTGCTGCAGTACTATAAAACTGTATTAGTTCCTAATTATTATTGGTGGAGTAATTCATTCATCGTACGCTTCCATTGAGGTGTCCAGGAATGGGGAGCACTTCTGGTGAAGGGAATGTGTCCATTCTGGGACATCTTGCTCACCTTTGGTCTGGGCAATGCAGCTCTCACCTTTGGCTCTAAGTAACTGTTTGTATGCGACAGCGGTCACACCCCAGCACACTGCTTTGACGGGCAAGTTAAGCCAGCTGGCCTTATGCCCCGGTGAAATAGGGACATGCCTGTCCTAGCTTGTGAGGTCAGCTCCAGTGGACTGTTTGGATGAGATCAACAGTGAGATCCATGGCCAAGAAGGCAGTTATGTAATGCTTTGTGAAGAATGATAGGCACAGAAAAAGGCATGGTTATCTACTGCACAACCAATGAAGACCCCAATTTGTGAAAACTACTTGTAACACTGGACCCAGACTTATGAGGTCTGAGAGTGGAACTGTTCCAGTGCAATGCCTTTCCACTTTAAAGACTCTCCCACACAGGTTTAACTGTCATCGTAGGATACAACAGACAACCACTACGTTGCAGTTTTCTTTTGGTTGACTATAAATAAATAAAATTAGTGGCTACACCGAGGGCAGATAATGGGCTGCCTTTGAACTATGATTTTGATGATTGCTTCCTCCAAATCTTCATTTTCATTGTGACATTTAAGATGATTGTTGATAACTTCAAATTCTTTGTAGTTCCCAACTTATTGAAGTAGTGAAATCATTTCATTTTCACTCCTGACTGTTTCTGACATCCCTAAGCCTGAATGCTTGAAGCAGCAGTGAGCAAAGCAGTTCTAAATTGTCTTACTGCTTATTCCACACCATCTGTGACAAAAAAAATTACTGCTTTTTGAACATAAGTACACGCAACAAATGCTGTTTAAAAATTGTTCACTCTGTGGTGTTCACTCCAGGGTTTGATGTCAACAATCTCCTGTCCCAAATAATCAAATGAAATCCTGGCTGTTTTTTCCAATTAGTTTTTGTTCTTTGAGTTATCCCAGATAAGTGGTGGTTCTGATTATCTGATGGACCAATTAATCAGAATTCATTGTGTTTCCAAGTGCACCTTTTGTTTTAGATACATTTTTTTACTGTTCCAGTGATGGATGATAACTTGCATCCCACAACAGTCCATCTGATTCTTCAGTTGTATCTATAGATTTATCCATAGTTGAGCAACATGCCACAGGGTTGAATTGATCAGCACAAGATGGAGTTTTAAGTTATGCTGCACATGTGTATCTTATTGTCAGTTGTTCATTCTTGATTAGAGGTGTAGCTGAAAATTTCAAGGTTGTTCTGTGTGGGATTATATGTGATCATCTTGCAATTAGAATATCCAGGAATAAAGTACAGCTGTCTTGAGGCTGAATTATCACAGTACCCATTGACCACAGGCTGTGGCTTAAATTACTGAATTTTTTTAAAATTTACCTTTTCTAGTAGCATAATAAAGCAAAGTCTTATTTAGTCTAGTTGAAGTCTAACTAGAATGAACATAGTAGCTCAAATAATATTTAAAGTTAATTTGTAGCTGAGTTCCCGACTTTAAACTTGTTCAATGTTATAACTGCTTATGAGAGGTTTAGCAAATATGTTGATTTATTTTCTCCTTTCCATTGATTTATTATGGGAAAATGTATAAACACTTTCGAAATTGCAGCAATGCACTAACCACTGAGCGGAGATTATAAAACATTATCAATGAGAAGATTGCATGGTAATTCAGTACATAGGAAAGATTGCTGCCAGATTCAAGTACCAAGACTAGAGCCTCTAAAATGTTAAATGGATTGGAATCTAGCAAATCATCTTAGTTACTGCCCATTACACCGTTTAAGGCAGCAGTGAATGCCCTCCATCTCTGTCTTTGCATTTAAGGGTTAATGGTGTTCAGGGCTTCCTTCATTGTGCCAGTAGCTTCCTCTCAGTTTTCACTGCTATCATTCGTGCAAATCATGGTGAAGACTCAGGAATTCTGTTGCACACAGAAGGAGAAGGACTCGTCATTGTTGTTTCTGTAGCAAGGTTTCTGCATTTTCATCTCGTTTCCTAAAAGGTCTAAGGATGCACTTGGTTAGACCATGGGAATTTATCCACTTAACTAGTCTTGAGGACTGCAAATATGTTGTCTTTCATAATTCATGTATGCTTTTTTCTCTAATGGGATAAAATTTGAATCAAATCTGCAGTATAAATAAGAGCTCCAAATTTTCAAAAATGTTTCATATTTATCTCTTAAATTATAAGTAATTTTTTCTAATGGAATACAACCATAGATTTCTTTCTTCCAAGAATCTATACTTAAATGTGTATCCAATTTCCAAGTAACTGCAATAGCTTTTTTGGCTACTGCTAGTGCAATTTTTATAAATTCTTTCTGATACTTTGGAGCCCTTATTTACAAAAGACAGGATTAAATATATAGATGCTCTGAAGATGAAACAATTGGTTATTAGGGGAAAGAAATAAATATACATATTAAAGTTATTACGAATTCCATGGAGCATGTGGAGATCTTCCAACAACCAGGCATTCTTTCTTTCTTTCTTTTTTTTCTATAGGGCAGTTAGGGGGGAGGGGTTGAGGGGGGTATGGGTTATATACATTGTTTTTTCATACTTTGTAACCATTTAAAAATGCAATAAAAAAAAGTTAAAAAAAAAATCTGCAGTATAAAGCAATTAATGCAGCTGCACTTCAAGAATACATATTTAGCTTGCTGCCCTGCTCTAACTTTGTGGTTATGCTTCAAGTTCTTGGGTGTCAACATCTCAGAGGCTCTATCCTGGGCTTAACACATTGTTGCAATTATGAAGAAGGCTATATTTCATGAGGAATTTGAGGAGATTTGGTATGTCACCAAAGACTAGCAAATTTCTACAGGACCATCCACTTGATCTGTACCCATTCTATGAGGTCACACCTTACTCATTCTTCTACACCTCAAGGCATAAAGATTCACCATGGCCAATATCTGCCTATTACTCAGGGCCTCTAGTCCAGACAGCATCCTTGTAAATCTCTTGCGCTCTCTTTCCTGTTCAACTGTCTTTTACAGGGAGATCAAAGATATATGCAAAACTCCCGAGTGCAGTCTACCACTGAATTGTATAACTACAGTGCAATTTCTTCCTCCTAAACTTGATGTCTTGACTGATGCATCAGCATCAGCATACTAAATGCCTTGTTTATCACCCTGTCTTTCAGTGAACTGTGCACCTGTTCTCTTGGGTCCTACTGTTCTACTTGTCAGAATCCTGTCATTCACTGTACAAGACCTATCCAGGTTGAATATCCAGAATTCATCACCTCACACTAAATCCATTTGTCATTCCTCAGCCCATCTACCCCCCCCCCCATCAAACTAGTCAAGACCTCTTTGTAATTGATCATAACCTGCCTCATCATCAACAAATCCCTCTAATTTACTATCATAAGCAAACCTGCTAATCATTTCACATACATTCACACCCAAATCAATCATATAAATACAACATAATAGGGATCCCAATGCTGAACCCTGTGGCACCCCACTAGTAACAGTCCTTCAGTAGTTCCTCCAGGCCCATATCCATTCCTTGCTATTATTGACCCATTTCTGAATTCATCTGACTAGCGCACCCAAGGATTCACAAATGTTGGTTCTTTAACTTCCCCGAGATATGCAGACCTAGGTTCCAGCTTTTCAGCCTTGACTTCTGGACTTCCAATTTACCTTTGGGCTTTGATCAGGACCCCTGATAGATGTGGTCAACTCTTTTCCTTTATGCTGGATATTTAAGGGGATGGTCAAGGTCTGGATAGTGAGTCATGAAGAATAAATGAGATAGGCTGTGGTGTGTTCTTTTGGAAGTGGAGGAGGGTAAGATAATGGGGCTTAAAACAGAGAAAACCAATCTTTTTCCTGTGTACGCGATAGTAACTGAAACGCCAGCTTCAGGGTGGTGGTTACAGAATCAGTCCATGCTTTTAGAAGGGATTTGGATAAGGAACTGGAGAGCTGAGGTAAACCTGATGAAGAAACTGTTTCCTGTATTTAAATACTATCGTAATGGACTAAAAGTATTGAGTGAAATATTTCAGAAAAATTGAATTTTTTTTTCTTCTCCCAGACTTGAGGCTCACTGTCTGGACTTTCGCTTTTCAGTTTAAAAAAAATGAAGTAGTTATTAACGTTATTAGTGTAGTATATTGTAATAGATTGTTGTGGAACTGGTTGTTGTTCATCCATCAATCAATTTACAGATTTCTGTGTAAGCTGTCTTATCAGTTTATGGATCTAACCTTCAAATTTAAGTTTGCAGCCATGAAGTGCAAAGTAAGTTTCAGGCTTTGGTCTGTCACATAAATAGCATGAATATGTGCAAATGGTCTGAGCGTAGGTTTGCTGGTTTTGGTTTTGGTGTGTTCACTTGACAGCAGCTGGGGTTACAATTTTATGATCATGTTCTTTGCTGCCAGTTTTGGCTCTGTGAGAATATGTTTTCATATGCTGATGCATGCCTGTGTATATATTTCAAAATTATTTCAGTCTGACAAAAATTTAGAAAGTAACTTGGAAATGACAAAAATAATAATACTTTTATATTGAATGTTTGGAATATTTCTGCATATTTTATAAATATCATGGATAATTGTTTCCAGTGACAGTTTTAAAATTGAAGAGGATGTAATCGCTAAAGTCAGCATATTCTTCTGGTTTGGATATTTTTCTGATCTCTAGTACTTTAAAGTTCTGAAATAGTGGTGCAGCGTAGGGTTTGCATAGTAGTTTGTGTAGTAATAATCAACCAACATTTATTACTATTAGAAAATGTTGCCAGTAACAACTTCTAATGTTGACAGTTGTGGGAGAAGTTAAAGTCAGATATATCAATATTAAAGTTGAGTAGAGGGAATTACAGAGGCGCGAGAGGTGAGTTGACCAAAGTTGATTGGAGGGTACAATAGCAGGAATAATGGCAGAAGAGCAATGCCTGGATTTTCTGGGATCAATTCGGAAGGCGCAGGATAAATCCATCCCAAACATGAAGTTTTTCTAAAGGGTGGCTGATACAACTATGGCTGTACAAGGGAAGTCAAAGATTGTGAAAATTAGTGGGAATTTATAGGATTGGGAAGCTTTTAAAAACCAACAGAAGGCAACTAAGAAGTCATAAGGAGAGAAAAATGAATTATGAAGGTAAGCTAGCCAATAATATAAAAGGGGATACTAAAAGTTTTTCCAGATACATAAAGAATAAAAGAGAAGTGAGAGTGCATCGGACTGCTGGAAAATGATGCTGGAGAGGTAGCAATGGGGGCTGGGGGACAAATAAATGGGAAAATTTAATAAAGAACATTACTTCAGTCTTCACTGTGGAAAACACTTGCTGGATGCCAGAAATTCAAAGGTGTCAGGGCAGAAGTTGCTATTACTAAGGAGAATGCTTGGGAAACTTAAAAGGTCTGAAAGTAGATAAGTCACCTGGACCATTTTGACGATACCTCAGGGTTCCAAAATAGGTAGCTGAAGAGATTATTGGAAGCATTAATAATGAACTTTCAAGAATCACTAGATTCTAGAATGGTCCTGGAGGACTGGAAAATTGCAAATGTCATGGCACTCTTCAAAAAGGAAGGGAAGCAGAAGAAAGGAAATTATTTAGCCTGACCTCACTGGTTTGAAAGATGTTGGAGTCGATTATTAAGGATAAGGTTTCAGTATGTGGAAGCTCATGGTAAAATAGGCCAAAGTCAGCATAATTTCCTCGAGGGAAAATCTTGCCTAAAACATCTGTTGGAATTCTGAAGTAACAAGCAGGATAGACAAAGGAGATTTTGTGGATGTTGTTTACTTGGATTTTCAGAAGAGCTTTGACCGTGTGCTGCACATGAGACTGCTAAGCATGATAAACGCCTGTGGTATTACAGAAAAAATACTAGCATCAAGAGAAGATTGGCTGACTTGCAGGAAGCAAAGAGTGGGAATAAAGGGAGCCTTTTCTGGTTGGATGCCAGTGACTAGTGGTGTTCCGCAGGGATTAGTGTGGCACTACTGCTTTATGCATTGTGTGTCAATGATGTGGTTGATGGAATTGATGGCTTTGTAGACAATACAAAGACGTGGAGAGGCAGGTAGTCCTGAGGGAGCAGAGATTTTGCAGAGGGACCTGGGCAAGGTCAAAGAAGTGGCAGATGGAATATAGTGTAGGGAAGTGTATGATCATGCACTCTTGTAGAAAGAATAACTGTAGACCTTTTTCTAAATGGGAAATAATTCAAAAATCAAAGGTGCATAGGGACTTGGGAGTCCTGGTGCAGGATTCCCTGAAGGTTAACTTGCAGATTGAGTCACTGGTGAGGAAGGCAAATGCAGTGTTAGCATTCATTTCAAGAGGGCTAAAATACAAGAGCAAGGATGCAATGCTGAGGCTTTAAAAGGCAATGGGCAGATTGTACTTGGAGCTTTGTGAGCAGTTTTGGGCTCCTGATCTAAGAAAAGTTGTGTTGACATTAGGGAGAATCATAGAAGGTTCACGAGAATGATTCCGGGAATGAAAAGGTTAACGTATGAGGACTGTTTGATGGCTCTGATCCTGTATTTGCTGGAATTCAGAAGAATGAGGGGTGACCTCACTGAAACCTATTGAATATTGGAAGTCAGTCAGCCACTTTTTAATTGTCATTTCAACCATAACTGCTGGTACTGTACATAGTAAAAATGAGACAATGTTTTTCAGGACCATGGTGTTACATGACACAGTACATAAACTAGACTGAACTATGTAAAAAAACAACACAGAAAAATACTACACTAGACTACAGACCTACCCAGGACTGGATAAAGTGCACAAACCAGTGCAGGCATTATAATAAATAATAAACAAGACAATAGGGCAGTAAGGTGTAGTCCAGGCTCTGGGTATTGAGGAGTCTGATAGCTTGGGGGAAGAAACTGTTACATAGTCTAGTTGTGAGAGCCTGAATGCATTGGTGCCTTTTCCCAGACAGCAGGAGGGAGAAGAGTTTGTATGAGGGGTGCGTGGGGTCCTTCATAATGCTGTTTGCTTTGCGGATGCAGCGTGTAGTGTAAATGTCCGTAATGGCGGGAAGAGAGACCCCGATGATCTTCTCAGCTGACCTCACTATCTGCTGCAGGGTCTTGCGATCCGAGATGGTGCAATTTCCGAACCAGGCAATGATGTAGCTGCTCAGGATACTCTCAATACAACCCCTGCAGAATGTGATGAGGATGGGGGTTGTGAGAGATGGACCTTTCCTCAGTAGAAATGCTGCTGTAAGTAGAGATGCTGCTGGGCTTTCTTTGCTATGGAGCTGGTGTTGAGGGACCAGGTGAGATTCTCCACCAGGTGAACACCAAGAAATTTGGTGCTCTTAACAATCTCCACTGAGGAGCCGTCGATGTTCAGCGGAGAGTGGTTGCTTCGTGCCCTCTTAGATAGAGGAGGGCATGGAAAAGCCTGGATAGAGTAGACCTGGAGAGAATGTTTTGCATAGTGAGGAGTCTAGAACCAGAGGACATAGCCTCAGAGTAGTGCCGGTCCAGGTAGAACAGAGATGAGGAGGCATTTCTTTAGCGTGAGAGTAGTGAATCTGTGAAATTCATTGCCACAGACAACTGTGGAGGCCCAGTCATTGGGTATATTTGAAGTGTGGGTTGTTGATAGGCCTGTGATTAGTCAGGGAAGAGGCAGGAGAATGGGGTTGAGACATGATGGAATGGTGGAGCAGTCTTGATTGGCTCAGTGGCCCAATTCTGCTTCTATGTCTTATAGTAATTATTTCGTGAAATCATTACATGGTGTTTAAAAGAAAATTGAATCGTTTTTCTCCCTCTTGCTCAATTTAAAATGCATTGAAGGACTATATTTCAGGTATTTAAAATATCAATTCATTTATATTGAATGTGTAAAATTTACTCATTCTGTATTTTGCTCTGATATATTTGTGATTTTTGTCCTCTTTTAGATTATATTCGGCAAAGCTATGGACTTAATACAGAGTTTGTCACAGTTAGTATCTACAATAAACTGGTGCTTTCCCTTATGTCTGGACTACCTAATGAAGTAGATTTTGCAATTAATGTTTGCACTCTTCTCTCAAATGAGAGTAAGCACATAATGCAACTTGAAAAGGACCCCAGAATCACCACCATACTGCTTGCACATGCTGGCGTTTTTGATGACAGTAAGTTATATTATTTAATAGTGAAGTGCCTTAACTGTTGCTGTTGCTTGCTGTTTCAATTTAAATATAGCATTGTTAAACATTAGGAATGTGAGTTAAATGTGTTTATTGTCAATATTATAGCAGTATTCTGCATGACTGTATCATTTGAAGTTTGAAGTAAATTGTGATACATCATGGATGAGGTGTTGCACGGACTTTCCTTAGGAGTATAAAGGTTATTCTGTAATAGTTAATCATTTTTTTTCTTCTATTTCTTCTAACATTTCCCATTATATTTAGAATGTTAGGAAAACTATTCAAAGCAGTATTTAATGCTAATTTGTATTTGTTGAGCAATGTATATTTATAGAACAGAAGTAGGCCATTTACTACTATGGGTTCATGCCTTGATTTAAGTGCTTGTCTGGGTAACCATATAACCATAACAGCACGGAAACAGGCCATCTTGGCCCTTCTAGTCCGTGCCGAATGCTTAATCTCGCCTCGTCCCACCTACCTGCACTCAGCCCATAACCCTCCATTCCTTTCCTGTCCATATACCTATCTAATTTTTTAAAAATGACAATATCGAACCTGCCTCTACCACTTCTACTGGAAGCTCGTTCCACACAGCTACCACTCTCTGAGTAAAGAAGTTCCCACTTGTGTTACCCCTAAACTTTTGCTCCTTAACTCTCAGCTCATGTCCTCTTGTTTGAATCTCCCCTTAAATGTTAAACATACTTAAATGTTATGAAAATACCTTCCCCTACCACCTATTCAGGCAGTATGATCTAGATTTCAACCAGCCTTTGAGTGAAAGAAAATCTTCAGATTGCTTCCGAATGTTTAAACTCTGAAAATGTACCCTCTCATTGTAAATACCAATGCTAAAGGGAAATAGTTTGTTAATTCTTAATTGTCTGTGCCCTTCGTAATGCTGTATACCTATTTCTGATTTCCACCTTGCCCCCCCAAAAACAAATTTGGCCGATAAAATCTCATTTAGTAACTGAAGGGCTCCATCCCAGTCCATCTCACAGCTGGCAATCAGAACTGCATATTTTATTTCCTGCTTTGGCCTTACCAATGTTTTATAAAGTTTACTATAACCCCTTTACTCCTACTCTGCTACTTTAGTAAAGTGTTCCATATGCTGCCTTCACTTTATCAATTCATGCCTTGCACCTGTATACTGAGGTTCCTCAGTTTGTAAGGCTCTACCTGTTAATTTGATCTCCCAGTATTAAATCCCATCTACTACTGGTCTTACCAACATAGGAATGTCATCCTGTGGCTTTTGGCTGCCCTCAATTTCAATAGCGACATCAATTTTCAAGAAGTATCCAAGCTTCTTGATCATACATTCTGTATAATCGTGCATTTATATCCAAATCATGAATGTACTTAGCAAACAGCAAGGTCCCAATACCAATCCCAGTGGGATTAGCCTCAGGAATCGAATCACAGAAACAAACCTCTGTCGTCACCTTCTTTCTCCTGTAACTAGATTCTTTTAACAAAACTATACTCTTTCTGATTAATCCCTGCCTTTCCAATTTTAAATAAATCCTGACCCTCAGAATTTTTCCAGTAACTTCCTTAACCCTTACTTTAGACTCGAGTCTGTAATTTCTTTGTTTTTCTTTGCCATCCTCCTTGAATAAAGATACCGCATATGCTGCTCTCTCATCTGGCATTTCATCTGTGGCTATGAAGATTTTAAAATCTGCCATGCAAGCAAAGATACGGGAGGGGAGAGGAGAAACAAGATTTTCTAGATAAAATCGGTGTTGTAAAATATAAAATTGTAATTTTTGATGTTGAAAAGTGAGGAAATGTGTGCAGCTTTATGACTTGGTGTGCAGGTGATCGGAAATTATAATCCTTTGAGAAAGCCCTTAGCTAACGTAATTGAAACAGAAAGTGCTGGAAATACTTGCCAGGTTAGGCAGTATCTATGGATAGAGAAATGGAGTTGATGTTTCAGGTTAATGGCCCTTAGTTTCAAGTGGGAAAGAAAGAAGGAAGAACCAGCAGAGCTGAATCTTGCTCGACCTAAATGGAGAGCTCAAAGTAAATTTATTATCCAAGTCCATACTTGTATGTCGTCATATTCAACCATGAGAACCGAGGTGTTGGAAACACATGAGATGCAGTTAAGGACTTTGTCAACTACAAAAAGGGAGAAACCATGGTTTAGGAAGAAAGTTATCTCAGACATGCCTTTTGTGGAAACCTTCATCATGATCGACAGGAATTGGGAGAATGGCATCGTGCTCCAGAAGTGATAGGATGATAAAACATAGAGACTTTTGGGCATCTTTTGGTGTCTTTTGGTCTATCGAGTCTATGACATTCAAACGTCCCTTAACTGTAACTTCACATTAATTTGACATTTTCATTAATATTCCCTTCATCCCTTTTTCTTTTAACCATTTATAACAAATGAGCAGTCTTCCTGTTTTTCTGTACCAAACCTACCATGAAACCCTGGTAAATGATGTTGAGACACTGCTGTTTGTTTCATTAAGAGTCTGATATATTTCTTCAAAATTTTGTTTGCTAAATCTATTAATAATTAACCGAAGAGCACTACCACCTTCTCATGGGAAGCACGAGAGGAAAAATAAGTACTGGTATTGTTAATGATGCTCTTGTCTTGACAATGAATGACTGTTGAGCAGTGGATTAGTCTGTGGTATTATGTAAGTGTATTTTAGTGCAAAAATTCCTCTGACTGTTACATGTATTCACTCATGATTGGCTTGAAAAATAAATATTTGCGTTGTTACTTAAGTTTAGCGTTAACCGTGCATGTGACGAACAGATGTAATGTAACCATATGATTGAATAGTTGCATCCTTAATTTTGCAGCTCTACTCTGTTTCTGATATTAACAAATTTGAATGAGTTGTATGTTGTACAGTATAAGAATCATATGTTAAGTACATCAGTACAGACTATAGTGTGCTTGTTGGTACTCACTTAAGTTATTTTCAGCATCCTGGCCTGTCTGTAGATTAGAAATGAGAATCCAAGTATTAGCTGCATTTACTTCCCTGACCTGTTACTACAGTGCCTATAAAAAGTATTTACCCCTCTTGGAAGTTTTCATGTTTTATTGATGGCCAAAAAGCTCAAGTTTGGCTTCATCAGACCAGAAAATCTTGTTCCAGCTGACTTCAGAGTCTCCCACATGCCCCTTGGTAAAGTCTAGGTGAGATTTCATGTGAGTTTCAGTGGTTTTCTCTTTGCCACTCTCCCATAAAGTTCCAACTGGTGAAGCACCTGGGCAACAGTGGTTGTATGTGCAGTCTCTCCCATCTCAGCCACTGAAACTTGTAACTCTTCCAGAGTTGTCATAGGTCTCTTGGTGGCCGCCCATCACTCACCCCCTTCTTGCACAGTCACTCATTTTTTGAGGATGGCCTGCTGTAGGCAGATTTACAGCTGTGCAATATTCTTTCCATTCCTTAATGTTTGACTTAACTGCTCCAGGGGTTATTCAGTGACTTGGAAATTGTCTCCATCTCCTGACTTTTGTTTTTCAATAACCTTTTTGTGGAGTTGCTTGGAGTGTTCCTTTGTTTTCATGGTGTAGTTTTTGCCAGGATACTAACTCACCAGCAGTTGGACCTTCCAGATACTAAGTGGTTTTTTTTTACTACAATCAATTGAAACACTTTGACTGCACACAGGTCTCCCAAAACAGATCTCCATTTAACTAATTGTGTGATTTCTAAAACCATTTGGCAGCCCCAGTGATGATTTGGTGTGTCATTCTAAAGGGCGTGAATAATTGTGCAATTATTTTGTGTTTTATATTTGTAATTAATTTGGATCACTGTGTAGAGATCTGTTTTCATTTTGACACAAAGGAGTTTTTTGTTGTTGATCAGTGTCACAAAAAAAGCCAAATTAAATCACTGTTAATCAATGTTGTAAAACAATAAAACATGAAAACTTCCAGGTGGGGGTAGGTGAATTCCTTTTATAGGTACTGCATCTGCTGGAACTTTTTGTGTATGCAGAGGGTCTCACTCGGTCCTTATTTTACCATAGTTTTCATTTTTTAAAGATAATTTGACTTCATTCATGTCATAACTGTTCAAAAGTGCTTCAAACATTCAAATTATTAATAAATTCTATAGATAGCTTGTATCGACTAGGTGGGCTGAAGGGCCTGTTTCTGTGCTGTACCATGACTATTCTTCTCTTGCTTTTTACCTAAAGACAAATGGCCTGCAAAGTGTAAACTTATTATCTATCTATTGCATTCTTTCTCCTTTCCCTGTTTTAGTGATTAAGATATTTGTTTTTGTGTGGATGTTCATAACATCAAGCCAACAGATGTACATGGGTACTAATTTTGCTTTTTCTGTGTTAGTTGTCCATTGTTTCTAATCGGGGAGCTGCTTAAGTTTTGTGCAGTTTTTGTTTTGTGAAGTCAATTGAATATAATGATAGTAAAATTAAGAAAAGTTTCCTGATTGCATTTGAAATGGAGACCTAGTTTTCAGGTGATGCTAAATAAATTTTTGATGTTACAGAATATCTATTCATTCTGGTTGGATTGAATGGGCCAATGGACTGATTTGCTCTTTATTAATATGTATTGGCTTACTCTAACCAATCCAATTCTGAATATGTGGTTGCTCACTGTATCCTTGGTTATAGATTTCAGTAATGTACTTGTAATAGGTTATACTCCTGAGCAAAATTATGTCCAGTTTGTTGTTTCTCTTCTCTCCTCCACCCCCTCCCCCCCCAACCATCTAACAATTGAATCTGCAGTTTTCCAAAGTGGACAATTGCAGAAGCAAAGTTAAAAGTAAAGCAGCTTCAGCTTCAACAGTTCATAAAACCTTGTCTCAGGTCCAGAGAATTTATTGGTCTGTAGTGCAAGTTAAAAAAAAATCTCGAATTACTTCATTGTTGCTTATTGTTTGTGTCTGGAATGTTTTGCTCGACACTCTGCAGTGAAGTGTGCTATGTAAGTAATCTAAAATGCCTTTTATTTACTTTTGAAGTATCAAGCCTATCTGTTTTGAAGACCCCATTTGATTACTCTTTTTAATTGTTTTAAAAGCAGCTAGCTTTAATATTTTTAAAATATGTTTTGTATTTCAGTTTGTGGCAGGAATCAGCAGCCTGGGAGAATAGGCAAATGTTTGGGAAATAGTTTGGTATAATGAATGAGATGAGGCAATAAGGAATACTGTTATTAATAGGGTGCAGGTGTGGGCACACAGATCATTGATAATGCTGGATTTTGTTAGTCAAGGCATAGAGAATAGGAAGGGGGAAGTCCTGGCGAAACTTTATAGACAACTGGTGTGGCCTCATTTGCTGTGTTGTGTTCATTTTTGATCACATTATAGGAAGGATATCAAGGCAGTGAACAGCTCCTCGAAGAGGTATAAAGATGATTTTTGGGAGGAAAGATAAACAAATATAGTTTGGCAA
This sequence comes from Hypanus sabinus, assembly GCF_030144855.1. NCBI lineage: Eukaryota > Metazoa > Chordata > Chondrichthyes > Myliobatiformes > Dasyatidae > Hypanus > Hypanus sabinus. The sequence goes on from NC_082713.1 coordinate 168,537,209, forward strand.
TGCTGATACTGTTTTCTTTGGAAAAGAGAGGCAACTGAGGCTCTAATAAAAGTTTATAAAATTTGAGTGCTGGACAAAGTAGAAAGTGCAAGGTTACAAACGGGAGATTACAGTTTTGGTCACTTTCCAACAGAAAAGATGAGAATAAGGTTGAAAGAGTATAGAGAAAATTTACAAGGATGTTGCTGGGGCTAAGGGACCTGAGTTCTATGGAAAGATTGAATAGGTCTGAACTTTATTCCTTGGAATGTAGAAGATTGAGAGGAGATTTGATAAAGGTATACAAAATCATGAAGACTATGGATGTGGTAAATGGATGGGGTTGCTTTTTAAACCACTGAGATTAGGTGGGACTACCACTAGAGATCATGGGTTGCAGGTTGATAGGACCATAAGTCATAGGAGCAGAATTAGGCCATTCAACCCATCGAGTCTGCTTGGCCAATCCATCATGGCTGATCCCATATCCCACTGACCCCCATACACCTGACTTCTTGCCATATCCTTTGATACCCGGATCGATCAGGAAACGATCAACTTCTGCCTTAAGTATACCCATGAGCTTGGCCTTCACCACAATCTGTGACAGAGCATCCCACAGATTCACTGCTCTCTGGCTAAAAAATATACATAGAAACATAGAAAATCTACAGCACAGTACAGGCCCTTCAGCCCACAAAGCTGTGCCGAGCATGTCCTTACCTTAGGTATTACCTAGGGTTACCCATAGTCCTCTTTTTCTGAGCTGCATGTTACCTGTCTAGGATTCTCTTAAAAGACCCTATCGTATCCACCTCCCATCACTGGCAGCCCATTTCCACGCACTCACCACTCCTTGCATTAATAATAATAATAAACAAACAAACTAACTTACCCCAGACATCTCTGTACCTACTTCCAAGCACCTTAAAACTGTGCCCACATATACTAGCCATTCCAACCCTGGGAAAAAGCCTCTGACTATTCACATGACCAATGCCTCTCATCATCTTATACACCTCTATCGGGCTACCTCTCATCCTCCATCACTCCAAGGAGAAAAGGCCGAGTTCACTCAACCTATTCTCATAAGGCATGCTCCCAATCCAGGCAACATCTGTGTAAATCTCCTCTGCACCCTTTCTATGGTTTCTACATCCTTCCTACAGTGAGGCAACCAGAACTACAGTATTCCAAGTGGGGTCTGACCAGGGTCCTATATAGCTGCAACATTATCTCTCGGCTCTTAAACTCAATCCCATGATTGATGATGGCCAATGCATCATATGCTTTCTTAACCACAGAGTCAACCTGCGCAGCAGCTTTGAGTCTCCTATGGACTTGGACCCCAAGATTCCTCTGATCCTCCGCACTACCAAGAGTCTTACCATTAATACCATATTCTGTCATATTTGACCTACCAAAATGTACCACCTCACACTTACCTGGGTTGAACTGCATCTACCACTTCTCAGCCCAGCTTTGCATCTTATCGATGTCCTGCTGTAACCTCTGACAGCCCTCCACACTATCCACAACACCCCCAACCTTTGTGTCATTGGCAAATATAATAACCCATCCTTCCACTTCTTTATCCAGGTCATTTATAAAAATCATGAAGAGTAGGGGTCCCAGAACAGGTCCCTGAGGCACTCCACAGGTTACCAACCTCCATGCAGAATATGACCCATGTACAACCACTCTTTGCATTCTGTGTGCAAGCCAGTTCTGGATCCACAAAGCAACGTCCCCTTGGATCCCATGCCTCCTTATTTTCTCAATAAGCCTTGCATGGGGTACCTTGTCAAATGTCTTGCTGAAATCCAAATACACTATATCTACTGCTCTACCTTCATCAATGTGGTTAGTCACATCCTCAACAAATTCAGTCAGGCTCATAAAGCATGACCTGCCTTTCACAAAGCCATGCTGACTATTCCTAATCATATTAAGCCTCTCCAAATGTTCATAGATCCTGCCTCAGGGTCTTCTCCATCAGCTTACCAACCACTGAAGTAAGACTCTCTGGTCTGTAGTTTCCTGGGCTATCTCTACTCTCTTCACTGAATAAGGGAACAACACCTGCAACCCTCCAATCCTGCTGAACCTCTCCCATCCCCACTGATGATGCAGAGATCTTCGCCAGGGGCTCAGCAATCTCCTCCCTCACCTCCCACAGTAGCCTGGGGTACATCCTGTGCAGTCCTGGTGACTTATCCAACTTGCTGCTTTCCAAAGGCTCCAGCACATCCTCTTCCTTAATATTTGCACGCTTAAGCTTTTCTGTCCATTGTAAGTCATTCCTACAATCGCCAAGATCCATTAACATAGTGAATATTGAAGCTAAGTATTTATTAAGTACCTCTGCTGTCTCCTCCGGTTGCATACACGCTTTTCCACTGTCACATTTGATTGGCCATATTCTCTCACGTTTTATCCTCTTGGTCTTCACAGACTTGTAGAATGCCTTGGGGTTTTCCTTAATCCCGTATGCCAAGGCCTTCTAATGGCCCACAGAAACATAGAAAATAGATGCAGGAGTAGGCCATTTGGCCCTTCGAGCCTGCACCGCCATTCAGTATGATCATGGCTGATCATCCAACTCAGAACCCTGTACCTGCTTTCTCTCCATACCCCCTGATCCCTTTAGCCACAAGGGCTATATCTGACTTCCTCTTAAATATAGCCAATGAACCGGCCTCAACTATTACCTGTGGCAGAGAATTCCATAGATTCACCACTCTCTGTGTGAAGAAGTTTTTCCTCATGGTTCTAAAAGGCTTCCCCTTTATCCTTAAACTGTGACCCCTTGTTCTGGACTTCCCCAACATCGGAAACAACCTTCCTGCATCTAGCCTGTCCAATCCCTTTAGAATTTTATACGGTTCAATAAGATGCCCCCCCAATCTTCTAAATTCCAGTGAGTATAAGCCTAGATGATCCAGTCTTTCTTCATATGCAAGTCCTGCCATCCCAGGAATCAATCTGGTGAACCTTCTCTGTACTCCCTCTATGGCAAGAATGTCTTTCCTCAGATTAGGGGACCAAAACTGCACACAATATTCTAGGTGCGGTCTCACCAAGGCCTTGTACAACTGCAGTAGAACCTCCCTGCTCCTGTACTCAAATCCTTTTGCTCTGAATGCCAACATGCCATTTGCCTTTTTCACCGCCTGCTGTATCTGCATGCCCACCTTCAATGACTGGTGTACAATGACACCCAGCTCTAGTTGCATCTCCCCTTTTCCTAATTGGCCACCGTTCAGATAATAATCTGTTGTCCTGTTCTTGCAACCAAAGTGGATAACCTCACATTTATCCACATTAAATTGCATCTGCCATGAATTTGCCCAATCACCTAAACTATCCAAGTCACCCTGCATCCTGTTAGCATCCTCCTCACAGCTAACACCGCCACCCAGCTTCGTGTCATCGGCAAACTTGGAGATGCTGCATTTAATTCCCTCGTCTAAATCATTAATATATATTGTAAACAACTGGGGTCCCAGCACTGAGCCTTGCGGTACCCCACTAGTCACTGCCTGCCATTCTGAAAAGGTCCCGTTTACTCTTTGCTTCCTGTCTGCCAACCAATTCTCTATCCACATCAATACCATACCCCCAATACTGTGTGCTTTAAGTTTGCACACTAATCTCCTGTGTGGGACCTTGTCAAAAGCCTTTTGAAAATCTAAATATACCACATCCACTGGCTCTCCCCTATCCACTCTACTAGTTACATCTTCAAAAAATTCTATAAGATTCGTCAGACATGATTTTCCTTTCACAAATCTATGCTGACTTTGTCCGATGATTTCACCCCTTTCCAAACGTGCTGTTATCACATCTTTGATAATTGACTCTAGCATTTTCCCCACCACCGATGTCAGACTAACCAGTCTGTAATTCCCCGGTTTCTCTCTCCCTTTTTTAAAAAGTGGGGTTACATTAGCCATCCTCCAATCCTCAGGAACTAATCCAGAATCTAAGGAGTTTTGAAAAATTATCACTAATTCATCCACTATTTCTTGGGCTACTTCCTTAAGCACTCTGGGATGCAGACCATCTGGCCCTGGGGATTTATCTGCCATTAATCCCTTCAATTTACCTAACACCACTTCCCTACTAACATGTATTTCCTTCAGTTCCTCCATCTCACTGGACCCTCGGTCCCTTACTATTTCCGGAAGATTATTTATGTCCTCCTTAGTGAAGACAGAACCAAAGTAGTTATTCAATTGGTCTGCCATGTCTTTGTTCCCTATGATCAATTCACCTGTTTCTGACTGTAAAGGACCTGCATTTGTCTTGATCAATCTTTTTCTTTTCACGTATCTATAAAAGTTTTTACAGGCCCCTTCTGGCTCTCCTAATTTCTTTCTTAAACTCTTTCCTGCTCGCCTTATAATCTTCTAGATCTCTATCATTACCTAGTTTTTTTTTAACCTTTCATAAGCTCTTCTTCTTGACTAGATTTACAACAGCCTTTGTACACTGTTTCTGTACCCTACCATCCTTTCCCTGTCTCAGTGGAATGTACCTATGCAGAACTCCACGCATATATCCCCTGAACATTTGCCACATTTTTTCTGTACATTTCCCTGAGAATATCTGTTTCCAGTTTATGCTTCCAGGTTCCTATGTAATAGCCTGATATTTCCCCTTACTCCAACACTTTTGTAACTTGTCTTTTCCTATCTCTCACCAGTGCTACGGTAAAGGAGATAGAATTGTGATGATTATGTTCAAAATTCTCTCCCACTGAAAGATCTGATGCCTGACCAGGTTCATTTCCCAATACCAGATCAAGTACAGGCTCTGCTCTTGGAGGCTTATCTACATATTGTGTCAAGAAACCTTCCTGAACACACTTAAACTCAACGCCATCTAAACTGCTCGCTCTCTGGAGATGCCAGTCGATATTGGGAAATTAAAATCTCCCATCATGGCAACCCTGTTGTTATTACGCCTTTGCAGAATCCGTCTCCCTATCTGCTTCTCGATGTCCCTGTTACTATTGGGTGTTCTATAAAAAAGAACACCCAGTAGAATTATTGACCCCTTCCTGTTCCTAACTTCCACTCACAGAGAGTCCGTAGACAAACCCTCCATGACATCCATCTTTTCTGCAGCCCTGACACTGTCTCTAATCAACAGTGCCATGCCCTCACCTCTTTTGCCTCCCTCCCTGTCTTTTCCGAAACATCTAAAGCCTGGCACTCTAAGTAGCCATTCCTGCCCCTGCACCATCCAAGTCTCTGTAATGGCCACAACATCATAGCTCCAAGTACTGATCCTTATTGATACTTCCTTACCTTTGTTCTAAAAGGTCACCCCTTGATTTTGAGTCTGTGCCTTCTAGTTCTGGATACCCCCACCATAGGAAACGTCTTCTCCACATTCATCCTGTCTAGTTCTTTCAACTTTCGGTAGGTTTCATTGAGATTCACCCCCCCCCCCCCCACCCCCGCGGTCTTCTAAATTCTGGTGAGTATAGGCTCAAAGCTGCCAAACACTCCTCATATGTTAATCCCTTAATTCCTAGAATCATCCTCATGAACCTCCTCTGGACTCTCTCCCTTTCTGAAATATTGGGCCCAAAAATACTCTTAACTGTGGCCTGACTAGTGACTCAAAAAGGCTTAGCATTATCTTGTTTCTTTTATATTCTATTCCCCTTGAAATAAATACCAATATCGCATTTGCTGCCTTTACCACAGACTCGACCAGTAATTTAACTTTCTGGGTGTCTTGAACGAGGACTCCTAAGTCTCTCTGCACCTCTGATGTTTGAATGTTCTCCCCATTTACAGTTGAAGTCAGAAGTTTACATACATTTAGGTTGAAGTCATTAAAACTCATTGTTCAACCACTCCACAGATTTCATATTAGCAAACTACAGTTTTGGCAAGACGTTGAGGACATCTACTTTGTGCATGACACGAGTAATTTTTCCAACTATTGTTTACAGACTGATGATTGCACTTTTAACTGACTAAATCTCAATTCCAGTGGGTCAAAAGTTCACAAATGAAATCAAAAGAAATCAGCCAAGACCTCAGAAAAAAAAATTGTGGTTCATTCTTGGGAGCAATTTCCAAACGCCTGAAGGTACCACGTTCATCTGTACAAACAACAGTACACAAGTCTAAACTCCATAGGACCATGCAGCCGTCCTACCACTCAGGAAGGAGACGCATTCTGTCTCCTAGAGATGAACGTACTTTGGCGCGAAAAGTGCAAATCAATCCCAGAAGAACAGCAAAGGACCTTGTGAAGATGCTGGAGAAAACAGGTAGACAAGTATCTTTATGCACAGTAAAACGAGTCCTATATCAACATAACCTGAAACTGTGCTCAGCAAGGAAGAAGCCACTGCTCCAAAACTGCCATTAAAATGCCAGACTAAAGTTTGCAAGTGCACATGGGGACAAAGATCTTACTTTTTGGAGAAATGTCCTTTGGTCTGATGAACAAAAATTGAACTGTTTGGCCATAATGACCATTGTTATGTTTGGAGGAAAAAGGGTGAGGCTTGTAAGTCGAAGAACACCATCCCAACTGTGAAGCATGGGGGTGACAGCATCATGTTGGGGTGCTTTGCTGCAGGAGGGACTGGTGCACTTCACAAAATAGGTGCATCATGAGGAAGGAAAATTATGTGGATATATTGAAGCAACATCTCAAGACATCAGCCAGGAAGTTGAAGTTCGGTCACAAATAGGTCTTACAAATGGGCAATGACCCCAAGCATACCTCCAGAGTTGTGCCAAAATTGCTTAAGGACAACAAAGTCAAGGTATTGGAGTGGCCATCACAAAGCCTTGACCTCAATCTGATTTTAAAAAAATAAGAAATTTGTGGGCAGACCTGAAAAAGTGTGTGTGAGCAAGGAGGCCTACAAACCTGACTCAGTTACACCAGTTCTGTCTGGAGGAATGGAACAAAATTCCAGAAACTTATTGTGAGAAGCTTGTGGAAGGAAGGCTACTGAAAACTTTTAACCTAAGTTAAACAATTTAAAGGCAATGCTACCAAATACTAACAAAGTGTGTGTAAACTTCTGACCCACTGGGAAAGTGATGAAAGAAATAAAAGCTGAAATAAATCATTCTCTCTACTTTTATTCTGACATTTCACGTTCTTGAAATAAAGTAGTGATCCTAACTGACCTAATACAGGAAAAGTTTACTAGGATTAAATGTCTGGAATTGAAAAAAATTGATTTAAATGTAAGGTGTATGTAAACTTCTGACTTCAACTGTAGGTAATAGTCTACACTTTTGCTCCTTTTACTGCAGCGCATTATCATACATTTCCCAGCACTATTCCATTTGCCACTTTTTTGCCCATTCTTCCAATTTGTCTAAGTCCTGCTGTAATCACACTGCTTCCTCAGCACTACCTACCCCTCCACCTATCTTCGTATCATCTGCAAACTTTGCTACAAAGCCATCAATTCAGTTATCCAAACATTGACAAATAATGAGAAAAGTAGTGGTCCCAATATTGACCGCTGAGGAATACCACTAGTCACTGCCAACCAGAAAAGGCCCCTTTTATTCCCACAAGCATTAAAAATGGTTTGGCAGTGACTAGATGAGGTAAAAGGGCCTGTTTCCATGCTGTACTTCTCTAAGACACAATAAAGGGGAGGAGAATTGGAAGTGTGATAAGGGAAAACTGTTTTTTTGGATTGTATGTCTGAACCTGGAATGCACGACCTGTAGATATAGTTGAAGCAAGTTAGAACTGGATAAACATACAGTGAGAAAAATGCCGCAAGGCTATGGAAAATTGGCTGAGCAGTGCAGAACAAGATTTACCCTGGGTAAGAGAGCCAGTGGGAACACAATGGGCTAACTAGCCTCCTGTGCTATAACTATATGGTGATTCTTTTTGTCTTTTTCTATAATATGTTTCCAGTTTTTTGATCTTTGCTCTTTGCACCCAACTCTTAAGTTTTATCTCGTGTCTTTGCTCTACAGATGGCTGTTTAAGCTAAGCTCCAAATGTTAAGAATTTTAATTAGTTATTAATGCTTCAGATGCAAAACTGTTAAGTTAGAAGTTTAAAAAAGATCCCATTGAGAATATTTTACCTGAATCATTTAGTAATGTGTAATCCTTTTCCATTCTGTGTTTGAAATACATTTACAGCACTGCACAGCAGTTGGCCATTTACTAGTTACTGAAATTCATCATTTTATTTGAAGAGTTGGCAGGATCTCCTTTAATCCAGTCAAACCTTTCTGTCTGAGCTCCATTCCTCATTATTTATGGGACTTTTCCTCCTCCACTCATATTTCCTGTAAAACTGCAGTTTTTTATACACTGGCGAAAATATTCAATTGTTGCATTTCCCTCAACCTGCCCTACTGGTGATAATGCTGATTTTAACATTTATTAAACATTTCAATATTACTCAATTTATTTTGTTCAAATAATAAAGGATATTCTGAAAGGCAGGATAAACCTGCTGAGTCTGGCAATCTGAAATAAAAAGTGCTGAAAATGTTCTGCAGCACGTTAGGCTGCAAAAGAAACAGTTAATGTTTCACATTAAAGACCCTTCCAGATAAATTCTACAGACTTGAAGGCTAATGTTTTGTTGTTAGACTGATAAATGAACATAATACGTACTATATGTGTTAATTACTTGTGTTATGTTCTGACGAGGCTCCAAGATGCTAATTCAGTTTCTCTTGCTGTGGATACAATATGACAGATTTCCAGCATTTTGTTTACATTTTAGAAGTGTATGCCATTACCATTATTTATTACTAAGTGAAAACAAATTTGGCATACTGCTGCTTCCAGACATTCGCTGTGTGCAAAGTGGTCTCTATATTTCCAACATTGCAATTGTAGCCATACTTTGCAAGACTTGATACCATGAATGAATAGTAATGTATTTGATTATTGTATAGTGGAACAAACGGTTTCTAGCCAGCAGCTGGATTATCTATTCCCTTTCAATTTATTACCAAGTATCTGAAATTAATTTTGGAAGGTCTGTAACTCAAAGCTTTGGAGGTAAGTAGTGGAATTAATACATGTAAAAAAAAATTTCTCAGGGTCTAAATGAAGACAAATTAGAATAATGGATAAGATCTTTTGTGATTTTATTTTTCCTGCCTTTCAAGCATTTTTTTGTATAGTGTTTGCTACTGTAACTGCAACTGCATTAAACTTGTTCCAGATTTGATTTAGAAATTCAGATTTCTTTCAGGTAATTTGATTTTTATATGTGAAGAAATTTTAAAGCAATGTTCTGTTTTGAGGATTATCCTTGACTTTTACAGTCTGAATATTTAAAGAACAAAAAGACTCCAATTACTTTACACCATGAGAAGTGGAAATCTAGTAATAGAATGCTTTTAAGACTTGGTCTTACACATTTATATTAGTTTACATGTTTGAGGTTTGTTTTAACAATATCCCTAATTTGTGACCAACATTTGTTACACATTGTTGAACAAATGACTTGGTAATTTTTCATTTCATTGCATTGATAAGAAAAATGTCACATTTGTGTAGACTTTATATTTGCTTTTTGTGGGAAAAAATTGTCAACATTTTATTTACCTACCAACTTCGGCCTTTTGCATACGCAACAAAATTATCCTTACCATTAAACTGCAATAACTAAATCTGTAATGTATACTTATTGTCCCTAATGTTACTATATCCACAGCTTTGGGATCCTTGTCTTCTGTATTTGGAACAGAGTGGAAAGAAAAATCAGGCAGAGATTTTTTTCAGGTAAAAGAAATCAATAGATTCTTATGAAGACAATTTAAATTATGTACAGCTAATAACATGAAATCAAATTTGAGATTCAGACCTTTCATATGTTTAATTTCAACATAAAATGTATGACTTCCTGGGGATTTCAGGATCACCCTAACTCCATGAAAGGACCATTCAGCAGAAATACTGTTGGTATAGACCATATAGGTTCCTGGACACCTGTCAGTGCTAACTGAGGACCTTGGGTTCTGTGCTGGAGGGCAGAGATCTGTCTTTAGCGCTATTTACAATTTCAAAGCACTCTTATGGAGAGAGATGGGCACAGCTCATTACGATTCTTTGAATTACCATCCCTAACTTGGCCTCCCTTTTTTTGGATATTACTCTTCCTAAAGCAGGCACATGTGCATGAACTTATTATTGAGGATGGATGGAGAGGAAAATGTGTATACTTTTTCAGTGTGATAACAGGTTTCACCAAGTGATTGAACATGCAAATGGAGGTGAACTAGTTGGGCTTCTTTTCAAGGAAGATGTGGAGGGCCCTCATCCTGGTGTGGAATGGAAATGTAGAAAGATTGTACGTCTGTAATAACAGTAAGCAGGTTGAGACTAGAAAAATGCCAAAATGGAAAAGATTATTTGAGATAGAAGTATACTGTACAGTCACCCTTTCTTCCAATAGAGACCTCAAGAGCATGAGATTTTCCTTAGAGTCTAATAAGAAAGTTTATGCCTTTTCTTTCTTATAATGAATAAGAAATTATATGAATAATATGAAAAATATGAATAAGATTGTCCCACTGGATGATCTTTTTATTGTGCCACTGGCAGTTTCTGGTCAGTCCTAGTAATGCATGTTGTTTTTTGGTAACCTGAAGTAATTTACCAGTTGCATACCGTGTTTGTGGTAAGGCAACTTACTTTTACCAATATGTGAAAATTAGAAAATGCAGTAAATCTGGACCATTGATGGATAGATGATGTGGTTTGCTATACTTAAATATGAGGTAAAATACAGCATAAAATACTCCAGAAGCCAAGTTGGGAGACAAGGAGTTATGGATGGTCAGGTGGCTAAAAAACAGGTGGTCAAAAACTAAGGGTAAAAAAATAACTACACATATTGTGAAAAAGGCACATGTAGGTGGTGATTCATGTTGATTTGGACTTGGGAATCCAACGGACAGTTTCAGAATCTGTAATCATCTGCTTTGGTCAGGATGCTGGTACAGAGAAAGCCTATGCAAACTGAAGTTAGTGCATGAGGGAAAAGGGTATAAATTGACAAGCCATAGAAAAGTATTGCAATGAAAATGTCTAGATATCCTGAAGATCTGAGTACACAGATTCATCTGTTACTAGTTATGTATTTTTAATTCAATACACAGGCATTGTTACATTAAATAAAAAGAACATGTTCAACTTGTTTTGAACTGCTTTTCAAGTAATTCTTCAGAATTTGGAATTTGCCACCAATTTTTTCTCTTTTAGCCGCATTCACAAAGTGAGTTTTGGGCTTACCAATGATTTAGAAATTGAAATCCTGGTGTGGTAGCATTGCTTTTGGATGGTACACAGCTTGTGTAAACTTGAAACAATTTTTAATTTTAAGCTAAGCTTTACTAATTTTAAAGATGAAAATACCTAATTTATTTATTGTACGTAGTGGGTTTTCAGTGCCTTAATAGTTTTGTACTTGTACTTTCACAGTAGTTACGCTATGTTAGCATTTAAGTGAAGGTTTCATGACACTCCGTTTCTTAACTCCTCCTTGAAAAGCAATTTGTAAAGTTTTCTATGCTTATATAATGATGTATATTCATCTATAAAATAGTGGATTCTAGTTAATTAGAACACACCAGGACCAGTAAATTTTGGCCCAATTAGGCAGCTGTCCCAATTAGCCAAAGTTTCATGAAAATACTTTAAAAGGTATAAAAAAGATTGTAACTACCATTTAACTGGATAACACGTTGTGTATTTATTTGAAATGCAGAAGAAATGAGATTACTGATACCATTAAAGCATTATAAAGCTGTGTAATAGTTCTTAATAGTTGTCGACAGATGAATTTATTCAGTGTAGACTGCCTTGTTTTGACAAATTAATAAAATCAGTACAGGCACCCAGTGCAGATAGATAATGGACTACCTTCGTACAATGCCTACGACAATTAAGTTTTCTAAATCTTCATTTTCATTGTAACATTCAAGATGACTGTTGATACCTTCAAATTCTTCTTAATTACTAACTTGTTGAAGTAGTGAAATCATTTTGAAGATGTGACTGAACACATTGATGAAGGTAGAGTAGTAGAAGTAGTGTATATGGATTTTAGCAAGGCATTTGACAAGGTACCCCATGCAAGGCTTATTGAGAAAGTAAGGAGGCATGGGATCCAAGGGGACCTTACTTTGTGGATCCAGAACTGGCTTGTCCACAGAAGGCAGAGAGTGGTTGCAGACGGGTCATATTCTACATGGAGGTCAGTGACCAGTGGTGTGCCTCAAGGATCTGTTCTGGCACCCCTTTATCTTTGTGACTTTTATAAATGGATGAGAAAGTGGAGGGATGGGTTAGTAAATTTGCTGATGACACAAAGGTTCAGGGTGTTGTGGATAATTTGGAGGGCTGTCAGAGGTTACAGCAGGACATCGATAGGATGCAGATGAAGTGGCAGATGGAATTCAACCCAGATAAGTGTGAGGTGGTTCATTTTGGTAGGTCAAATATGATGACAGAATATAGTATTAATGGTAAGACTCTTGGCAGTGTGGAGGATCAGAGGGATCTTGGGGTCCGGGTCCATAGGACACTCAAAGCTGCTACGCAGGTTGACTGTATGGTTAAGAAGGCATACAGTGCATTGGCCTTCATCAACCGTGGGATAGAGTTTAAGAGCCAAGAGATAATGTTACAGCTATATAGGACCCTGGCCAGACCCCACGTAGAGTACTGTGCTCAATTCTGTTCACCTCACTACAGGAAGGATGTGGAAACTATTGAAAGTGTGCAGAGATTTACAAGGATGTTGCCTGGATTGAAGAGCATGCCTTATGAGAATAAATTGAGTGAACTTGGCCTTTTCTCCTTGGAGTGACAGAGGATGAGAGGTGACGTGATAGAGGTGTGTAAGATGATGAGAAGCATTGATTGTGTGGATAGTCTGAGGCTTTTTCCCAGGGCTGAAATGGCTAGCATGTGAGGGCACAATTTTAAGGTGCTTGGAAGTAGGTACAGGGGAGATGTCAGGGGTAAGTTTTTATGCCAAGAATGGTGAGTGCGTGGAATGGGCTGCCGGCAGCAGTGATGGAGGTGGATACAATAGGGTTTTTTGCAAGACTCTTGGATAGGTACATGGAGCTTAGAAGAGTAAAGGGCTATGGGTAACCCGAGGTAATTTCTAAAGTAAGTACATGTTCAGCACAGTATTGTAAGCTGAAGAGCCTGTATTGTGCTGTAGGGTTTCTATGTTTCAATTTAATTTTTACTCCTGGCTGTTTCTGGCATGTCCAAGGCTAAAAGCTTGAAACAGCAGTCTCCTGTCCCAATTAAGCAGTGTGGTGTCCCAAATAATCAAAGACAATCCAGGCTACTTTCTTGATTAGTTTTTGTTCTTTAAGAGTTGTCTCAAATAAGCGGCTGCCCCAATTAACAGGAATCCATTATATTGGCTTGTTTATTTAAAAAAAAATCTATACCAAGTTAAATTTTGAATTTGTTTCAGGATCCATCTGTCAAATGTTAATCACTGAATATCTTTTAACTTCAGATTTTTTGAAGCAGAGTTAAGTTTTGCTTCATTTAACAGGATGTGGATAGCATTTGCCTTTGAGAGCTAACATTTACTGCTCATTTATTTTGATTTCTCAAAAATGACGTAAGGTGAATCTGAATATTTTTGTGTCAAAGAGACAGTGTCTTGTATTGTGGTAAGATTTCGGAGTACATATCTACATTTTTCATTATGCTGGGATATTACTCCATGACTAATTAATACCAGTTGTAATATTTAATACAAGACCTTGATTAAATGGTGATTAAGTTATTAATTTAGAATTTTAAAAAAGATATTGGTCAAAAAATGATAAAATTATAGCTTAATGTGATATTTTTCAGAACCTTGTTGCCATTCTTGTATTGTTTCCCTTAGTCTGAATTTCCCTTTAATAGAAATTATTAATTCAGTTAAGTATGACAGAGCATGAATGAGATTACTGGGAGTCAAATTTGATATGCATTTGACATCCAGTCAATACAAGAATGGGGAAATGCAAAATTAACATTTGATTTGGAATTGGCTCTCAATATATTGCATTTTGTTGGCACTATCAGCTGACTTTAGAGTTTGTGTAACTGATTGCTGCCTTCTACTTGGGACATTTTATACTCCTGCTTTTCAAGCTCTGAGTTGGTTTAGAAATCATTCTTCCTTCTAGACTTTTCCTGGATTTAGATGGCTGAATTGAATTAAATGGAAAAATTCAGAATGAGTATATTTGAGAACAATGTTGATTAGTCCACAATTAATAGTGATGGTGAATTTTGCTTACGAAGTTTGAAAATTTAAAGCGTATTTGAAAGTGGTATCTGATTGGGAAACTATGGCAATGTAGCATTTTGCTGTGGTAATTGAGAAATGCCCTGTTTCTTATTTGAAAGCGAATTGATTTTAACAGGGAAATGCAACAGGGAAGCCTTCTCTAAAGTGTCCAAAGAGACGTTTGTCAGGCCGTTGTATATCCATTGCTCTTTTAAAGTGAGTTATGTTTTTAAAAAAAAAGATTGTAAAGCACTAATTCCAGTGGATGGTTGCATATGCTGATTGCTAGATTTTAAAACAATCTGTGAATTTAAAATGCTGCAGGTTTTACTCTTGTGATTAGTTAGGATGCAAATATATTTATCTGGCCAAGTCCTATAAGCAATGTTGCATACTTTAAGTAGATCCCTTTAAAAGAATCCTGACTAACTTCTGGTTGCTTCAGTTCTAGGTGAACAGGCTTCAAGAAATTTTTTATAATTTATCTCAAGTTATTCTGTTAAAATGGATATTTAGAACCCTAAACTGTAACAGAGAAACTTAAATTATTTATTTAATGTGGGGATCGATATATATCTGCAGTCATGTAGAATTAAGCAGCCACAGTCCTAGTAAAACAGTAGCGTGGATATTGGGTACAAGTTGATTAGGGAGTTAACATTGGCATGTGCTAAAGGCAATGCAGTCGTTATGGGAGATTTCAACATGCAGGTGAACTGGGAGAATCAGGTAGGTGCTGGACCCCAGGATAGGGAGTTTGTGGAGTGTCTAAGGGATGTATTTTTGGAACAGCTTATGCTTGAGCCAACCAGGAACGAGGCTATTTTGGACTTGGTGATGTGTAATGAACAGGAATTGATAAGTGATCTTGAAGTAAAGGAGCCATTAGCAAGTAGTGATCATAACATGATAAGTTTTTATCTACAATTTGAGAGGGATAGGGGCAGATCAGAGGTGTCAGTGTTGCAATTAAATAAAGGAGACTACGGAGCCATGAGGGAAGAGCTGGCCAAAGTTAAATGGGCGGATGCCCTGGCAGGAAAGACAGTGGATCAGCAGTGGCAGATATTCTTGGGCATAATACAAAAGATGCAAATGCAGTTCATTCCAATGAGAAGGAAGGATTCAAAGAGTGGGAAGGGGCCACAGTGGTTGACAAAGGAAGTCAGAGATTGTATAGCATTAAAGAAAAAGAAGTATGACAGGGCTAAGATGAGTGGGAATACAGATGATTGGGAAAGTTTTAAGGAACAGCAGATCTTAACTAAAAAAGCAATACGGAGAGGAAAAATCAGGTATGAGCTCAGTCTAGCCAGGAATATAAAAGGGGATAGCAAAAGCTTTTTTAGCTATGTGAAGAGAAAGAAGATAGTTAAGAACAATGTTGGCCCCTTGAAGAATGAATTGGGAGAAATTGTTATGGGAAACAGGGAAATGGCAACAGAATTTAATGCGTACTTTAGATCTGTCTTCACCAGGGAGGACACAAGCAATCTCCCAGATGTATGGATGGGCCAGGGTCATAAGATATCAGAGGAATTGAGACAGATTGACATTAGGAAAGAAATTGTGATGAGTAGACTGGTAGGACTGAAGGCTAATAAATCCCCGGGTCCAGATGGTCTGCATCTGAGGATTCTAAAAGAGGTGGCTCAGGAAATTGTGGATGCATTGGTGATCATTTTCCAATGTTCCTTAGATTCAGGATCAGTTCCTGAAGATTGGAGAGTGGCTAATGTTGTCCCACTTTTCAAGAAGGGAGGGAAGGAGAAAACGGAGAACTATCGCCCTGTTAGCCTAACGTCAGTCGTGGGGAAGATGCTTGAGTCCATTATTAAGGATGAAATAGTGGCACATCTAGATGGCAGAAATAGGATTAGGCCGAGCCAGCATGGATTTACCAAGGGCAAATCATGCTTGACTAATCTGTTGGAGTTTTTTGAGGGTGTAACAAGGATGTTAGACGAGGGTAAGCCAGTGGATGTTGTGTACCTAGATTTTCAGAAGGCATTCGATAAGGTGCCACATAGGAGATTGGTGAGTAAAATCAGAGCTCATGGCATTGGGGGCAGGGTTTCAACATGGATAGAAAACTGGTTGGCAGATAGAAAGCAAAGGGTAGCAGTGAATGGGTGTTTCTCGGACTGGCTGGAGATGACTAGTGGGGTACCACAGGGCTCTGTATTGGGACCACAGCTCTTTACGATTTATGTCAATGATTTAGATGAGGGCATTGAAAACTATATCAGCAAGTTTGCTGACGATCCTAAACTGGGTGGCATTGTGACATGCGAAGAGGACGTTAGGAGAATACAGGGAGACTTGGATAGGCTGGTTGAGTGGGCAGATACTTGGCAGATGTCATTCAATGTGAATAAATGTGAAGTTATCCACTTTGGAAGCAGGAACAAGAGGGCAGAGTATTGTCTGAACAGTGTCGAGTTAGGTAAGGGAGAAATGCAAAGAGACGTAGGAGTCCTAGTTCACCAGTCAATGAAGGTGAATGAGCAAGTGCAACAGGCAGTAAAGAGGGCAAATGGAATGTTGGCCTTTGTTACAAGGGGAATTGAATACAAGAGCAAGGATGTCCTTTTGCATTTGTACAGGGCCCTGGTGAGACCACACCTGGAATATTGTGTACAGTTTTGGTCTCCAGGTTTAAGGAAGGACATTCTGGCAATTGAGGAAGTGCAGCGTAGATTCACTAGGTTGATTCCTGGGATGGCAGGGCTGTCTTATGCAGAGAGATTGGAGAGATTGGGCTTGTACATGCTGGAATTGAGGAGATTGAGAAGGGATCTGATTGAAACGTTTAAGATAATTAAAGGATTTGATAGGATTGAGGCAGGAAATATGTTCCAGATGTTGGGAGAGTCCAGTACCAGAGGGCATGGATTGAGAATAAGAGGTCAGTTATTTAAAACAGAATTGAGGAAGAGCTTCTTCTCCCAGAGAGTTGTGGAGGTGTGGAATGCACTACCTCGGAAGACGGTGGAGGCCAATTCTCTGGATGCTTTCAAGAAGGAGCTGGATAGATATCTGATGGATAGGGGAATCAAGGGATATGGGGACAAGGCAGGGACTGGGTATTGATAGTGAATGATCAGCCATGATCTCAGAATGGCGGTGTAGACTCGAGGGGCAGAATGGTCTACTTCTGCACCTATTGTCTATTATTGTCTATGATTCCTCTATACCTTTTCTTTAAAGGAAAGCTTAAAAAATGTTAAAATAAGTACTGGAGAATGACATATGGAATTCTTTTGCACACTTAACTCATAAATTTATGGCTTAGCTTTAATATGTGTTTTCACTGTGTGTATAACAATTAAATACAAATTAGAAATTTGTTTAGAAAAGCATATTTAAAATGCCTCTTGTGTCTTCTAGTTTTGGAAAGACAATATTGAAGATAATGAAATACGAGAGCTCATTATTTTTAGGAACAATGGATCACAAGGTTAGTGAAACTTTTTAAAGGCTAAACAAGTGCTTATCTGAACAATTGATGTTATTTATCGTGAATAGTAGTTTCAGATGTACGTTTTTATGGATGTATGGTAAGAATTAATAATTACACATTTATAAATGTCTTTTCCTAATTTTCAGGTCCTAATCTGTTACATTATTGAGTTGTGTGACAGTCATATCAGTGATTATTCCTAAAGAGACAGAAGGAATACCAAGAAATTGTTTTGGTACAAATTTGCATTATGGCTTTGTAACCAGGTTTTTATTTAATATTTTATGAACTTTTTTTCCATTTTAGGTGTAGATATAGAAATGGACGTGGGGAAGTCTTTATTTCACCCTTCTCATAAACTTGGCATTAATGATGTTGAGGGGCAACGGGTGCTTCAGATAGCAATAATCCTTCGCAATTTGTCATTTGAAGAAAGAAATGTGAAGTTATTGGCAGCTCACCGTACATGCATCCGGTTTCTTTTGTTGTGTTCCCATTGTCAGTATGCTTCTCTCAAGCAACTTGGGCTAGACACATTGGGTAACGTTGCAGCTGAGGTATGAACTTGTATTATTTCAGTTATTAAAATTTATATATGTTCTTAATTATTGCAAAGTGCAATTTAAAATTGCAAGATACCAAAAATATTTTAAAGATAAAAATAAATGAGAGGGTTTACACTTTCTTAAATTTTTGCACATTGGATGGTCAATCAAAACATAAGTAAGATTTTTTAAAAAGGATAGGTGGCTTCCTTCATTTTTACTTATGTCTATGTGATCTAGGCTCCACTAATCTCAAATCTTCAACAATTGAATATATTGGATACTGTCCTTGGCATGTCATAATGTTTCTAATCTGTCAGTGCCTTTCTCTTTTAGCAGCTTGCATAAAATTAATTTTGCCCTTGCTGTTGTTTAATGTAAATCCCACATACCAGCCCAACAATGGAAACTTTTCAACCTTCCTTCATCAGAAATCTCTCTATCTCTGCTTTAAATTTATTTAAAAGCTGTTTCCAGCACCCTTGAGGTGACTTTCAACCCCCATATTTGAAACTGTGATATCCTATTTCTAAGTTCTTCCACAATTTGAAACCTATTCTCCATATCCACTCTGTTGAGATTTCTTACGATTTCATTGGGTCAGGCAGGATCTCTGGAGGGAAATTAATAGTTGATGTTTTGGGTGATGTTTGAGCCTCCACCTGAAATGTTGACTATTCATTTCCTTCCACAGATCTTGCCCAAATTGCTGAGTTCATTTTAGTTTTTTACTTTTGCAGTCTCTTGTGTGTCTGCTTCTTATGTTTCTCTGTGCCTCACTTCCTCAACTACTGTTCAACCTTTCCTAATCAAATAACTCCTTCAGTTCCAGGTATAAAGCAAATAAACCTTCTCTGAATTGCCCCCAGTACTGTAATATCTTAAATAAGTTCTCCAGATATGGTCTTAAGAATGATGTATATGTGCCCATACTTTTATATTGAATTCCTCTCACGATAAATGTTCTTTTTTTATTTACTTGGTTAATTGGCCTAGCAGCCTTTGTTAATTGTGCGTTAGGGTACCCAGATCTCTCTGCATCTTGATTGTCTCCATTTAGAGAAGATGGTTCTTTTAATTTTTTTTTGCTGAAATGGGCAATTTCATCTTTCTATTATATTGCATTTGTCTAATTTTTGCCCATTCATTTAAACCATCCATATGCTTTTGTAGTCTACAGTCTAGAACATGTGGTAGTCAGGTGTAGAGGAGTGAAAGGGGGTGAGGGACTATTAATACGAAAAAAAATATATTCCAGCCATGAGTATTATCATCTTTGCTATTTTTTTTGATAATTCATATAGTTTTAAAACTTCAGGAATTGAGTTGTTGAGAAATGGGACTTCTGGGAAAATAGCACGATGCTTAAAAACTTTAAATTAAAAAAAAATGGACAATGGAAATGTGCCACTGTTAAGGTCTGAGAGAAGGAGGGCAGTTATTTTGTGGTGAGAATCATCGACTAAATCAGCTTTGGAAATGAGGGAACCCAACACTTGGCAGAAATGATTTGGATCATGCAGAACCAGGAGAAGGTTGGCAGGAAATTGTTCAAGGTTTTGGAGGAAGATTGGTTTTGATTTGAAAACTAAGATATTGGAAGTAATAAAGCCAGCTGAAGAGGTGGCATCAGATTGGTTAATGTACATATTGTTCAGATGGATTTCAGGACATTGAGAAAAGGGACCAGGCAATAAAGTTGTGCTTTGACTTTTCCCACAAACCCTGATGTTAAACTGGAAGCTCAACTTTAAGGTAGAAAGCCACCATTTAAATGAGTGATTTCAAGAGGCAAAAGAGCTTTTCAGCAAATTGCAGCAAGACATTGTCTTCTCATGGTAATGTCATTGATAGAGATTTGTTTGATTTCAGATTATATAGTTACATCAAGTTACAATATAATGATCTGCTATAGAAGAGCATTTAATAGCCTTTACTATTAAATGTGTACTTGGTTGTTTAGTTTTTTTGTTTACCTGAAAAAAAAAATGAATGATCAATAGCACAGTGCACAAATTAGATTGTGTACTTACTATCTAGCACCATTAAATATGGATATGATACCAACCATTCATTTGCTTAGACATTGAAATTCTACCTTTCTTGGTAGTAGTTGGAATTAACCATATAGTTAACGGATCTTGATTTTATTCCTGTGAGTTTATACATCAACAAATGCTGAAACTTGGCTCTTCTTGGTACCTTAAATTGAGGATGGGAGATGGGCTTTCTGCAAAGCAGAAAACAGCTTTGGCATTTTGGATGTTGCTATTAAAATGTAGAGCTCCTTAGTTAAATTTGCTCTCCCATTCCCATGTAACTAATGGCAAGTGTAATTAACCACAGCAACGTCCATCCCATTACACTGAACTTGAGTAATGATAGTCTGGCCTTTTGTTTGCTTCATATTCATGTTGGACTTGCTTTCAAGCTTGGAACACCATTGTAAAATCTAAATCAATTCTGTTGCTTTACTTTCATCACAGTATCAATGATTGTCAGAACTAGGAAATTATTATTGTAAAGCATTGTAAGATGATTTTAACAATGATTAAAAACAAAATTGGCTGTTATTTAATTCTAGTAAGCACTGGAGCAATTTGAACTTCACTATGAAATTGACATTTAAAAGTAAAGTTGGATGTTAAAAGTCCTACTTGGCGTTCTGATTCACTTTTGATGTCTCTATCAAGGACATTACTGTTGATTATCAAGTTTTGAAACCCAGTGACAAATAACTAAGGCAAATGCAGATAGAAGATTGTATATATTGAAGAGATTAATATTAATTTGACTTTTTGTTTTTAATCTTACAGCTTCAGTTGGATCCTGTTGATTTTAAAAGTACACATCTAATTTTTCATACAGTAACAAAGTGTCTTTTTTCCTGTGACAAGTGTTTGAAGATAAGAGGTAAGCAACTTCAATAGAAGTTTCATTTTTCAAAAAAGTTTATACGTACATTCCCTCAAACCTACTTTTTGTGTGTGTGATTTCTAGGTATGGAAATACTAGGAAACCTGTGTAGAGCTGAAGATAATGCAGACTTGATATGTGAATATGTGGATCAAGAGTCATACAGGGAGATCATATGCCATCTAACTTTACCTGATATGCTGCTGGTAATCTCTGCATTAGAGGTGCTATATATGCTTACTGAACTAGGAGAAGTACCCTGTGCAAAGATAGTTAGTGTGGAAAAATGTGTGGGTAAGTATAGTGAACTTAACAGGTAAAAATGGGAAAATAATCTCATTATTTCAACATCTTTACAGCTTGATATCTCACAATCTTAGATTTGAGTAAATTGCAGCATGTACTTTCGAATATAATTAGAAAAAATTGATCTTTTGTGGCTTGTTATTATATTTTCTTAAAACAAAATGGAGGTTATTCTGCCCATCAATTAACACTGATTAGTCTCATCATTCCCAGTCCCCCCATCCAGCCCCACCAAATATTTTCTCTCACATGCCTGTGAATTCCAATATTGATTTTACTGTTAAACACTAATTTTAAAGTGATCAATTTAATCTGTCAGTTAGCATCTTGGGATTTGGGAGGAAGGTGGAGCATTTGAGGGAAACCTACAGAGTGACAAGGAGAACGTGAAAATTCTAGACAGCGACAGAGCTTGGGATTGGACCTGGAGCTGTGAGTCACCTACACAACTCGCTCTACCACTGTGATCATTTATATAGGAAAAATAACTGGCATCAATTCATAATGATGAGTGTAATATCCAAGCATGTGTCAGTTACAGACTATGATTTTTTTTTGGGAACAAAACCAGAACATACTTTAAAAAAAAAGTCCTGCAGGCCTAGTGCCATCAGTGGGGCGGGGGGGTGGGGGGGTGGAAAACCGTCAATGTTTTGTGTCAATGTTTTAAGCAGAACTGTAGAAGTGATGAATTGCAGGAAGTCAAAGGGATAGAGAGAACGGGTGATATTTATGCTAGTGTAGGTTAAAGTTATTAATGTTATAATTACTTTTTTAAAAAAACTGGCTGTTGGAGGTGGAAAAAATATTGAGATAGCCACACTATACAGGAGAACAAAAACAGAGTGCTTACTTAAAACTATTAAATTAAATACCAAATCCAAACATCTTCAGTCTCAAAGGGAAGTTGAGATGTGTTTCAAGCTTCTATTTTGGACCAGTGTAGGAGGTTGAGGTTAGTGTAATGCAGAGAATTAATGTGACATGCCTGTAAGCTTTGTAGAATAAAGTTAAGGAAACATTTGCTGTGAGAAACAGCATTTGCAAAGAGTTAATAAAATAAACTAATTGTTATTTTGACAATTTTAGTCTGGAAAGTTTCTGTCACTTTAATTCTCCACACACTGTTGCTATGACTGCCTATGTTACTGCAATGTTGCCCAATATAAGCTTGAAGAATGGCACCTCATCTTCCATCTGGGTACATTGAAGTCCTTGAAACTTAATATTGAATGAACAATTTCATAAAATCTCTGTCTACAAGTATTGTTTGTTTCCGTTTTCTCTTCTGTCTCTCATCTTGACAATCTTGGTCTGTCCCCTTTAAAGACATTCTCTTTTATTTTCTATTTCTTTCCCCTCTGCAACTTACCTTTAAAATGTAGAAAATAGCAGGAAGAGCATGCCATTCGTCCCTTTTGAACCTGCTTCATTATTCAGAATGAGTACAGTTAATCCTTTATCACAGTACTGTATTCCTGCTCTCCCTTTGTGTCTATCAATTGCCTTAGATAAATTTGACAAATTGATCTTAAAAGCCTTTTTGTGGTAGTGAATTTCACAGATTCAGCTCCCTTTGAGTGAAGAAATTTCTTTTCTTGGCCCTAAGTTATTTGCCCTATGGTCTGAGATTGTTCTGTCTCAGGAAAGCAGCTAACAAAATTGAGGATGCCTGGTCATTGTCTCTTCTCCCAATGGGAAGAAGATTTAAGAACTTCAGAGAGCATACCACCAGACTTGTCGACCGTTTCTATGACAACAGAATGGACCTCTCATGCTAAAAGATGTCTTCTTGATCATACAATCTACCTCAATGTTGCCTTTTTGCTTTCTTGGTGTACCTACACTGCAATTTCTCAGTAACCTCAATGTGAAATTCTGTATTCTTTGGTTAATCATCTCATTGTTATGCATGGCCTGATATGTCTGAACGGTGTGCATAACAAAAACATGTACTATATCTCGGTGCATGTGACAACAATAGGGGAACAAATAGACTGCATATTCTCATCTAGGGGAAACACCCTCCCTTATCCTGAACTTCTAGTCTCAAAGTAAGATAAATTTATAATGCACAAAATTAAAACGATAGTGTCAATTGATTTATTAAAAACAGCTTTGTTTCTTCAAACAACACAAACATGGTTGAAATGAAACGCACAGAAGACTCAAAAATAACCATTTTAAGTACATCTGCAAATTGTTGCCTCATTCACAAATTCTAATTCACAAGCATTTCAGGGAAAAGTACAAAATGTTTCTACATATATCAATTTGAGGTTATGCTCAATAAATTACCAATTATTCTATTAAATTCTAGTGAAAACATTTAGTCAACCCAGTCTATTCATGAAATTGCCCTAATAGTTTGTTTTATCACTTCTTAAATTCTGATGAAGGGGGTTTTTGACCCAAAATGTCAACTGATGCTATCCGAAGAATGGTTCCATCATTCTGTTATATTTGGTTTGGATTTCTAACATTTTGCCCCATTGATTTTATGGAAATCATTTGCAGTTGGCTTTGGATGTTCCATCTTTTGTGGCACATTAGCTTTAATATGCCCTCTAGCCTTTACCAATGAAAACAGAATGTATTTTGCTAATATCAAAAATAGGCTGTTTTGATGACATCATCATCTTCAAATGAAAAGGGTATTAATTAAAAGAACAATTAAAAGGGGAACAAAAATAATCCCCTTTTACAAAAAGACGCTGCACTGTGGTGGTGAAAATGTTTCCAAAATATATTGGGTTCAGGTAATGCGTGTAAACCACCAATTAATAAAACTGCTCTGTGGTATTTCTGCTAATTGGTGGTTTACATGAATCAGGATATACCAGGTATACCTGATTATACCAATCGGGTATAATTGGTGGTTTATATCTGAATTGATATATTTTGGAACATTTTGTACTTTAGTTTGAAATGTTTGTTAATTTGAATTTCTGAATGGGGCAACAAATTGCAGATATATTTAAATTGACTTTTTAACCCTTTCTTTGTGTATTGTGTTTCACCTATATTTTTGCATTTTTGGGAAACCAAAGTCAGTCAAATCAATTGACAGAACAGTTTTAATTTTGTACATTATAAATTTATCTTTCTTTTGAAGATTTAAGATTTTGGGGAGAAGTTTGAGAAGTGAGAAAAGTTAGAATTAGAGGGGAGAGTATTTAGGGGATGGGGGAAGTGATTCACATATGAAGGGCCTGATAAGGATCACAAGATTTAGTTTTTGCATACAATTATCAGAAAAATTAGGTTACAAAATAGATGAGGATGACAAGAAATGATAGTAGTATCGGGCAGATTAAGGAAATGTGGTGGTCTAAAATTATGCCTAGATGGTAAGTTGAAACTTGCTAGGAAATTAAAATGTAGCATTTTACACTTATTTAGTGTCTTTTAACTTGGACAAACATTTAAAAATGCTTCATTTTGTCACAAGTTTCAGTCCTTGAGAGAGGGTTAAGTCAAGTGATCCAAATCTTTGTAAGACACTGGACAACTTGTGTTGTTATGAAAATTTAATATTTTGATAAAAATGGACTATGCACAAATTACATCTGAGAGCCTGGAATATAGGGCTTCAAAATAGATTGTCAAATGACATTGAATCCAGCCTGGTGATTTAAAAGGTGATAATGCTTAGAATATGCAATGAAATAAAAAGGGAAAGTTAACTTTCTTCTGCCTTGCAAATTTGTGATATTTAAAGAACAGCATTAAGCAGAAGAGGCTGACTGAGAGGTGGTCATAAAGACCTATAAAATCACGAGGAACACAGTGTGATTGCAATCAATCTTTTCCATAGGCTTGGGAGATTTAGAACTAGAGAGCATGTGTTTAAGGTGAGGGAGAAAAGATTTAAGAACAACTTGAGCAACATTTTTACATAAAGGGTGGTAAGTATGTGGAATATGCTGTCAGATGGAATAGTTGAAGATGGTGTAGTAACGACTTTAAGACAGGTGCACGAATAGGAGAGGTTTAAAAGTAATGGGCAGAATGCTGAAAAATGGGACTAGCTTGTATCTACCACTCAGGGTGCCAAACATTCCTTCCTGGTGTGGCGACACTTCAGCTGTTAGTCTGTAGGAGGTCATCTATCATATCCGGTGCTCCCAGTTGAGGTCTCCTGTATATCGCTGAGACTACTTCGCTGAGTACCTATGGTCCATCCGCCAGAAAAAGTGGGATCACTACATGGCCACCCATTTCAATTCTATTTCTTGTTCCATTTCGACATGTCAGGCCATGGCTGACTCTACTGCCGCGATGAGGTCACATTCAGGTTGGAAGAGCAACACCTTTCATTCTGTCTGGGTAATGTCCCCTGATTGCATGTATACTGATTTCTCAAACTTCTGGTAATTGCCCCCCACCCCCCACCATTCCCATTTTCCCCCTCTCACCTTATTTTCTTACCTGCTGGTCACTTTGGTGCTCCTCACCTGTCAGATACCCTCTTCTCCAGCCCTTTATTATCTCTTTCACCTATCAGTTTCCCAGCTCTTTACTTCACCCGTCGCCTCTCTCGGTTTTATCTATCACTTTCACCTCCCCTTCCCCCACCTTCTTGCTCTAACATCTTTTTTTCCTGTCCCGATGAAGGGTCTCGACCTGAAATATTGACTGTACTCTTTTTCCATGGTTGTTGCCTGGCCTACTGAGTTTCTCCAGCATTTTGTGTGTGTTGATGGGATGTCTTGTTTCGCATGGACCAGTTGGGCTGAAGGGCTTGTATCTGTGTAGAGTGAATTCATGGAAACAAGCCCTTTCTAAGACTGGAAATACGTTTAGTGCAATACAGTGAAAGGCTTCGCGGCAAATGTTCTCCTACAACTGTTTTGCTTGTAATTATTTGCAACTTAATGACTTCTGTAAAGTCATTGGCTTAGATGAAGCACAACAAATTATTAGTAATCAAATCGATAAAGCCTACTCTCATTTGAACATAACTGACAGCAAAAAAAAAACGGAAAAGGGACCTGTGAGAAATTAAATGTTCTTTTTAAAAAAAAGTGTAATGTAGTGTTTGAATAAGTATGAAATTCACACTGAAGAAGATTGAGCTCTATGTTGCATTCCAAAAGCATTACCAACAATTTAGTTGATAAGTTTATTTCTAGGAGCCTTAAGTAGCTAGAATGACACACCTCCCTTCATTTTGGTTAGTTTTAGCTGATACTGGATTGGACAATGTTATGATCTCTCATTTTCCAAGTTAATAAAAGGTTTTATTTTGTAGGTGGTGCAGGAAAGGGGAATAAAGTTATAGATCTTCATGTATTGTTTTGTGAACTGATTAGAACATTGCAGATGTTATACAATACAGCAATATTTCCCATTATTTGTACATAAGAAATATCCTTTTGGGTAAAGGTTAAAGGAATTATTAGAAACTGTTAACATAATCCAGTAAAGTGTGGTTACTAAGGAAAAGAATGGCTTTTGAGATCTTTTCTGGTCCCCGTCTCCTACCAGCACTTGGCCAGATATGGCAAATCCAAACACAGCTGCAAGCATTTCAGATCAGCTATTACATATTCCTGTACAATATCCACAATCAATGTCATTGAGTTTCACAGTTTAAAGAAAAATTCACCTTGTATTCATATCAGTTTCTCAGCAGGAGAACGTTATCTCTGACAAATGAAGTTAATGAGTACTCTTATTCAAATTTTAATTAATTTCTTTTTAATCTATAACTTCTTAATATTTAGTTTTTGCACGATTTTTGATCTCTTCAGCATTGAGCTGCTGCTGCTAAGTTAACAAATTTCATGACACATGATGGTGATAATAAACCTGATTCTGATTCTAAATTGTAAATTTAATAAAAACAATTGTTACATTATATGCCAAAGGTTAAATTCAAATTTAGTATTGGATATATTCAATAAGCAGTTTACTTTCTCTTGCCAGATATGTTGGTATGTCTTGTGTCAGTGGACATCCAGTCATTTGGGTCTGATACATCTACTACCTTCAAACTAATAGAATATCAGAGTTCCAATCACCAAGTAATTTCTGAGGTCAGACCACAAGCAATGGAGCACTTACAACAAGCGCCAATCCAGACTACACCAGCTTCAGGTATATGGTCAGCAATAATTTGAAAATAAATACATTTCAAGTGTTGGGAATCTGAAATCTAGAACTCCAAAAAAATCAGACTGATTATTGAAATTGAATGTTTTGTACTCCAGTACTTTTGGTTTCCATTTCGACTTGTCGGCTGGAAAACTGATTTAGCTAAGAGAACTATCATGTTTTCTGTTTTTGCATTACAATTTCATAACCTTTTAACTTCAATGTAGTGAATGGTCACTAACAGCTTCAGTAGTCCCTGAACGGGGGAGGAAGCTGAGCGAGTTTAAAAAGAGGGACTTGAATGGACTGAAGAACATTCAGATATATATCGCAAATGTACACTGAAATGAATTCAGCATATTTGATCTTTATAACTAGAGTATTATCTGTGTTAATGCTTCTAACTAGTACTACTTATTAAACAATAACTTCCAGTTAATACTTTTACCAAGAAAATCAAAAGACAGAAATCTATTAATCAAACAGATAAAAAATGTTGTGACTATTTAAAAGTATCACATAATGAAAATGGAATTTATATCACTATTTCGCCATCTAAAGCAATATGAGAAAATAACTTGTGTTGTGGTAGAGAGAAGAGTCAGATACAATGTTTCCTCTTGGCTACATGGATTAAGCAAGAGCTAAGCTTTGTGGCCACAAGCCCATGCCGCTGAATTTTTTTTAGGTAAACAAAAATTGACAGGCCCCACACACTGTCTAATTGTATCTGACACTTACAGCATGTCTTTAATGTGTTTCATTCTCTACCACATACCTGCCAGTTGAGAACTCTGTCCAATACCTGACAATGGTTCACCTTGGAATCGAATTAACCACGACTGAGGAAAAACATTATCTTAACTAAATTTATGATATCCAGGCGAATGGAAATTGTTTTAAAATGTTATATTGGGAAGTATTTTCCCTGCATCTTTTAAACAAAAATCACATGAATTTGCCTGTGTGATGTGCGTAAATCTCGTGTAAACTATTTTGTTTCCATGCTTTTTTATTTAAAGGTTTTCTTTTCAAATTATATCTTCCACATACAAACACTTGGGTCTCCCTAACTGTAGTTGCACAATGATGAATGGTTTACATAATCTTCTTCACAGGACTCCCTGCATGCCATTGGTTTTAACCTCACATTGACTTTGATTTTTAAACCCACATTGCCCATTTTCTTCTTTCTAACATTTCATCCTCTACTTTTTTTCCTTTTATGATCATAACTTTGTGCTGTTGAATGATTTCAAGTAGACTTAATCATTTCACTTGTAACAAACCAAGTAAACAGAAAGAACTTTGGCCATGTCCTTGCAGGGTAGTTTATCTTCAGATGATTGTAGTAAAGTTCTGGACATATCTGCTGTTAGTACATTCAGTTTGAGGAAATTAATGTGGTGTCTTAGAGGAGCTATATGTAAAATAATCTTTATTAGCAAAGACATCAAAGCTATCCAGTTACAAGCTAGTTGTTTAGGTTTGTCTAATAGGAATTTCTACATTTATATCATTATTAGTACCTCTTCATCATAAAATTGATGACTGTTGGCCACAATTAACACTTGATACCAAGCTATCTTGGGTAGCAGCTATGTCATTTGGGCAACTGGTTAATTAAAATTCATTCCCAAATATTCTCTAAACTTGTTAGTCAATTTCCTGTACACCACCAGAATTTTTAAACTTCCAACAAATAATTTGGCTCCACGCTAGGCCAGCCATTTGGCCTTTATTCCTAACCAACATGGACATGGTACGGCTGCTGGAAAATGACTGCCATCTTTCTTTGTTTAACAGCAGAGACCAGGCATATTCTCACAGAGAGGAAGGAAAATTTGGAGGGATGTTTTTCCTGGGGCCATGTTCATGCACTTCCTCGTGACTTGGAGAATGGTCTGTGGCGTGGGGAGACCTGAAAAAGTGTAAGGGGAGAAATATAAACTTACAACAAAATTTAGAAGCATTGTAGCCTTAAACTAGGCAGTAGGGATTTGTTCACTGTGGTTGCTGTATACTCTTGATTATTTTTTTAGATATGTATATCTCTGTCCCTGATAATCTATTTTATAGAAGCTTCCATGGATGGAAGGTCTGCTCTTGAAGGAGAAATGGAAGTTGCCCACTGTAATTTCTGTTCTCCAAAGAATGGTTTTCAGATAAAAATCTGTGGTCTCTTGACAAAAAAAGCTCTTGATAAGGCCATAGTGGTAGGGATAGGTGAGTTGAGTGGGATGGGGCACTGGGGAAGGAAAAAGTAATTCCTTTAATGGTGTTTAAGTTGAAAAAGAAACAGTCACCAGCTATAATGGAGTAAGTTATTGTTTTTTGCAAACTGAAAAGAAAAGCACTGGACCATTTACAGATAACATCATTGTCTATCCCTTCATCTCCAATCTTTGTTTCTTCCTCTGCTTTCTTACTTTATTTTGTGGCATATTTTAGCTTTACCCTCACCACCAAAAGATATTGAAGGCACATTTAATACCTCTTACAATTGTGATTTATTTATCTAACCATTAATTTTCAAGCAATAGTTTTCTGCCCTCACATAAGAATGTGAATTCTGGAGCAAATAGCTTCCTGAAGTCATAAAATCCTCATTCTCTCCGGGCTTTTGCCATCATTAAGTGCATAGTGAAGGCTAACTTCTTAGCAGTGTATTGCCAGTGGACTGCATGAGAGCAGAGGATCATTTAAAAAAAATGCTTCCCTTCCTTGTGTCTTCTCCAATTGGCCAGAGAATTTCAGAAGCTGTTCTGTTACACCACCTCCTGGTGCTAAGCACAGGTCACCTCCAGTAGACAATTCAAGATTCTTCCAGCATTGTAAGGAATTGAGCCATTTATTATCCAAATGGTGACACAAGAGCATGTGGTGACTTTTGAGAGTTTCTGCCTGCATACATACAATTAGGTAAACCCAAGTGTTTATATGCGTAGTTATGCTTGGAGAACAGAACTTACAATGAGGAGTAATTTCCCTTTATTTTGTAGTTTGAAAGTATATGAATAAAACATAAGGGTAAATAGCTATTTATCAACATTTGTTCAAATTGCTCATAAACAATATGCCTTCATTGTATGTTATGCCACCAACTTGCTTCCTCTATTATTGATCCTTTTTTTCCTCACTCGCACAGCACCAAGAGGTGGCCCTGCAGCAGTAACCTTGCCAGGAATGGAAGTTGACAGTGAAAAGTTCTGTTGCCAGTGGTAAGTGTAAATCCTTATGACAAATAATCCTTGATTAATATTATGTATTTCGACAGTAGTCATTGAAAGCATGTATGCTATACATTGTTAATTATATGACAATCTGGTTCTGCCCAAATACAGCAACACTTTGTAAGTAAAATACTACTGGGCTGTTTTCAAAGAGCAAATGGGAAGATGCATTTGTAGCGCAATACTTCAGTTGATCTTTGACTTTTGTTAATCTACTAAACATGAAAAATCTACTTTTGGTCCAGTTGTTTGAATTATATGATTTACAAAAATTAAATGCAGTGGATTCCATATAATTAGGGCACATTGGGACTAGTACATTTAGGCCTAATTAGCTGAATTTTCATGGAAATTGTTAAAAGGTATAATTTAAAAAAAAGACAAACTGCCATTTAACTGAGTAACAAATGATGTATTTAAATGAAGCACAGAACAAATTAGAACACTACCAACACTACAGATCAGTGCTTTAGTTTCTCATAGTTACTGATGGAGGAATTCATCTAATGTATGCTCCTGTGTTCTTTAGATTGAACTAAATTGGCGCCAACACCTAGTACAGATAGTGGATTGCCATCATAAAATGCTTTGGACTCCAAATCTTCTTTGTAATATTAAGATAATTGTTGGTACCTTAATTCTTCATAATTTCTTTCTTGTTGAAGTAGTGAATTCATTTAATTTTTACTCCTGGCAGTTTCTGACCCCTCTAAACCTGAATGCTTGAAACCATAGTGAGTAAAACTGTTCTAATTTGTCTTGCTTCTTATTTCTTAGCAACTATCAGTGATGAAAATCACTGCTTTTTGAACACAAACAACAGGCACTATTTCAAAAACTGTTTGCTCTAAGCATGGTATACTGTCTAGTGGCCACACAAGTGCACACAATGGACGCTAATTTGAAACTGTTCGGCAGCAGTTTTCTGTCCCAATTAAGCACACCGTGTCCCAAATAAACAAAGGGAATCCAGGCTATTTTCTCAATTACAACTTGTTCTTTAAGAGTTGTCCTAAATAAGCCACTGCCCTGATTAATTGATGGCCCAATTAACTGGAATCCACTGTATTGGGATAAAGTGCTATATCCTTAACAACCCATGGTGATTTAAATTTAATACATGGAAAAAAAATAAGTACTTTCACTATGGTTCAGATTAAATATTTAAGATTTATAGGTTCTGCATTTGGAATCCCTATCCTTTAGCCCACTTGCAACTCTTTAGAAAATAAGCTGGGTTTAAGACCAAAGCAATTCATACACTGAAAATAAATTTAACCTTTAGATTACTTAACTCAGGAATTAAGCTCTAGTACATTAGTGAAAAGTGAATGAAAGGATGGTTTGACAGTGAAAGATGGAAGTTTATGTGAACACTGGGCTGTCAATTGCATACAAATCGCTAAAATATAAGTTGTGCAGTTTATGGACCTTAGAGTGCCGTGGTATAAATTCAAGGTGTTTGTGTTCACGTTCCATGGCTGAGGTTGTTGGCCTTGACAGAAAGCACAATTTATCCAAGAAGTAAGCTAGACCAATTTAAATTGTTTCCTTGACATTACATTGTATATAAAACATGCATGAACTATCAAGATACATGGTGTCATTGTGCATTAATCTGAGAAAATTTTATTAATCTTGGTTTGCTCTTCTTGTCTAGGACATTGCAGTTATTTTTAGATTGATAATTTTTGTTGATGGATGATAGCATGTCAACATTTGAAATGGTTAAGAGACGGCCTTTATATCGTGATGTATTTTGCATATATTTACATGTTTTGACTGATAATGGACTGAAAAATTGGACTATTCTTTAGCCCATGCAGTCCAATTTTTTTTTAAAAAAGGTAGGGTAGACATGACAGTTTTATTTTTCTAATAAATATGCATGAAAATTAGTTTGATTTTAAAAGCGCAATATTCTTTTGATTATTGTTTTGACATTGGAGAGGGTTACAGAGAAGATTCACTAGAATGATTCTGGGAATGAGAGGGTTAACAAATGAGGAACGTTTGCCCGCTCTTGGACTGTACTCCTTGGAGTTTAGAAGAATGAGCGGGGACCTCATAGAAACATTTCAAATGTTGAAAGGCATGGACAGAATGGATGTGGCATTCCCATGGTGGGTGAGTCTAGTACGAGAGGGCGTGACTTAAGGATTGAAAGGCGCCCATTCAGAACAGAGAAGCGAAGAAATTTTTTTAGCCAAAAGCGGCAGTAAAGGTCAAGTCATTGGGTGTATTTAAGGCAGAGATTGATAGGTATCTGAGTAGCCAGGGCATCAAAGGTTCTGGTGAGAAGGCAGGGGAGTGGGACTAAATGGGAGAATGGATCAGCTCATGATAAAATGGTGGAGCAGACTCGATGGGCCAAATGGCCAACTTCTGCTCCTTTGTCTTATTGTCTTATGATCTATCCATTTCCCACCAAGGCAGCAGTAAAGCGAAATATTCCCATGAATGAGTTCACCCTAATCGTCCATTGGGGTCCTCGAATGTTTTGGCATTTTCAGAAGCTGAAGCTTTGTCAAGCATTTTGGTGTGTGATGTTTGGCTTTGTGTTAGACATCAGCCTTGTGCAAGATTTGGATGCTGGGGCCAGGGCTGTAAGTGGAGGGCCAATGAGATGCAGGGCTCCTCTAGGGAGGCTAATTGGGAGGAATTGAGGAATGGGAAAGGTGTTGTAACACTTATAGGGGTGTATTACAGACCACCTAATGGGAAGCGAGAATTGGAGGAGTAAATTTGTAAGGAGATAGCAGATATTTGTAGTAAGTACAAGGTTGTGATTGTGAGAGATTTTAATTTTCCACACATAGACTGGGAAGCCCATTCTGTAAAAGGGATGGATGGTTTGGAGTTTGTAAAATGTGTGCAGGAGAGTTTTTTGCAGCAATATATAGAGGTGCCGACTAGAGAAGGGGCAGTGTTGGATCTCCTGTTAGGGAATGAGATAGGTCAGGTGACAGAAGTATGTGTTGGCGAGCACTTCGGGTCCAGTGATCACAATACCATTAGTTACAGTATAATTATGGAGAAGGATAGGATTGGACCCAGGGTTGAGATTTTTGATTGGAGAAAGGCTAACTTTGAGGAGATGTGAAAGGACTTAGAAGGAGTGGATTGGGACCATTTGTTTTAAGGGAAGGATGTAATAGAGAAATGGCGGTCATTTAAAGGTGAAATTTTGAGGGTACAGAATCTTTATGTTCCTGTTAGGTTGAAAGAAAAGGTTAAAAGTTTGAGAGTGCCATGGTTTTCAAGGGATATTGGAAACTTGGTTCAGAAAAAGAGGGAGATCTATAATAAATATAGGCAGCATGGAGTAAATGAGGTGCTCGAGGAATATAAAGTATGTAAAAAGAATCTTAAAGAAATTAGAAAAGCTAAAAGAAGATATGAGGTTGCTTTGGCAATTAAGGTGAAAATAAATCCGAAGGGTTTCTACAGTTATATTAATTAAGGGAATAATTAATATTCCCTTAGAGAATCAGAGTGGACAGCTATGTGTGGAGCCGAAAGA
Source organism: Hypanus sabinus (assembly GCF_030144855.1). Classification (NCBI taxonomy): domain Eukaryota; kingdom Metazoa; phylum Chordata; class Chondrichthyes; order Myliobatiformes; family Dasyatidae; genus Hypanus; species Hypanus sabinus. Next base: position 168,571,571 of record NC_082713.1, read on the forward strand.
GATGGGGGAGATTTTGAACAATTTCTTCGGTATTCACTAAGGAGAAGGATATTGAATTGTGTAAGGTAAGGGAAACAAGTAGAGAAGTTATGGAAACTATGACAATTAAAGAGGAGGAAGTACTGGCACCTTTAAGGAATATAAAAGTGGATAAATCTTTAGGTCCTGACAGGACATTCCCTAGGACCTTGAGGGAAGTTGGTGTAGAAATTTTCTGACAGAAATATTTCAAATGTCATTAGAAATGGGGATGGTGCCGGAGGATTGGCATATTGCTCATGTGGTTCCATTGTTTAAAAAGGGTTCTAAGAGTAAACCTAGCAATTATAGGCTTCTCAGTTTGATGTCAGTGGTGGGTAAATTAATGGAAAGTATTCTTAGAGATGGTATATATAATTATCTGGATAGACAGGGTCTGATTAGGAATAGTCAGCATGGATTTGTGCGTGGAAGGTCATGTTTGACAAATCTTATTGAATTTTTTGAAGAGGTTACGAGGAAAGTTGACGAGGGTAAAGCAGTGGATGTAGTCTATATGGACTTCAGTAAGGCATTTGACAAGGTTCCGCACAGAAGGTTAGTTAGAAAGGTTCAATCATTAGGTATTAATATTGAAGCAGTAAAATGGATTCAACAGTGGCTAGATGGGAGATGCCAGAGAGTAGTGGTGGATAACTGTTTGTCAGGTTGGAGGCCGGTGTCTAGTGGTGTGCCTCAGGGATCTGTATTGGGTCCAATGTTGTTTGTCATATACATTAATGATCTGGATGATGGGGTGGTAAATTGGATTAGTAAGTATGCAGATGATACTAAGATGGTGGTGTGGATAATGGTTTTCAAAGCTTGCAGAGAGATTTAGGCCAGTTAGAAGAGTGGGCTGAACGATGGCAGATGGAGTTTAATGCTGTTAAGTGTGAGGTGCTACATTTTGGTAGGAATAATCCAAATGGACATGCATCGCAAATGGTAGGGCGTTGAAGAATGCAGTAGAACAGATTGATCTAGGAATAATGGTGCATAGTTCCCTGAAGGTGGAATCTCATGTGGATAGGGTGGTGAAGAAAGCTTTTGGTATGCTGGCCTTTATAAATCAGAGCATTGAGTATAGGAGTTGGGATGTAATGTTAAAATTGTACAAGGCATTGGTAAGGCCGAATTTGGAGTATTGTGTACAGTTCTGGTCACCGAATTATAGGAAAGCTATCAACAAAATAGAGAGGGTACAGAGAAGACTTACTAGAGTGTTACCTGGGTTTCAGCATCTAAGTTACAGGGAAAGGTCGAACAAGTTAGGTCTTTATTCTTTGGAGTGTAGAAGGTTGAGGGGGGACTTTATAGAGGTATTTAAAATAATGAGGGGGATACATCGAGTTGATGTGGATAGGCTTTTTCCATTGAAAGTAGGGGAGATTCAAACGAGGACATGATTTGACAGTTGGGGGCAAAAGTTTAAGGGTAACATGAGGGGGAAATTTCTTTACTCAGAGTGGTAGCTATGTGGAATGAGCTTCCAGTAGAAGTAGAGGCAGTTTCGGTATTGTCATTTAAAGTAAAATTGGATAGGTATATGGACAGGAAAGGAGTGGAGGGTTATGGGCGGAGTGCAGGCCAGTGGGACTAGGTGAGTGTAAGCGTTGGCATGGACTAGAAGGGCCGAGATGGCCTGTTTCCGTGCTGTAATTGTTATATGGTTATATGGCTCCAGGACAGGGCACTTTCATTAGACAGGGAATGGGGGAGCTGAAGTAGAGGATGTGGCGTTTGTATTTTGTGCATGGTGTGTGTTTGTGTTTTAGACACTGCAGCCTTATCTCTAGCCACTTTGAACCTACTTACCATTGAACCAAGACAAACCTGATAGATGTTTTATCGTGATCATTCCTCACTAAAGGAATTCTGGCACTCTTCAGAGTGATTTGGCTGTGAAAATTATAAGAAAAGATGGTGACAAATAGAGTAGTTGAACTATTTTAAATAATTTTGGTTACACCTATGTACTCATATTTCCAGGAGTGAGAACACTAATGGAATCAGTACTGAAGGGGCTCTGAGATGCATTACTGAGTGTACTGTGAACCCGAGGCAAACTTCTGTACTTTCCACTGTTGTGTAGTCCTGTGTCGAGAATTTGACACGTACCTTTGCCCTCCCACTGTTGCATGCTGCCATACTGGGAGCTTGGCACAAAACCTAATCCTTCGCTGATGCTCCCACAGCTTGTTAAGGAGAGCCTGCCTGTGTGTAGTGGTTTTAAGTCGGCTGGGTGAGTGCTGCAGCTGCTCACCACTGACGTAGGGCCTGTGGCTGCACACTGCCCATCACGGTGAGTGGAACTGGAAGCACCTACTACATGTGTTTTATGTTTGGATGCTATAGTGTTCCTCAGCATTACCAGTTGAATTAATAGAAGCCATTAACTTACACTTTATTTGGCTGTTTATCTGTCTATAAACCGGGGGTTCTTAATCTCTTTTTAATGTCATGAACCAATACCATTAAGCAAGGTGTCCAGGGACGCTAGGTTTGGCATTTGCTGCTGTTATAGTAAGAGGCTCAAGCAATGACTGCTGTTGATCCTGTCACCACAGAAGTATCTCTGGGCTGGTGAGAGCTGTGCAGGCAAAATGAAGAAATACAGAAATGGCACTTGCTGTCCAGATTGTTAACACATGGTGCAGGTGTTGCCTCTCCACAGCAGTGGCCCACACTCTTCATACCCTGACACCTTCATCCTTGGTCCTGAGCAGTGGTACCTGTCCCCCAGCGCATCAAGCACCAGCCTTCACTGGCAGCCTCCATCCTGAATTAGGGGTGATTCACTTCTGGAGAAGTCCAGTGAAAGGCAGCCATTTGCACTATCCAGCTTCCCAGCACAGCAGCTGTGAATGTGGCCATTCACATGGCTTCTTGACACATGTCTTTTGGAACTACACGGGGAATTGTACTTATGTTTGGATATGAAAACCAGGCATGGTAGTAATGTGGGGTGGCTCGGTAGTGTAGCCGTTACCGTGATGATATTACAGCTCACGGCCTCTGAATTTGGAGTTCAGTTCCAGCGTCCTTTGTAAGGAGTCTGTTTGTCCTCTCCGTGGATTGCATGAGTTTTCTTCATGTCCTGCGGTTTCCTCCCACAGCCCAAAGTTGTACTAGGTAGGTTAATTGGTCATTGTGAATTGTCCCATGATTAGGTTAGGGATAAATTGGAATTGTAGGGGTTGCTGGGTGTCACAATTCAAAGGACTGGAAGGGTCTATTCCGTGTTGAATCTCTAAATAAAATAAAACACCTCATTGCTCTGCAGGTTAATGATAAACAGGGTACCAATGTTAATAAAACCCATTCTGATATTTGAGTAAAATTTACACATTGATTTTATTTAGCTGAAAAATTACAAAATCTTCAAAATCGGAGTGCAGTAATTTTTCTCAGACTTGAGATTAATCTTTGCAATCGCTTTTATGGCATCAATCAAAGTATTTCTGAAGCTCATTCAGACAGGGACCAGAGTGGCTTTAACAGTGATCTTTAGCTTGTTAACTACTGCAGAAAGAAAGTGTGTGCAGTTGCTTTGTAGTACAAAGCGAGCTGCCAGAGGGAATGTTTCTGGATAGCTCTCAAACCTAATGATTGATTTCAAATGCTTTACACTATGTCAATATGAGTGTGTAGTAACCTTTAAGATAAGTAATGGAATATACTTAAGGTCTGTGGTGGTCAGTACTATCATGTTTGCTGTTGTGCACTAGGGCAGCAGGCTGAGGGTAGCAGACACCAACAGAATCAACAAACTCATTCGTAAGGCCAGTGATGTTGTAGGGGTGGAACTGGACTCTCTGACGGTGGTGTCTGAAAAGAGGATGCTGTCCAAGTTGCATGCCATCTTGGACAATGTCTCCCATCCACTCCATAATGTACTGGTTAGGCACAGGAGTACATTCAGCCAGAGACTCATTCCACTGAGATGTAACACTGAGCATCATAGGAAGTCATTCCTGCCTGTGGCCATCAAACTTCACAACTCCCTTGGAGTGTCAGACACTCTGAGCCAATAGGCTAGTCCTGGACTTATTTCCACGTGGCATAATTTACTTATTATTATTTAATTAATTAAGGTTTTATATTGCTATATTTCTACACTATTCTTGGTTGGTGTGACTGTAACGAAACCCAATTTCCCTCGGGATCAATAAAGTATGTCTGTCTGTCCAAGTTGCATTGCTGGAATGAGACTTTGGGTCTTCAGAACTACCCTTTGACAAACTATTTTGGCAGAGCGGCATGTGTTCCGTAATCCAGTGAGCTGTTTGGTCTGTTATTACACTATTTTGCACAGAAGAATAGGAAAATGGCATGCAAAGGTAATAGCCAACAGAGCCTAAGTTTTACTTTTTAACATGTGGTTGAGTTCTCTGAGTCTCATTGAAATGCTGCTGTTGGCCACAATTGCAATTTATTTCAACTGGTATTTTTTTTAAATCTAGGTTCATAATTGTCATCACTGATTTTTGAATATATATCTGCAGTGCTGCCTAATCAATAAAAGACCTACAGCACCCAATAGTTTAAAAATAGTTTAAGCAGGACAGTCTTTTCTGCTTGTGTCATCCAGAATGTAAATATTGATCTTTTAACTTCTCACATTTGGTCTCCAGAACCAGTGAACTTGTGGTATTTTGCTTCTTACAGGTTAAGCACACACCTTGAGAGCTGTTTAGAAGGCTTTATCTCACGAACAGACCTATATTCAGAGTACCTTTCTGTATGCAGTAAATTGGCTCGGGGTGGAATTCTGACATCAGCAGGATTTAACAAATGCCTCAGGTAAGTTTTTTTCAAAAAGAGAGTAAATTTGTTTATCGAATAGTTTGCTTGGCCAAGGTATTTTTTCAAAAATCAATTTGATAAAACATCCGCTTTAAATGTTGATTTTGATGCTTATACTTGCATTCCAATAATACGTTCAAGAAAGGCTTGATCCTTGTATTGAAATGCCATGAATGTGTTGGAAGCTTTCTATGACAATTCCAAGATAAATTCCTAAAGAACAAATGTGCAAGTTTCTTTTTTAGTATTTGATTTGCTTTATCAGGAATATTTACTCATCACTGAGTTTACTTTAAAATTCCTGCCTACCCTTGCTCATTTTTTTTTTGTCTTCATATCTGTGTGTGGGGGCGGGGGGAAAGGAAGGGATCCCAAAATATCCACTTGCCATGCTATAATATCTGCATTGTTCAGTCTGAATAGATTTGGTTTAAAAACTAATTTGGGCACTTAATGAGACTAAACATGTTTTCGTTTGCAAGGTCCCTGTTTCCAACACACACAATAAAACGAATAGAAGAAAATAATGGGCAAGCGCAAATACACATAGTGGGGATCCAGAGAAGGGCTACACCGCTTCCCATGCAGCCACAGTACCAGCAAATACAAGCTGTTCACTCAATCACACCAGAGCTGACACAAAGCCCACATCCTTCAGGTAAGAAGTTACTTATTCATTTGTGCAGTTAACAAAGAGCTTGATAAAAGTTGATAACTGTTGTATGTTTTTCAAACAATCATAGAGTTCTGCTTCATTCACAGTGTTAACAGTAATATGTCTGTGTGTTAATATTATTTAAGACACGAGGGTAAAGATGAAGTATGAAGGTAAGCCAGTCAGTAATATCAAGTAGGATACCAAAAGTGTTTTTTTCAGATATATAAGGAGTTAAAGACGAGAAGTGATATTGAACTGCAGGAAAATGACGCTGAAGAGGTAGTAATGGAGGACAAGGAAATGGACAAATTAAATAAGTACTTTGCATCCGGCTTCACTGTGGAAGACACTAACAGTGTGCCAGAAGTTCAAGTGTCAGGGAGCAGAAGTGTGTGCAATTGCTATTATTGGGGAGAAGTTGAAAGGTCTTAAGCTAGTTAAGTCACCTCAACTCGGATATGGACTACACCTCAGGATAGGGTTGGAACAGTAGCAGGACTTGGATAGATTGGGAGAATGGACAAAGAAGTGGCAGATGGAATGCTGTGGCAGGAAGTGTATGGTAATGTGCTTTGGCAGAAGGAACAAAAGCATAGAAAATTCAAAAGTCTGATGTGCAGTGGGACTTGGGAATCCTTATGCAGGATTTCCTAAAGATTAACTTGCAAGTTGAGTTAGCGGTGAGGAAAGCAAATTTGATGGCAGCATTCATTTCAAGAGGCCTAGAGTATTAAAGCAATAGTAAATGTAATGTTACAGCATAGGTGAGGTCTCACTTGGAGTATTGTGAGCAGTTTTGGAACCAATTTCTAAGAAGGGGTGTGCTGACATTGGATAGGGTTCAGAGGAGGTTTATGAAAATGATTCTGGTAATGAAAGGGGTATGAGGAGCTCCGGGCCTATACTCACTGGAATCTCAAAGAATGAGGAGAGATCTTATTGAAGCCTATGCAATGTTGAAAGGCCTAGATAAGAGTGGATGTGGGGAGGATGTTTCCTATGGTGGGAGAGTCAAGGACCATAGGGGACAGCCTCAGAATAAGAAAAGACATACGAGCAGAATTAGGGCTTTGGCCATCGAGTCTCCTCCAGCATTCAATCATGGTTGATTCCTTTTTCCCACTCATCAGTCCCACTCCCTGGCCTTCTCCCCATAACCTTTGATACTGTGGCCAACCAAAGACCAATCAATCTCCACCTTAAATACATTCAATGACCTGGCCTCCACGGCTCCATGTGATAAGAAATTCCACAAATTCACCACCCTCTGGCTAAAGAACTTTATTTACATCTGTTTTAAATGGATGCTCTTCTGTCCTGAGACTGTGCCCTCTTGTCTTAAATTCCGCCAGCATGGGAAATATCCTTTCCACATTTACACTGTCTCAGTTTTTTAACATTCAAAAGGTTTCAATGAGATTTCCCCCTCATCCTTCTAAATTCCAGTGAATGCTGGCCTGGAGCGATCAAACATTCCCCATCTGCCCTTTCATTCCTTGAATCATCCGCTGAACCCTCTCCAGTGCCAACACATCTCATCTTAGATGAGGAGCCTAAAACAGTTCACAATACTCAATGTGAAGCCTCAGCAGTGCCTTATAAAACCTTAGCATCACATCCCTACTCTTGTATTCTAGACCTATTGAAATGAATGCAAACATTGCATTTGCCTTCCTCGACACCGACTCAACTTGCAAGTTAACCTTTAGGGCATTCTGCACAAGGACTCCCAAGTCCCTTTTCATCTCTGACTTGGATTTTCTCCCTGTTTAGAACATAGTCTTCACATTTATTTCTACTACCAAAGTGCATCACCATGCATTTTCCAACATTGTATTTCATTTGCCACTCTCTTGCCAATTCTCCTAATTTGTCTAAGTCCTTCTGTAGCCTTCCTGTTTCCTCAGCACTACTTTGCCCCTGCGCTAACTTTTGTATCATCTGCAAACTTGGCACCAAAGCCATCTATTACATCATCTAAATCATTTATATACAGCATAAGGAGAAGCGATCCTCACACCAACCCCTGTGGAACACCACTAGTCAGTGGTAGCCACCAGAAAAGGATCCCTTCATTCCCACCGGCTGCCTCCTATCAATCAGCCATGCTAGTAACTTTACTGTAATACCATGGGCTCTTACCTTGGTAAGCAGCCTCATGTGTAGCACATTTTCAAAGGCCTTCTGAAAATGCAAATATACAATATCCACTGCATCCCCTTTATCTGTCCTACCTGTAATATGCTCAAAGAATTCCAACAGGTTCATCAGGCAAGATCTTCCTTTAATGAAACTATGCAGACTTTGTCCTATCTTGTTCTGTGTCACCAAGTACTCCATAACCTCATCCTTAACAATTGACTCCACCATCTTCCCAACCACTAACTAGTCTATAATTTTCTTTCTGATGCCTCCCTCCTTTTCTTAAAGAGTGGAGTGACATTTGTAATTTTCCAGTCCTCAAGAACCATGATGCAAAATACTCATTTAGTTCATCTGTCATCTCCTTGTCCCCCGTTATTGTTTCTCCGTTTTTGTTTTCTAGAGGTTCCATATCCACTCTCATCCTGCTTTTATTTTTTTTATATACTTGAGAAAGTTTTTTCTATCCACCTTTATATTTGCTAGCTTGCTTTCATATTTCATCTTTTCCCTCCTAACGGTTAATTTAGTTGCTTTCTGTAGGTTTATAAAAGCTTCCCAATCCTCCTGCTAAATTTTGCTTTGTTCTATGCCCTCTTGTTTGCTTTTACATTAGCTTTGTTTTCCCTTGTCAGCCATGGTTGTACTATTTTACCTATTGAGTATTTCTTTGTTTTTGGAATACATCGATCCTGCACACCTCCATTTTCCACAGAAACTTTCACCATTGCTGCTCTGCTGCCAGCATCTCCTTCTAATTTATTTTGACCAACTCCTCTCTCATTCCACTGTAATTTCCTTTAATCCACTGAAATACGGCTACATCAGACTTCACTTTCTCCCCATCAAATTTCAAGTTGAACTTAATCATATTGTGATTACTGTCTCCTAAGGGTTCCTTTACCTGAACCTCCCTAATTGCCTCTGGTTCATTTCATAACACCAGTCCAGTATAGCTGATCTCAATGACAATCTGCTCTAAAAAGTCATCTCGTAGGCATTCAACAGATTCACTCTCTTGAGATCCATTACCAACTTGATTTTTCCCAATCTATCTGCATGTTAAAATCTCCCATGACTATCATAACATTGCTCTTTTGACATGCATTTGATATTTCCCATTGTAATCTGTAGGCCACATCCCTGCTACTGTTTGGAGGCCTGTATTTCAGTTCAATGAAGACATCAGAATACTTCCACTGTCTGATGTCAACATTACACAATAGCTTATTAATTCTTTTATTTCTACAAATTCCTTCAACATCTATGCATCAGTAACAATGAGCCATTATTTGAAAATCCTCCCTATGCCTCTTCACCTGTTGTTAAAGAACTCATCAAAACCTATGTCTTGTTATTCGCTCTATTGGCCTTCTTCCTTAATGTTTTAATTGGTTGAGAGTTAAATTTTGTTTATAAATTATCTATGTTATGCACTGAGGCATTTAAATATGTACAGATGTGATGTGAATTATACATTGTTTATGCATGTTAACAAAACACTTATTTTATGGCCATAGCAGTTTTTGGGTACTTTAGCTGATTGGGTTATTATTGGCTAATTTGTTATCTCTTCAAAAGATAGAACTTCAGTTGCATCACAATGCAAGTTACCCCTCTTACTGCTGATATTCATATCACAGCTAATCATCATGGAGTGGGAGATTTAGATTTATTTATCACATGTACTTCAAGATTTGTTTATCACATGTACTTCAAAACACACAGTAATTTGTGTTAACAACCAACTTGCTCAAACATATGCTGGTTAGCAGCCTGCAAGTACTGCCACACATTTTAATACCTACATGGCATGTTTGCAATACTCGTCAGAACACAACAAAACAGAACATACCAAGTAACAAGACGAAAACAAGCCTATTCCTCCCTCCCTCATGCCCGTGTGCATTCACAATCCTCTAACCCTTGCACAAGCCATCTTTGGCCTCCATCCTCCAGTGGACTTGTGGATTCGCATGTTAGCCATGATGATCAGCTGATAAATAACAGGAGAGAAAATTAAAATAAAAGCATGAAAGGAGCAATGGTTCATGCAGCCACTTTCAGGCAAAGAACTTTTGTCTGTACCCTTGTTTCTCTTTCTGCAGATGTTACCTGAGCTCTGACTGCTTAGAAAATTTTTGTTTTATTTCAGTTTCCAGTGTCTATACAAAATCTTTTGATTTTCACACAAAGGATAATTTTGTATTCAGTGAACGAGGTGTTCGGTCTGATCTGAAGAATATGGATAAAGCTGTATTTCTGAATAAACTCGACAACTGAATTATAAGAGTTTGTTAAACTGTTGTAGAAAACCCAGTGGTATGCATTTGAACTAATTTTATCCCGTTACCTTTTCAGCAGAGACGGTGGTAAGCCACTTCCAACGGAACCCTGTAGCTAACCTTTCTACTGCGCAACCAGGATCTCAAATGATCTACACATTTCAACAAAGTGTCCCAGCTCCAAACATTACAAGCAAAATACAAGACCAAACTGGCCTGGCACAACCACACCAAAACGCTGCTGTGACTGTTGTACAAAGCAGAACTCCAGTTACAAGTGAAGCAGCAAGATGTTCACTTGTGCAGTCTTCAACCGTCAATACTCAAACCCCAGCTTCCGTACCATATTCATTGATGGGAAGCAACATTCCCCAAGGAACGTTGATCCAAAACCATGCCACGACAACATTAACAACGACACAGCCTGTGACAACTTCTCAGCAATTGCTTCAGCATCCACACTTACTTCAGCAGCAGCTTCCTGGTCACCAGCTCTCTATACCAATTGTATCTTCTAATCAGGTGAATACTTCTGCCACAACAACTGTTACTGTGATACAGCAGGCTGTTTCTCACAGCCATTCAGCAAATATATCAGCCAACACAGTTACTGTCCAAGGACAGTTGTTATCGGGTACAGTAACCCACCCTGTACAGACGTCCTGTCACCAGCCAAAAACACACAACCAGCAAGACAATGTTTTGTTGGCATCTCAACACTATTCAACCACCCCTAGTCCTGCTGTTGTCTCTGGTGCTGCAGTACAAAATTTTCAAGTGTCAACAGGTCAAGTGGTTGCAATTACTGGTGTTCAAAGCTCTCCAGTCCCTAGGATGAGTTTCCAGACGATAGCACCAAAGCCAACGGGAGTGGTTCCACAGCACGTTCAGTCTACTCTGATGCAACAGCAACCCCAGCAAAGTGTACATATGATTGTTAGTCAGCCAGCTTCCCAGGGACAGAATTTTGCTCCTGCAATTCATCAGATATTGTTGACAAACCCAGCCTCTGTTCAAGCTGGCCAAGCTATTCAGTTGGCTGGGAATGCAAGTGTGACCCCTTCATCTTCGCCATCTCCCCTACCTGCCAACAACAATCAGGTACAAATGGGGTTGGTTACTCAGCCTTCAACGCCTCAGATGCAGGGGCCTCAAACTGTGAGCAAAATGCTCTCTGTGAAACGGCAGCAGCAACAGCTGCAGCAACAACAACATCCCCAAAAGCAATTCCAGGTGCAGCTTCAGTCTCAGCAAACAGGGGCAGCTTCTAATCAGCCACCCTCTGGCGAGTCTAGTTTAATAAAACAGTTACTTCTCCCAAAAAGGGGTCCCCCTACTCCAGGAGGTAAACTTATATTACCTGCTCCTCAAATGCCTCCTCCTTCTCCTGCTAGAGCTCCTGGACCTCAGGTAGTCTACCAAATGACTCACAGTCAGGCAACGAATATTGGAGTTCAAGCCCCAGCTCAGCAATTAGTAGTTGGACAACAAAATGTGCAGCTCGTTCAAAGCCCCATCCACTCACAAGGGGCAATGCAAACAGTGGCAATTCCTCATATGCAGATCTTACCGGGTCAGTTGATCTCTGCTAGTAACACTGCTACTCTTCTCCAAGGGTCAACAGGCAACCAGGTGACCATAACGGTTGTGCCAAATACCACCTTTGCTACTCCTGCTGGAAGTCACTGCAGTGGAACGCAGATCATAGCCCCTGCAGGGATTTCCATTGGTGGGTCGCAAGCAGGTGTTGGCCTCCAAGTGCAAACGCCTTCACCTAGCGTGGCGCCATTGAGTGGACAGGGGAAAAGTTCGGAATCTGAAACCGTGTTTGCAGGTGATAAAATTATTTGTCAAAAGGAGGAAGAAGCAAAAGATACTACAGACTTGCATCTGCATGAACGTAAAATAGAAATCATGGAGAACCCCTCTTGTGCAGAGGGGGCTGCTGGTACAACCAATGGTGGCTTAAAGGAAAGTGATATGCAAGGGGCTAAACTTGTAAATGGAAAAGAACATGTTAGTTCACGTCTACCTCCATCTAACTCAGGGATTGCTCAGTCTCAGCCCATGCAGTGTACGCTGGCTTCAAATGGACCTTTGACAGGAGTAAGTCAAAATGTAACAAATGGGAAGCTGAATATAGATTGTGCAGAGGTGCAGGAAATTAAAAAAGATCCTTTGAAGCTCCCCATGGTAAATGGGATCTGTGACTTTGAAAAAGGGGATGGTTCACACTTAAGCAAAAACATTCCAAATCATAGAGCTTCCAAACACATGGAAAATGGTGATATTATTGCACAGGAGCAATTGGACAGTAATCAGCAAAATTCTGCCAAAAGTGTTCAATCAACCAAAATGCATAATGGACCTGTTTCTGTAGGAAATTCTAGTGCTAGCTGTACAGTGGTTTCAAACTCTGTCGACCAGCGGATCAGTGATGCAAACTCAGGATTATCCAATGGACCTATGACAGCTGCCATGAATTCAGTGGTGCCTCAGCTTCCGCAATGTCCAAGTTCAGCCGTGTCTTCAGTGTCTAACTCAACAGCTTCACTCCAAACTGGGCCTGTAGCTATACATTCAGTACAGCTTTATCAGACTCCAACAACTAATGGTTCACCTGAATGCCACCCTTTAAAAAGGCCAGCTGATTGCAAAGATAATTTATCAGGAATTCCAAATAAAGTAGGAGTAAGGATTGTTACCATCAGTGACCCTAACAATGCTGGCTGTAGTTCAACCATGGTGGCTGTACCAGTAGGAGCTGATTCCAATAGTATAGCAAAAGTAGCAATGGACAGTGTAACGCAACAAAATCAGCATCCACCTGTTCTTGCACAGGGGATAGTTAATCAGGTAAGAAAGATGTCAAATAATTGCTGTGAAAGGGTACTTTCTTAAATCATAATTACAAAATTGTGCATTTAAATCAGTTGAAGATTGTTTGATTCCTATTTGGTGTAAACTGGTGTTTTGTCAGAATCAGACTTTGTGATCTTTGTAATTTTACTACTGCGTTTACAGCACATTTTATTTATTTACTGAAGAAATGTAAAATTACAGGATATATAAGGTGTTGAAAAGAGTTATGGGGGTTTGACCCAAGTTTTGTAGGTATAAAGATAACTGATAATTGTCAAATTTTACACCGATAACATACAAGTAAAAGCAAGGAATGCTTGGGAAATAAAATCACTGAGATTTTTTTGGTCCACATTCTAAAGAATTTAATTATATCCACAAAATTGACCTAATGGTGCATAATCTATTTTTTGTCATTTATATTAGATACTGTTATGCTCTCACTCATTATTAACGAATGGGCCAAAAAATTGAGTATATTTGGGGAGATTTAGAAGGAAACTTAGAAAATTGTTCAATATCTGAAGTGCTGCTTATAAATTTCTTGGCAGCAATTTCAAGATTGTGTTACAAATGTAGATTTTGTGAACTAAGATACTTCAAGTATACTTAAGATGCTATTTTTTTTAAAGTTTCATATACTTGTAATGTTATATTTGCATTTAGTTGCCATACCAAAAACCACTTGTGTGCAGATTCTCATGTCAGACTTAATTTTAAGCAGTAATTAAAATGGCATTTTTCACATTTACAAATGTGAAGTAGGACCATATTGAAGTATTTGGTATCTGGTTTAATTTGTCTGGTCCAGGCCTGCCTTTTGGAACACTGGCTGCTGCTGATTTGCCTGGCTATTAATATTTTTCCCTTGCAATTCAAAATATTGATATTCAAGGAGAGGATGGGGTTCTTTTTCACAACATTTTTTAATGAAAAATAAATTTTATTATCCATTTTAATGCAGTCTGAATAAGAATCTGCTGAAAGATAGTTAAGATTATTGATCATCCCGTCTTGTTTGATTAAATGTGGAATATGATGTTTTCAATAATTGAAGTGATAAATTATACTATACTAACTGACAAGTGGATCAGGTATCCATTGTTGTATTATTGTATTTTATATCAGCTGTTCTGCAGCAGCAATATTGACATGTATTCTCTTGGTTAAGGGTTGTACATGGTTATTTTTAGATTAGTGGATTATTTACCTTGAATTTTCAAGCAGCTTAGCAGATATCGTAAATGATACCCGTTTGCATTAGCCACTTCAACTTTTAGGATTTCCGATGTCTTTTTAGAAAGCTCCAACGATCTTATGTGAGCCAGTGCCTAGAAATTGCGATGCTTTCTGTTTATTTAATGAAAGCACTGATATTTAATGTCAGTTGAAGTATAGTTATTACTGGAGTCTATCACCAGGGGCAGAGTGACTGAGCACTTGAACAAGTCTGAGCTGATCAAAGATTTGCAAGGATTTGTGAAAGGTTAGGTCATGTCCAACTAACAGATGAATCTTTTGAAGAGGTCAGTAACATGATGGGCATAGAAGTATCTATGCATTTCCCAAGGATATCTGATATGATAAAATTCTCATAGATTGTTTTAGATGTTTCAGAAAGGACAGGGAGGGAGGCAAAAGAGGTGGGGGTGTGGAACTATTAATCAGAGATAGTATCATGGCTGCAGAAAGGGAGGAAGTTATGGAGGGATTGGTTATGGAGTCTCTGAAGGTCAGTTAGGAACAGGAAGGAATCAGTAACTCTACTTGGTGTTTTTTTTTATATAGACCACCCAATAGTAACAGGGACATTGAAGAGCAGATAGGGAGACAGATGCTGGAAAGCTGTAATAATAAATAACAGGGTTGTTGTGGGAGATTTTATTTTCCCAAATATCGATTGGCATCTCCCTAGAGAGAGAGGGGTTTAGATGGAGTAGAGTTTAAGTGTGTTCAGGAAGGTTTCTTGACACAATATATAGACAAGCCTACAAGAGGAGAGGCTGTACTTGATCTGGTGTTGGGAAATGAACTTGGTCAGGTGTCTGATCTCTCAGTGGGAGGGCATTTTGGAGATAGTGATCACAATTCTATCTCCTTTACCATAGCATTGGAGAGAGATAGGAACAGATAAGTTAGGAAAGCATTTAATTGGAGTAAGGGGAAATAGGCTATCAAGCAGGAGCTTGGAAGCATAAATTGGAAACATATGTTCTCAGGGAAATGTACAGAAGAAATGTGGCAGATGTTCAGGGGATATTTGTGGAGTTCTGCATAAGTACGTTCCAATGAGTCAGGGGAAGGATGGTAGGGTACAGGAACAGTGGTGTACAAAGGTTGTTGTAAATCTAGTCAAGAAGAAAGGAAGAGCCTACAAAAGGTTCAAAAAAACCAGGTAGTGATAGAGATCAAGAAGATTATAAGCCTAGCAGGAAAGAGCTTAAGAATGAAATTAGGAGAGAGCCAGAAGGGGCCATGAGAAAGTCTTGGCAGATAGGATTAAGGAAAATCCCAAGGCATTCTACAAATATGTGAAGAGCAAGAGGATAAGACGTGAGAGAATAGGACCAATCAAGTGTGACAGTGGAAAAGTGTGTATGGAACCAGAGGAGACAGCAGAGGTACTTAATGAATACTTTGCTTCAGTATACGCTATGGAAATGGATCTTGGCAACTGGAGGAATGACTTACGGTGGACTAAAAAGTTTGAGTACGTAGATATTATGAAGGAGGATGTGCTGGGGCTTTTGGAAAGCATCAAGTTGGATAAGTCACTGGGACCGGATGAGATGTACCCCTGGCTACTGTGGGAGGCGAAGGAGGAGATTGCTGAGCCTCTGGTGATGATCTTTGCATCATCAATGGGGTTGGGAGAGGTTCTCGAGGATTGAAGGGTTGCAGATGTTGTTCCCTTATTCAAGAAATGGAGTAGAGATAGCCCAGAAAATTATAGACCAGTGAGTCTTACTGCAGTGGTTGGTAAATTGATGGAGACGATCCTGAGAGGCAGGATTTATGAACATTTGGAGAGGCATAATATGATTAGGAGTAGTCAGCATGGCTTTGTCAAAGGCAGGATGAGCCTTATGAGCCTGATTGAATTCTTTTGAGGATGTGACTAAACACATTGAGGGTAGAGTAGTAGATGTAGTGTATATGGATTTCAGCAAGGCATTTGATAAGGTACCCCATGCAAGGCTTATTGAGAAAGTACAGAGGTGTGGGATCCAAGGGGACTTTGCTTTGTGGATCTAGAACTGCCTTGCCCACAGAAGGCAAATAGTGGTTGTAGACGGGTGATATTCTGCATGGAAGTCCGTGACCAGTGTGCCTCAGGGATCTGTTCTGGGACCCCTACTCTTCATGATTTTTATAAATGACCTGGATGAAGAAGTGGAGGGATGAGTAAATTTGCTAATGACACAAAAGTTGGCAGTGTTGTGTATAGCGTGGAGGGCTGTCATAAGGACATTGATAGGATGCAAAATGGGCTGAGAAGTGGCATATGGAGTTCAACCCAAATAAGTGTGAAGTGGTTCATTTTTGGTAGATCAAATATGATGGCAGAATATAGTATTAATGATAAGACTCTTGGCAGTGTGGTGGATCAGAGGGATCTTGGGATCCGAATCCATAGGACACTCAAAGCTGCTGTGCAGTTGATTCTAGTTAAGAAGACTTACGGTGCATTGGCCTTCATCAATCTTGGTATTGAGCTTAAGAGCCAAGAGGTAATGTTGCAGCTCTGTAGGACCCTGGTCAGACCCCACTTGGAGTACTATGCTCAGTTCTGGTTGCCTCAGTACAGGAAGGATGAGGAAACCATAGAAAGGGTGCTGAGATTTACAAGGATGTTGTCTGGATTGGGGAGCATTTCTTATGAGAATAGGTTGAGTGAACTTGGCCTTTTCTCCTTGGAGCGACAGAGGATGAGAGGTGACCTGATAGAGGTGTACAAGATGATGAGAGGCATTAATTATGTGGATAGTCAGAGGCTTTTTCCCAGTGCTGAAATGGCTAGCACGAGAGACGTAGTTTTAAAGTGCTTGGAATTAGGTACAGAGGGGATGTCATGGGCCTGTTTTTTACACAGAGATTGGTGAGTGTGTGGAATGGGCTGCTGGTGATAGTGGTGGAGGCGGATACGATAGGGTTTTTTAAGACACTCCTGGATAGGTACATGGAGCTTAGAAAAATAGAGGGCTTTGGGTAACCTTGGGTAATTTCTAAGGTAAGGATATGTTCAGTACAGCTTTGTGGGCCGAAGGGCCTGTATTGTGCTGTAGGTTTTCTATGTTTCTGTAATCAGCAAAAATTAGATTGGGTGGAATTTGGAGAGCGTGTTGGGATTTGGGTGGAAGTTTGGAGTCAGAACAGAGATTTAAAAGAAAAGTTGTTTCTTCCAGCATTCAGTACTGGGTTCTCTGCTTTTCATTTGAGATCAAATAAGGAACTACAGAGCTGGATTTTTAAGTTTGTGTTACTTGTTAAGTAAAACACTGAGTTTTACTGAAAGGTTCCACCAGTTAGAAGAAAGTAAATGAATTGACTGAACTGGTAAGTTTGTTGTAGGGAAGAACAAGGTCATGCCATGTGATTTAAGAAAGCCATTCTGGAACTCTTTCTTGACGCTGAAATTGTACAAATTTGAAATTGAGGAAGACCAAAGACATTTTGGTATTCATGTTGTATACTGTTAAAAGATGATCAAAAAAGATAGTTTTTTTTTCCAGAGGGAATATAATTCAAAGCAAGTCAGCTAAGCCTGTTGTATGGAGTTTTGGTGAGATCCTGTTCAGAGTTTTAGGTACCACATTAAAGATGAGCTTGATTATAGGCTCGTCAGAATGGTACCAGAAATTGAGGGCCAAGTATGGGAACAATCTGTCTAAATCGGGGTGTAATCAGTAGAATTTTTTAAAAAATTGAGTGGAGGTGAGAGCCATCTTTAAATTTATTAGGCTGCTACAGGACAAACTTGCAAACAAAGCTCATTCAATATGACACATGAAGATTTCTACAATGGACTCCTTTAGTAGTGTCATCAATAATGGTCCAACAGATCTTTTCTGAACATCTTCAATACCAATATCTCTCATTATACTTGTACTGGGTATCGCTGATGAATTATGAAGAACAAGGTCAACCTTTCATTGAGTAATGTGGAAACTAACTTAACATCCATGCCACGACCACTGTAACTAGATAATTCAGCGAATATTAGGGTGTGGTGGATTGCTCAACTAATCGCTGAAGTACCTTGCTATATTAGTGATGCAATTCAGCTGTGTTTCATCTTATTTGAACAAATGGAGTGTTTAAATTGGTGTGAATTTGAATTTACCTCGTGTGATTGACTTTTCATATCACTCTCAAATGAATCCAGTGAGCATGACAATATTTTATGAAATTTAGGTGAATGTTTACATTAAATACAACTTTGAACTGAATTACAAAGTGCTTCATTTAAGTGCCTATAAAAGGTAATCATTCTCTCTCCCCCCCCCCCCCCCCAAACCCCCAGGCCCGGAAGTTTTCATGTTGTATTATTTCACAATGTTGAATCACAGTGGATTTGATTTGGCATTTATTGACACTGATCAGCAGAAAAAGACTTTCATGTCAGTGAAAACAGATCTCTGCAAAGTAAACTAAATAACAGATATGAAACACAACAAATAATTGCATTCACCCTCTTCAAGTCAGTATTTAGTTGATGCACCTTTGTCAGCAATTACAGCCTTGAGTCTATGTGGATAGGTCTCTATCAGCTTTTCACATCCAGGCACTGCAATTTTTCACCATTCTTTACAAAACTGCTTAAGCTCTGTCAGATTGCATGGGAATCATGAATGAATAGCCCTTTTCAACTCCAGCCATAAATTTTCAATTGGATTGAGGTCTGGACTCTGACTTGGCCACTCCAGGACATTAACTTTGTTGTTTTTAAGCCATTACTGTGTGACTTTGGCTTTATGCTTGGGAGTCATTATCTTGCTGGGATACAGATCTTCTCCCAAATTGCAGTTCTCTTGCAGACTGCATCAGGTTTTCCTCCAGAATTTCCCTTATTTTGTTGCATTCATTTTACCCTCTACCTTCACATACCTTCCAGGGCCTGCAGTAGTGAAGTATTCCCACAGCAGGATGCAACCACCACTATGCTTTATGATAGGAGTGATGTGTGGTGTTTGGCTTACGTCAAACATAGCATGTGGTCTGATGGCCAAAAAGCTCAATTTAGTTTTCATCAGACCATAGAACCTTCTCTTCCATTTGATTTCAGAGTCTCCCACATGCCTTCTGTCAAACTCTAGCTGAGATTTCATGTGTTTTTTTTCCCCCCAACAGTGGCTTTCTCTTTGCCACTCTCTGCAACTGGAAGCACTTGGGCAACAGTTGTATGCACAGCCTCTCCCATCTCAGCCACTGAAGCTTGTAACTCCTTCATAGTTGGCATAGGTATCTTGGTGGCCCCCCTCACTAGGCCCCTTCTTACGTTTTTTGAGGATCACCTGCTCTAAGCAGATTTTTATCTGTCAAATTCTTTTCATTTCTTGGTGATTGACTTAGCTGTACATTCTGTAAGAGATATTCGGTGATTTCCAAATTCCTTGTATCCATCTCCTGACTTTTGCTTTTCAGTAATCTTTTTGAGGAGTTGCTTGGAGTGTTCTTTTGTCTTCGTGGTGTAGTTTTTGCCAGGGTACTGACTCATTAGCAGTTGGACCTTTCATACATAAGTGTACTTTTACTATATTTAATTGAATCACCTTGACTGCACACAAGTGATCGTCATTTAACTAAATTATGTGATTTCTAAAACTACTTGGCTGTACCAGTCGTGATTTGATATGTCATTAAGGGAGGGGGGAATACTCATGCAATCAATTATTTGTGTTTTATATTTGTAATTAATTTAGATCACTTTGTAGAGATCTGTTTTTACTTTGACACAAACGAGTCTTTTTCTGTTGCTCACCGTCAAAAAAGCCAAATTAAATCCACTGTGATTCAATGTTGAAAAACGATAAAACATGAAAACTTCCAAAGGAGGGGAGGGGGAATGAATAATAGTATAGGCTCTGTATATTTGCAGCTTTCAAAATCCTTGCTATTGCTTTTAGTGAAATGGTATTATTTTGTAGTTGGTATGTAAATTTAGAAAATGTAAATGGATAAAATATAGCAATGATAAAATAATCTTTACAGGAATGCGCAACTTAGTGTACTACAAGACATCACAACCCAGCCAAGTCTGATATTTTCAAATTCTTGGCATTTTTTAATCTTGTATAATTATTGTGCAGAATGCATTGCTCAATCTCAGTTGAACTCTTACTGTATATTTCAGTAATGGTAATGCATCTACATTATTGTAATGATTCTGAATGTTCCTTTAGTCTTCTCCTTCAGCAGTAACATCATCAACACCACCAGCAACAGTCCAGCAAAACAGTTCCCAGTGCCTCCAGACTCAAATACCATCGCTGCAGAAAAATGGAGAACTAACACGAAAGCCTGGACAGAATTTCATGTGCTTGTGGCAAGCATGCAGGAGGTGATCCACTTTGCTGATGCTTAAAGATTCATTCTGGAAGAGTTGCATATGTATTAATGACAGATTATTAGAATCACTGACATATGATGTGAAATGATCAAGAGGTGTGCAGAGTTGCTTTTGTATTTTCTATTTAGAGAAACTTTTTGAGGCTTATTATGTATACTAATGAAACTCATTAGAAGGCAAAGTTTTATAAGTTTTTTAGGCAGTCTTGATTTTCCTCCCTTCTGGGTAACTTGCACGACTACAGAATTTTGAAGTAATGTTGTAAAGTAGCTTAGATTTCCAGCATCTGCAGGTTTTTCTCGTTTGTAAGGCAACTTGTTATTTTTCAGTTGCAATCCTGTATCTCCTGCCCACCAGTGTCCCGATTATATACTACTGTCTACATTCCTCACCTAACCAGCTTCATCCGCCTGTCCCGTTCAGCAACTGCTGCTGCCTCTACCCAATATTCTGGTTCGGTTCTCTGACTCCACTAGCCATGTCTCTCTTCCCAAACCGGGTCTTTGACTTGACAGTTTTTAGCTTTGGGATATGCATTATGGAATTTTCCACTGTTAGGCTTGCAAGGCACATCTTGGCTGACTAGGCATTGCCTGGGAAGTTGCAACCACTGAATTCCTATGCTACTATATTTTAAGCATTGAAAACATCTTTCAGGAAGTCCTGCCGAAAGGTTTCGGCCCGAAACGTCAGCTGGACTCTTTTCCTAGATGCTGCCTGGCCTGCTGAGTTCCTCCAGCATTTTGTGTGTGTGTGTGTGTGTTTTTTTTGGGAAGAAATGTTAATTTGCATTTAATCAATACATTGAATACTGAAACCATGCCCGTTGGTGGTATATTGCCAATATTGAAGATGAAGAGATCGAGATAGGGAGAATGTAGCAATCTGACAATTAGCCAGGGAGGAATGAGCCATTTGTACACAAGGATAAACATATAAAATCAAAGCACTACTGCTGTTTTAAGCTCACTGAATTTATTGAAAAATAATGAAATGAGTTTGGGTACAGGCAGCAGATTTTTGATTTGTTCCAGTTTATAGAGACAATAGTTGAGCAGATAGAAGTTTGTTTTCATAGAGTTGACTATACAAAGATATAGTTGAGCATTTCTGGAGCAGAAGAGTTCAAGAAGTGATGAGCAATACTATAGAACATGTTAAATAGGTGGTCTGGATGATTATATTTGCATGTGGATGGAAGCTTGATTCTGCAACAAATAGGATAGGCTCTACTTCAGTCTCTGAGAATGACAAGGGTAATAAAATGTTACGCTACCAAAGAAATGGATTGGACTTTTAAATATTAAAGAAAAGTTCTGTACAATGAAATGCAGTGGGTTGCAGTGAGATTCTGGGATCATCAAAATCACCCATGGATCTTGACTTTGTATAATGCCGTTGAGGGGTTAATGCAGATGAAATTTTGGGCTGGAGTTCAAGGACATAACATGAAGTCATAGTATGGGACTGAGAAGAAAGCCAATGATAGTGGATCCTATTGAGGAAAAAAATCCTCTAGACCCTTGGATATAGCATAAAAAATGTAACCTATTATATCATAACTTCTTAGAATTAGTGTAATATTCATTCAACTCATTCTTAGTAGTCTTGTATTATAGTTCTTTCAGTTATCTGTCCTTTCATTTTACCAAAGCATTTCCTGCCTATTGATTCATTAAATGTATTGCACCTTAATGTTCTCAAACAGATGCAAAGATATATGCAGTATAAAATGAAATTAATGGCTTTGTTGCAGTGTACAGGTGATAAGAAGTAGTTTTAGCAGCAGGTAGTTTTGAGGAAGTAGAGAGGCTACGGAGGACTTTGACAAGCAGAAAGAGCAAAGAAGTGGCAGATGAAATAATGTATCAGGAAATGTAGGGTCAAATAGGGGAAACAAAGGATTGGCTATTTTATGAATGGAGAGGAAATACAAAAAACTGAGGTGCAAAGCAACTTGGGAGTCCTTGTGCAGCATTTCCTGAAGGTGAATTTACAGGTTGAGTTTTTGGTGAAGAAGGTAAATGTGATGTTTGCATTCATTTTAAGAGGACGAGAACATAAGAGCAAGGATGTAATGTTGAGACTTTATAAAGCACTGATGAGGCTTCACTTGGAGTATTGGGAGCAGTTTTTAGTTACTTATCTTCGAAAGGATGTGCTGAGAGGGTTCAAAGGAGGTTCATGAAAATGATTCCAGGGTAGAATGGCTTGCATATGAAGAGTGTTTTTGGGCCTGTATACACAAGAATTCATAAGAATGAGGGGTGACCACATTGAAACCTATCAAATCGTGAAAGGCCTTGATAGAGTGGATGTGGAGAGTATATTTCCTCTGGTGGGAGTCTAAGACCAGAGGACACAGCCTCAGAATATAGGGGCAGTTTTTCAATAGAACATAGAATAGTACAGCACATTACAGGCCCTTCGGCCCACAATGTTGTGCTGACCGTCAAACCCTGCCTCCCTTATAACACCCACCTTAAATTCCTCCATATACCTGTCTAATAGTCTCTTAAACTTCACTAGTGTATCTGCCTCAACCACTGATTCAGGCAGTGCATTCCATGCACCAACCACTCTCTGAGTGAAAAACCTTCCTCTAATATCCCCCTTGAACTTTCCACCCCTTACCTTAAAGCCATGCCCTCTTGTATTGAGCTGTGGTGCCCTGGGGAAGAGGCGCTGGCTGTCCACTCTGTCTATTCCTCTTAATATCTTGTACACCTCTATCATGTCTCCTCTCATCCTCCTCCTCTCCAAAGAGTAAAGCCCTATTAGCTCCCTTAATCTCTGATCATAATCCATACTCTGTAAACCAGGCAGCATCCTGGTAAATTTCCTCTGTACCCTATCCAATGCTTCCACATCCTTCCTATAGAGAGGCGACCAGAACTGGACACAGTACTCCAAGTGTGGCCTAACTAGAGTTTTATAAAGCTGCATCATTACATCGTGTCTCTTGAATGCTATTCGACTTAGAAAACTAGCACCCCATAAGCTTTCTTAACCACCTGTGACACAACTTTCAGGGATCTGTGGACATGTACCCCCAGATCCCTCTGCTCCTCTACACTACCAAGTATCCTGCTATTTACTTTATACTCTGCATTGGAGTTTGTCCTTCCAAAGTGTACCACCTCACACTTCTCCGGGTTGAACTCCAACTGCCACTTCTATCAATCATCCTATCAATGTCTTTCTGCAATCTTCGACAATCCTTTACACTATCTACAACTCCACCAGCCTTTGTGTCATCTGCAAACTTGCCAATCCACCCTTCTACCCCCACATCCAGGTCGTTAATAAAAATCACGAAAAGTAGAGGTCCCAGAACAGATCCTTGTGGGACACCACTAGTCACAACCCTCCAATCTGAATGTACTCCCTTCACCATGACCCTCTGCCTTCTGCAGGCAAGCCAATTCTGAATCCACCTGGCCAAACTTCCCTGGATCCCATGCCTTCTGACTTTCTGAATAAGCCTACAAATGCCTTACTAAAATCCATGTAGATCACATCCACTGCACTACCCTCATCTATATGCCTGGTCACCTCCTCAAAGAACTCTTATCAGGCTTGTTAGACACGATCTGCCCTTCACAAAACCATGCCAACTGTCAGGTTCTATGGGCATTTAAAGAATCATAGTCTATCTATAAGAATCTTTTCCAACAGCTTTCCCACCACAGACGTAAGGCTCACTGGTCTATAATTACCCGGACTATCCCTACTGCCTTTTTTGAACAAGGGGACAACATTCGCTTCCCTCCAATCCTCCGGTACCATTCCCGTGGACAACAAGGACATAAAGATCCTAGCCAGAGGCTCAGCTATCTCTTCCCTCGCCTCGTGGAGCAGCCTGGGGAATATTCCGTCAGGCCCCGGGGACTTAACCGTCCTAATGTATTTTAACAATTCCAACACCTCCTCTCCCTTAATATCAGCACGCTCCAGAACATCATCCTCACTCATATTGTCCTCACTGTCATCAAGTTCCCTCTCATTGGTGAATACTGAAGAGAAGTATTCATTGAGGACCTCGCTCACTTCCACAGCCTCCAGGCACATCTTCCCACTTCTATCTCTAATCGATCCTACCTTCACTCCTGTCATCCTTTTGTTCTTCACATAATTGAAGAATGCCTTGGGGTTTTCCTTTACCCTACTCGCCAAGGCCTTCTCATGCCCCCTTCTTGCTCTTCTCAGCCCCTTCTTAAGCTCCTTTCTTGCTACCCTATATTCCTCAATAGACCCATCTAATCCTTGCTTCCTAAACCTCATGTATGTTGTCTTCTTCCACCTGACTAGAGTTCCCACCTCACTTGTCACCCATGGTTACTTCACCCTACTATTCTTTATCTTCCTCACCAGGACAAATTTATCCCTAACATCCTGAAAGAGATCTTTAAACATCGACCACATGTCCATAGTACATTTCCCTACAAAAACATCATCCCAATTCACACCTGCAAATTCTAGCCTTATAGCCTCATAATTTGCCCTTCCCCCAATTAAAAATTTTCCTGTCCTCTCGTTGATTCTATCTTTTTCCATGATAATGCTAAAGGCCAGGGAGCGGTGATCATTGTCCCCCAGATGCTCACCCACTGACAGATCTGTGACCTGACCCGGTTCATTGCTTAATACTAGATCTAGTATGGCATTCCCCCCCCAGTTGGCCTGTAAACATACTGTGACAGGAATCCATCCTGGACACACTTAACAAACTCTGCCCCATCTAAATCCTTGGGACTAATCAAGTGCTAATCAATATTAGGGAAGTTAAAGTCACCCATGATAACAACCCTGTTATTTTTAGAACAGATGAGGAATTTATTTAGCCAGACAGTGGTGAATCTGTGGAATTTGTTGCAACAGGCAGCTGTGGAGGCCAAGTGTTTGTATATTGAAGGCAATGGTTGATGGATCCCTGATTGGTCAGGGCATGAAGTGATACAGAAAGAAGGCAGAAGATTGTGCCTGAGAGTAAAATTGCATGAGCCTTGATGAAATGGTGCAGCAGACCTGATGGGCCTAATTCTGCTGTTGTATCTTATGGTCTTAATCCTAGGAGTAGATTGAAAAAAAGCAAAATAATATGATTGTAGAATGGTATTCCCTTGGGCAGAGACTTTTGTACGAGCTTTACTGGGATACAATCCGTACTCAAGCTGAATACAGAGAGCAAAATGAAACACTGCAGTTGAGTTTGGGAAAACTTAATGTTTTTCTTTACAATTTTAGATGGTTTGATTCTCCATCCCAGGTATACTACCATGCAGCAACTGAGCATGGAGGCAAAGATGTGTATCCTGGGGCATGTATGTGGGAAGCCTGTGAACAATTCCCACGACAAAGATTTTCCTTCATTACTCACTTGCAGGTAGGCTATCGTGGAGAAAGTGAATTACTTGTTTTAGATATAAAACTGTATGTGACATGGTTCAATTTCATATGTATTTATATAGGATAAACATTGCACAAAAGAAGCACTCCTCACAGGACTGAAGAAGCTTGAAGAGCAATCACACAATGGAAACAGTCAGTCTTCTAACAAGTAAGAAGGCATTATTTAAATATGGGCAAATTTAGTTTGATTTGTTTCTACAATGCATTGGCATTAAAATCAGATTGGGGTGTTAAAAATTATAATTGTAAGAGATTCTGCAGATGTTGGAAATTGTCAGGAGCACTCAAAACATCAACTGTTTATTCCCTTTCATAGATGCTGCCTCCAGCATTTTGGGATGTTAAATTATCTAAATTGTGCACGAGTGGCTTAAGAACTATCTGTGCCTCATGTGCTGCTTCATTCCCCACCATCTCCTTGCCTTTAAAACCACCTTTGTTTTCCTTTCCTCCCTGTATCCTCTATGACTTTACCCACTTTCCCTAAATTATTGAATGCTGGGCTCCACCATCCGTTTTGTAGGTATTGTGCACTGAAATTCCATTCCTAAACCCGTGGATGCTTTCCCCTTTGCTCCTTTAGGGTCTTGAACAATTAGACCTCAAGAATTTGATTACCCTTCCTAATACCTTATTTGTCACAGTATCCTTTTATACGTTAGCACCACTGTAAAAAAAACTTTGCAATACTTATCTGCAAAAGATAATACATAAATGTAAGTTGTGCTAGTACTTTAAAGTCAAATTTACCTGTGTTTTCCACAAACACAGAATCTGAATGAGGGAATGCTAATTTTAACATCATTCAAATTTGTTTATTTAATCTTTCATTATTTCCGTAGGCAGACACCTGCTGGGGCTGCTTCCACTCCTAAAGCACAGAAGACTATTGTGAATCATCCCAGTGCTGCCTTAGTGGCATTGAGAAGAGGATCAAGGAACCTTGCATTTAGGGACTATATGGTGAGCAAATAAAGTGGGTTAAGTTTGGTTAAGTGTTTAGTGTAATTTGGCAAAGCATGTTTTCTTTGCCAAAGCCAATTTAACTTTTCCAATTCTTGTTTCTAGGATGAAAAAGAAAGCCCAATTACAAAACACATCCGGCTAACAGCTGCCTTAATCTTAAAGAATGTTGCTAAGTATTCAGAATATGGTCGCAGGTAAAGCTTTTTTATTTGCATGAAATTCTATAGGCAGTGTCAACATGAGCAAGGCAGTAAATTGGTCAAGAGATCCAACTAAGTGGCTATCCCAATTAACTGATGTTACATGTAGTAAAAAGATATAAAAAGGACAAACTACAGTTTAACCAAGTAACAAATTATATCTTCAAATGAAATACAGAACAAATTAGAACACTATTAATAGTACTCTAAAACTATTCGTTCCTAATAGTTATTGACCAAGGAATTCATCCACTGCATGCTGGGGTCGTCTTTTTATTGAATGTAAATGAATAAATCAGTGCAGACACCTAATACAGATAATGGACTGCCTTTGTATAATGCTTTTGACAATTGCATCCTTCAAATCTTCATTTTCATTGTAACATTCAAGATGATTGATACCTTCAAATTCTTCCTAATTTGTTGAAGTAGCGAAATCATTTCACTTTCACTCCTTCCTGTTTCTGGCATCTCGAAGGAGTGAAAGTTTGAAACTGCAGTGAGCAAAATGGTTCTGAATTAACTGCTTATTTCTCACCAACTATCAGTGACAAAAAAAATCATTGCTTTATGAGCACAAATACATGCAACTGGATGGTATTTTAAAAAAACTGTTCACTTTAAGCACTGTGAAAAAGTGTACATGACTAATGCTAGTTTGAAGTTATTCAGCAAGTCTCGTGTCCCAATTAAACAGGCTATTTTGCTCGTTGAGTTGCTGCAAATAAAGTGGCTACCCTGATTAACTGATAACCCAATTAACCTGAATCCACTGTATTTTGCTTCTGTAACTTATATGAAATTACAGTTCTCATAAGCTGAATGTATACAGTGCTGTTCATATCTGACCAAAGTAGAATAAAACCTAAAAGTTTGAGGAAGGTATTTTGAAGTACAACAAAGGAAGTAGGACTATCCTGGACTGTCTGTGACACATTATTGAATGAATTTTCTAATTCAGGTAATGTAACTTACTGGAGAAATTGTAAAGTACAATGAATGTATATTAGATTGTTGGGATAATGAGCAGAGCACATTGCTGGCAATTTATTTCACTGCAGTTTATAGAGCTTGTGGATGGGCCAGGAGGAGCAGCATTTAAAATGTCCTACTTTGTGAAAAATTTTTTGGACATGTGTGATCTTGTACTAATTAGTCTTTCCACTGATTGATACATTGCACTCTGATTTAAGGAAGGCTATTACAAGGTGAAAGAGCATTTAAACACGTTTTAAATTTCCCTTTCATTAATAGGTAGGTGAGAAAGTGAACAAGGTGGTAGTTATATGATCAGTCCATTACAGAATTTGGAGATCAGATTTGGTGCTGTCTGCATAAAGTTTGTATGTTCTTCCTGGGAGTGCATGGGTTTCCTCTTGCTACTCTGGTTGCAAAGATGCTCCAGTTAGTAGATCAATTCGTCATTATAAATTGCCTGTGATTAGGCTTGGGTTAAATGGTGGATTGCTGGGCTGGAAGGGCCTGGTCCACACTGTATCTCTGAATAAATACCTGCATATAAGGATAGACAGAATTTGACTCCCTAAACTTTGTTCCTACAGAGGGAGTGGACTTGCAATTAACAGGCAGCCAATTTACCATTCTTGTATGTTAACAGTGTTTGGTTTCAAAGGCCTGCAATATATTTAAAAAGACTTTCTACATGGAAAAGTACATGAACTGCAAATGGCACAGTGCTTAAAAGTTATTTACTCTCCCTGAGTGTCAAACCATATTGGAAGTGTTTATCCAAAGCCATCTTAATGGAGATTAGTTTTGACAAGAGAAAAAAAGTGCTTGAGAAGATGGGTAAAAGAACTCTTTAAAAACACAATTTAAGTATTTTGATAAACAATAAGATACTGTGTAATGTGTTTAAAGTTTTAACATATTGCATTATCTATGGATTCATTCCCCAGATCATTGAGTGTTGACTGTTTTTAGAATGTGATTGGATATTTTCTAAGAGTTATTTAATAAATTAAGCCTTTTTGTGAGAATATCATAGTTGAGTTTAATTCAGGATTTCTGGCAAGCATAACAACACTCCTGATAAGACAACATCATTGCATATATTTGAACAATTTTGCCAAATAGGAATATTAAAAATCTGATGATGTGTTTTGTTTTTCCCTACAGACTACTAAAAAGGCATGAGAACCAATTGTCTGTACTAGCACTTAGTAACATGGAAGCTTCCAGCACTCTTGCCAAATGCCTTTTCGAACTTGTCCATCTAGAACAATTACAACAACCAGAAAATAAAGTCTGAAAGGGTGAATTGAATTCTGAAGTATCGTTTACAGGGTTTTGAAGTAAGCAAGAAGTCTTAATGAGAAATGACCATTGTGGACAGTTTTTAAAAGAAAAACTTTTATCCGTAATGCACAGAAGCTTAACATTTTGATCACAAGTGGAGTCGAGTGTTGACAAGCTTTTAAAAGGAGTACCAACTGTGTGATCAGAATCCAGTAGCATTTTTAAAGTTGGATATAATTAATTGAGAGAGGATCAATACAGAATAATAGCATTAAATATTTTTACCCTGCACCCCCTATGAGCACATTTTTATATTTCAGAATTAGTGACTAAGCTGGGTTTAATAGAACAGAAATTGACACACTGGATGTAATCCCTGCCATCTGAGAGGTTGCAGTTATTTCTAGTGATGTGCTTTCTTGTTTAGAAATCGGTAGCTTGTTTTTTCATACTTGAGCCAATATATTTTCACTTATTTATTATCATATGATCAGTTGTAAATATTTGTGAATAAAATTAACCAACTTTCATGCCACTGCAATCACTGGAAACACAACGTGGTGTCATAATAGCATTATTGTTAGGATATAGGACATTGTGTTTCCTGCCATTTGTAAGTAATTGTGATATATTGTCTGCAGTGGATGAATGTTCTTTAATTCTTTGTAAATAATTCTGTAATGGTACCAATGCTGTAAAGTCAAGAGCAGTTTTGTGGAACTGATTTTTTTGTATTATACACCTTGTAGAACTCATTTGCTGGTTGAAAGAGTATGGAATAATATATCTCATGTCATTTTGTAGAAAAAAAACTATTGAAGGTATTTTTGGTTTACCCTAACTTGGACCCACTGAAGATATCACTTTGTACAAGCTCGGAGCTTGTACAGGATTTTTTCTATTTGTAAATTGGTTTAAATACGAGGAATTTTATACACTTTTTCTCCATTGTATTATATTTACCTTGGGTGCTGGGATGTTATTTTTTCCACTATTCAATGATTTCCCCATCCCCCACTCCAATTATAGTGCAGTATTTTAGTGCTTGTTCTCCCATCTTCAATATTGTACCACATCACATTCCTCTTCAGAACCTGTTCATGGTTATGTCCTGAATGGTGTGTTATGTGATTTTCATAACTGCCTCTTTGCCTGGTGTATTAGCATCCAGAGGAGGGAACACTCTCCCATTTCCTTCTGTGTCTGTAGAATGTGCAGTAAAAACATACAACAGTTTTACATTAGATAACTTTAATTACTTTGACTGTTTATAGTTTTAAATAAAAAGACTGGACACTTTCATTTGTTTTCACTTATTTATTTCAAGTAATCTATAGGAAGTATGACACGAAAAAATCATTAATTAATCACTGATAATATAGTGACTTTGATTTATTTTAACTAGCACTGGAAGCTGTATAATTATTGAAACAGATGAGATAATATTAAGTAAAAGAAAATATGTTCAGCCTGTCTTAGAAAGTTTTAACTGCTGGAAAAAGTGTAATAATGATTCTGATGCAAGATGATCCTTTGCTCTTGTTAATTCTGTTTTGGGATATTTTACTGACAAGTAGCATCTAACTTGGTATCAGCCCTATAGTCTGGCACGTAATTAAAATGGCTAAAAAATCTGATGTCAACTAATACATGGACCAAATGTTCAGTGTAGAAGTCAGGACCTCTACATATCCACTCTTACAAAAGGGAAAACTGCTGCCATTGATTAGGCAACTACGGTTCTGGTTATTTGAAGTAAGCACTGAAATGGGTAAGGAGTTAATTCACAGGATAATTCTGAAAATGCAAGGGAAGGCACCAACAAAGTACATTCTTTCTGTTGGCAATGCATTCTTGGCCATCTCTTAACTAAATAAGTTGCTTCTGCGTACTTTAGATGTATTAACGATCTTCATACTAGTCTTGCAGTTTTGAATTTCTCATAGTTTGTCCTTGGTGCAGGTTTGAGCTTTATTTTGGCACAAAGTTCTAAAACAATATCACACCTACCTCAGTGTGGGTCTGCAATGTGTTGCATTCTAGTTTGGAGCTCAGGAATCTAAAATTAGTAGTTTTGGAAATGCAAACACGAGAAATTGCAGTTGCTGGAAATTCAAGCAACACACACAATGCTGGTGGAACGCAGCAGGCCAGGCAGCATCTATGGGAAAAGAAGCACTGTTGATGTTTCAGGCCGAGACAGAGTCCTGATGAAGGGTCTCGGCCCAAAAGGTCAACTGTACTTCCTATAGATGCTGCCTGGCCTGCTGCATTCCACCAGCATTTTGTGTGTGTTGCTAGTAGTTCTGGGGCAAGATTCAGTTCTTCCTAATAAGTGAGATATACCAATATATGGCATCCATATTTTACATGTGTATTTGCTTCACTCACCAAGGTAGTAAGTTTTTTTCCCTCATTTCTTCCTTCCTGGTGATCATCATCTTGATGGCTTTTGTTTACACATTCAATCAAAACTTCATAAGTAGATTATGATTAGATCACGAACAGAATGAATATACATTGTTTGTCTTTTCTCAATGTAAAGACTTTTAGTGTTATCCTTTTGAACCGACTACTTACCCAGTTCACTGCTTGTTCCAAATGAGCAGATCTAGACATACAGATCAGCTTTGGTGCAAGTTTAGCAAAACTTTTGCTATTCAATTCTATACATCTTGAAATTTTAAGAAAAAGCAACTCAAGCATGATAGTTTAAGGCCTTGTTAATCTAGATCAACTTTTGTCATTAGTATATTTGTACTCTGAAATAATTTACCATTTTAGACTTGTTCCTTTTGTTTTAAGTATTCTTCCTAAATATTTTACCTTCTATTCAAACTGTAAGCCTCAGCCACAGTGAATCATCATTCCATTTAAAAAAAATTGATTCAATGAATTTCCCTATATTATGTAAAGGGAATAGATAAATTATTATGTCAACCAGTTGTGTGCTTTTATTTCTTTTTAATGTTTTCCTCCTAGTTACTGTATTCGTCTTGTTCAAGTAAAAACTTTAATCCTGCTTGTGTACTTGAGATAAGGACTAACCACAACCACACCTGAGAGCATTGAAGAGCTCCAAGTATAGCTGCATAATTTTCCAATCCACCGGCCAAATGAGTAATTCAGAATAACATCACTAATCACTAAGGGATAATCAGCTCTGAAGGGCAGGTCATGCTACTGCATTTCCTGTAACAAACACTTCCAGGCCACCAGATGGAAAGAAGAAACATGTAAAAGAAGTTTCTAAAATCTTTACACTAACGACCCATTCAAAACAGAGGATCACTCAAAATGAAAGCACAGAAACCTAGTCTAAACAATTAAAGAAGTGTGTTGCATTAGATCCCAAGGCAGCTCAGCCTGAGCCATCTTGGAATCCACGGAGTTCAAGCGGAATCAAGTCCTTTTGATCTCCTTGTCCAAGTATCTAAATACCAACAATATTTTGCTAAGTAGTGTTTTTAATTTCTACAATAGTACCAATTTTAGTTTTATCTATTGATATTTGACCCATTATATGAAGTTGATGTTCCACCATATAGTACTGTACCTACTATTGGGCAATATCATTCTATCTGGTGTTATACGAACTGAAAGATTTCTCCTTGCAGCATGTATATTCTGTATTATTTTGATGACAACAATAGTGGTTAAAATATTTAAAGATTCTCTTCGGTCACAGTTTGGAAACAAGTTCAACAATACAATAGTAAAGAAAAAGATGGTGTAGATAACTACCTGCTAAAGCTTGCAGAGGTGGCTCTGTCATCCACCTTCAATTTTATGGAGAGCTGAGTATTTGCTTGGAAATTAGTCTATTAGATCCAATGCCCTGGGCACTGAAAGGATCAGTAAGACTTTAGTAAATAATTTACAATGCAAACCAAAAGGGTTTTATTAGTTTAAACTATGTACATCAAACAATAGAACTATTTTACAAAATAGGTAAAATACATTAATTTGAGCAATCCAAGAGACAAATACCTGCACCAGTCTACCATACTGAAAAGAAATTCAAATCACCATGCCAGAGCCAACAAACATTTGTAACCATTTAAAAATCATTCTACCGCACATAATCAGTATGAAAAGAGGGCATTAAAATAATGGAGCATCTGATTAGGTGGTGGTAAGGTCTAAGCTTCATTTGTTCCAATATCTATCAGGTTAAAAATACACCATTGAGAAAATATGGTACTTAGTTTCCATAATACTAAGTAGATGCTTGGCCTGGATAACATCCTGGTTATAACTATGTGAAATGCGTTACCAGTCTTTTACCTGCAACTAGAATTTCAAATAAACCACACTGTAATTTGATTAGCAGTGACAAAATGGATTATCTGACAATCAGTGAGACAATAAGTCACTTCAGTGGATTTCACCAAAGCTTGTATTTTTTGGTATAAAGTTCTGGCCAGGGAGCCATTTAGCTCCAGCTGAGCGATTTGTACAAAGAGCCTTGCATCAGTGATAGCAAATATCATTGTTTCTGATGGCATGCTTACAAAACCTATCTTATCTATTGAGGCATTGAAATGCATCTACAATTTATCCTTATTAGCTCAATAAACAAATTATCAACAGAAAACCACTTCTTCACAACATAAATTCAAGCATTCTTTGGTGCTGGGCAATTACAGTTTGAGATTCCAAAATACACAAAAATCACTTGCAGATAATTAATAATACAGAATTGCAGAGAGGCAAACTGTACCAATGACTTGTAAATGCCAATCCTGCTTAACATGGCCCTCATCTGATAAACTTTGCTTTGACTGTTTAAGGGGTCAATAAATTACAATGTTCTATAATTGAAAATTATCTGTTGAATTATGACCAACAATTTCTTCAATACAAGAGGGAAAATTTCTCTTCTATTTAAGGGAAATTTAAAGGCCCAATCACTTACTGGATCATTTCAGCTAAAGAGATCAATACCAGGGTCACAAGAAATACATTCAAAGACTATTGAGAACAAACAACTTTTACAAATGCTACACAAGATGTTTGGAAACTTGAGTCTTATTTGTAGTTAAGAGTTCAAATACTTCCCATAACTCAACTATTTTCTAATAATCTGTTCAAACCTTTTCTGCCTTGTATAGGCAGGCTATGAATATTAATGAAGGATATTCAATACTTAAAATGGTAAGAAACTTTGGATATACACAGCTTTCAAGATTATTCCATTGTTAAACACATTACATAATTCACAATGTCACTATCACACTTTCGGTATTATTGAACCATATTAAATTCACTGGTTTCATCATCTTAAAATTAATCTCTCATAAATATTCCTTTCATTAGTATATTTTTGCTCCAAGGGTTTTGTAGGAAATTGGATGAATCTCCAATGTAAAATGTGCTCATTCTTTTCACAAAAATGCAAGTATGTTCCCATTGTGAATTGTGCCAGTTTTCTTGATACTATAACTAGGTAAGACTACAAAGAAATCTCAGTGCAGGGCAGGGACATAAAAAAATACAATGGCTGAAAAAGGCGAAGGTGACACCAACCATGTATGTGTGTTATTCCATCACACTATGACCAGCAAGCATGTGATACTGGTCTGCATGATTATAAGCAACAAAAAAAAGCTGAAGCACTGCTGGCAATAGTGTTTAGGGCATTGTAGGAATTCAGACCCATGCCTTTGATGGTACCAGAAAAAATTGAGCTTCATTCAATATTTGATCATATATAGGCATTTACAATATGAGATTCACCCCCAGTATTTAAATTGTCTACTGCCATACTAATTAATTGTACTTAAATATAACAAAACAATGTCAGCAGCTAATGCAATGTACTATTAGAATACCATCACCAGAATATCAAACAAAAATACTTATATAAAGGATTACACTTTTTAGGAAGAAATACAAATTTCTCATCTGATCTTCAACAAATTTAAACCCAGATACACATTCATCAAGACCCAGAAACAGTTTTGACAAGCAGCAGAAAATTTATTTCGGTGTGTAGGTTAAGTATTACAGAATACTATCACATTCTGAACCATTCTTTTCTGCTTTTCTCAAAAATGAAACTATAGAATCAAATCTTTTATCAAACATTTTCCCACTGAGTGACAGTCCTAGCAGAGTTAAGCAATCATTTTTGTTGAGAACCTAAATGCACTAAAATAGCTGATCAGCCTCAGCTGCCAGTCTTCAGTGCAACTACATGATCCACATCCTTCCAGTTAAACCTGGAGGCATTTGTACAGCATACAAACTGTTTACAAAAACACTAAGTAGAGTTAACAAAAAAAAATCAGTAAGATAATTTGATACATTAGGAAATCATCTAAACAAATATCACATTTATACAGCTGATTTACTGACAGCCCACAGGAGGGCCAGGACAGATCATATTATCCTTGCAACTCCAGATAACTAACAATAGCATGCTTCTCACTTCATGTTATTGTGATGTCCCAAACGCTTCAATTAAAAAAAAAAATCTCTGTAGGAAAAATTATATAAACCAATGGAAAACAAATTTCCTATTCATTCTATACTGGGTTCATGTTAACACTGGTAATCAATCTGCGATATCTTTACATCATTTAAACAGATTTGTTCCCAATGATACTGCACTCTTCAGGATTTTGTTTTGCGTTCCCTTTCCTTGCATGTTTATATTTCTCTACATATGCTTTTACCAAGTTGGCTACTTTTCCTGGGATTACTTCACCACTCTTGCTATGACAAACCTAAGAAATGAAGATACAGATTTCAGTGAATCAATTTAATACATGTGCAGTTGTGAAGTGCAAACATACAAGGTAGAAACTTAAAGATACTTTAAGGAGTTTTTTTCCCATTTGATGAATGCAATAGAAAAAAGACCAATAAAACTCAAAAATACCATTTGCTTTGACATGATTTTTCTTGAATAATTTTTTGGTTAGAATTTCACACGGAACAGAATTTAAAGGCAAGGAATAATTGTATAAATGTTGATGAGCATAAAAAAAAAAATAAAGGAACAATAGGGAGAGTCAGTCAAAAGGAAACAAAGTCAGAATGTAGCTGAAGGATTTCAGGGCAAGGACCTGGAAGGAGAGAGAAGACTGACTGGTGCTGGGTGGGGAAATGGAAATGCGCCTGGGTTAATCAGGATATTCTCCGCTATGCTGCTATAGAAGTTTGTCAAAGTTTCAGATAAAAATGCTGGATTTGATTAACGTCCAAGAAAGTAGAAGCACTGCTGTATCTTCTTTGTAATGGCACTTCCTACCCAGGGATCAAGATTCTCTCCCCAATTTGAACCTGAAACATTGGGGTTGGGGAAAGAGTAGGGCATGGGTAAGTAAAGGCTTTTCTGTACTCCCCACTTCCTGCAAAATTTCTTTTAATTCCAAACAATTGCTACCTACCTGAATTGCACCCACCTAAAGACCTGAGCTGTCGGGTGTTTTATCAAAGGTGGGACCATCCCAAAGTTTGGTGGGTGGGGGTGTGTGTGTGTCTGGGTCAGTTATGTGAAAGTGGAGAATAAGAAGGGCAGGATGGAGCAATTGTGAAGGTTATATCCATTACCTACACAATATCTGGAGAGGACAGAAAGGAAACACTTCTGATTAATGAGTTGTAAAATTTTCTTTGCAGTGTTTGCCATTAGCTCCCTTTGGAGGCTGAAATCAGATTAAATCATTGACTTGATATTTTCTGAAACATGAGAAAGTCTGCAGATGCTGGAAATCCAGAGTAACACCCTGCAAAATACTGGAGGAACTCAGCAGGTTAGGCAGCATTTATGGAAATTAATAAACAGTTGATGTTTTGGGCTGAGACCCTTCTTCAGGATTAGAAAGGAGCGGGGAAGATGTCAGAATAAAAAGTGTGTGTGTGGGGGGGGGGGGGGGTGGAAGAAGGACTAGCTAGAAGGTGATAGGTATAGCCAGGTGGGCCAAATAGACCAAGGAATCATGGAGGGAGTCATCCTGCAGAAAGCAGAGTTTGGGGGTCGAGAAAGAGATGTGTTTGGTGGTAGGATCCCTTTGAACATCGTACAAATTGAGGGGGCTCATGGGGTGGTAGTTGAAGATGGGGACCTTATCCTTGTTAAGGTTCTGGGAAGATGGGTTGCAGATGTCCGGGAAATGGAGGAGATGCAGGTGGAAGCAGCATCAATGGTGAAGGAAGGAAAAATCCATTCTTTGAAAAGAGGAGGATTTCAGAGAAAGCCTAATCTTGGGAACAGATGTAGTGGAGATGAAGGAACTGAGGGAATAGTATTTGTACAGGAGCTAGGGTGGGAAGAGGTGTGGTCAAGATAACCATAGGAATCGGGGGGGGGGGGGGGCGGGTTATGAAAGATGTTAGTCAACAGTTTGGCTTTAGAAATGGACCAAGTGAATTTAAGGGCAGTGTGGAAGTTAGAGGCAAAGTTGATGAAACTGATTAGCTCAGTATGGGCACTTGAAGCAGCCATGATAACTTTATTTTTCTTTTTTTCTTTCTTTGATATTTACTTATGCACTTCCTTTACTCAGTTTGAAGCTACATATATATATATATATATTTTTGGTTTGCTATCTCCTATTAGGTAGGTGGCAATTTCCAATTTGTTTTGTAATATTTGGATTTCAGATACCAAATAAATAGATGGCAAACTTAATTCCAGACACATAGAAAATGCTGTCAAACTGAACATCATTATCACTTCATTTCCTGTTCGTTCTGGCATCTTTTACTCTTTTATCCTCTTCCTTAACACTGACACGAAAATAGTTTGTCACATACTCAAATATACATTGAAATAATTTTAATCTCCCATATGCTTCTGGTAAATATCATAAATCTGTACAATTTCATACTTAACTGTTCAAATTAATTTTCATTTTAAAG
Source organism: Hypanus sabinus (assembly GCF_030144855.1). NCBI lineage: Eukaryota > Metazoa > Chordata > Chondrichthyes > Myliobatiformes > Dasyatidae > Hypanus > Hypanus sabinus. The sequence continues at coordinate 168,609,623 of NC_082713.1, forward strand.
GATCTGGACAAACTCCAGAAAATTCATACTAAACCTATGAATGATTTCACTCAATTGTACTTTGGCTCAGCCATGACCTTGTTGCTCATGAAGTGAACCCTTATTAATTGATATTTGAGACCATAGCGGCAGTGGCAAGCTCAATAGTTCATAGCTCATTGCCATGAACCACCTTCGCAGAGGAATGGATAATCCCTGATGTCCATATGCAAAGTTACACCCAGTGAGGTTACGGAACTAACTCCAGGATTTAGACAGCAGTGGAAATGTAAATTTTCGATTAAGAATGATTTTCAATTTACTGCTGACTTAACTGAAGCTGAACCAAAAACTCCAATTACCAGGATCGGTTGGATATACAGCAGAGTGGTATAAAGAAATCAAAAAATAGTTTATTCCTGTTTTACTCCCCACATTGAACTGGGTTCTAAAAAGGGCGCAAATACCTCAGCTGGAAGGAGGCGATAATCTCAGCTATACCAAAGGAAGGCAAGGAATGTGGGTCATTTAGACCAATATCTGTTCTTAACGTGGATTATTGATTATTTACCTCCATCATGGCCAAACGATTAGAAGAGCTCCTACCCACACTGATACACAATGATCAGACAGGTTTTATACAACAATGCCAAACACAAGACAATATACAAAGGACACTTCACATTCCGGATCATATACAAAAAAAGAAATACTGAAGCAATAGTGATAAGTGTGGACGCTGAAAAGTCATTTGATTTGGTTAATTGGAATTTTCTTTACAGAGTTTTAAATAGATTTGGTTTATGTGACAATTATTAAAACTATATAGGCACTATATGACAATCCTACTGCTAGGATTAAAATCAATGGATATTTATCAAATAGTTTTACCCTAGAAAGGGGCATGAGACAGGACTGTGCATGGTCACCACTACTCACCCACCCCACCCAGCCAACACACTTTTTGTCCCTCTTCCCTCCGGGAGAAGGTTCAGGAGCTTGAAGATTTGCAAGGCCAGATTTGGGAACAGCTTCTTTCCAACTGTGATAAGACTGCTGAACAGATCCTGACCCGGATCTGGGCCATACCTTCCAAATATTTGGACCTGACTTGCACTACCTTACTTCCCTTTTCTATTTTCTAATTATGGTTTATAATTTAAATTTTTATTATATTTACTTCAATTTGCACTTCAGGGAGCGCGAAGCGCAGAATCAAATATCGCTGTGATGGTTATACACTCTAGTATCAATTGTTTGGTGACAATAAAAGTAAAGTACTCTGCATTATATCTGGAACCATTAGCTCAATACATCAGACAAAAAGAAGGTATCAGGAATTACTATTAAAGGAACAGAGCATAAATTGGGCTGTTACAAGGATGATATTTTGATCTATCTAGGGCAATCAACATACTCTAACTAAATTGATGCAATACTTTGAACAATATGGTCAATTATCAGGATATCAACATAGATAAAACCCAATTACTTTCATATAACTATAGCACACCAAGAGAAATTGTAAGTAGATATCCCTGGGCATAGCAAACAAAGTCTTTCAAATATTTAGGCATCATTGTGCCAAAAGATTTGGCAATATTATCAGAATCAAAATTGCTCACTGGAATTTAGAAGATTGATGGGGGATCTTATTGAAACGTATAAAATTCTAAAGGGATTGGACAGGCTAGATGCAGGAAGATTGTTTCCGATGTTGGGGAAGTCCAGAACGAGGGATCACAGTTTAAGGATAAAGGGGAAGCCTTTTAGGACCAAGACGAGGAAAAACTTCTTCACACAGAGTGGTGAATCTGTGGAATTCTCTGCCACAGGAAACAGTTGAGGCCGGTTCATTGGCTATATTTAAGAGGAAGTTAGATATGGCCCTTGTGGCTAAAGGGATCAGGGGGTATGGAGAGAAAGCAGGTACAGGGTTCTGAGTTGGATGATCAGCCATGACCATAATGAATGGCGGTGCAGGCTCGAAGGGCTAAATGGCCTACTCCTGCACCTATTTTCTATGCTTCTGTTTCTAATGCAATTATTCACCTATATATAAAAAATTAAAGAAGATTTAACAAGATGAATCCTAATTCCTCTTTTTAGTCTCAGTTCAAGGACTGAATCCATTAAAATGAATATACTGCCCAAACTATTACGGTATATCTCTTTCAGACCCTACCAATAGAGATTAACCAAAATCAATTCAATGAATGGAACAAAATGTTATCAAGATATATATGGCAAGGTAAAAGGCCTAGAGTTTGTCTCAAAACTTTTCAATTAGCCAAGGTAAAGGGGGGATGGGGCCTACCTTCTCTTAGAGATTAATATTTTGCAGCACGGTTGAGAGCTGTGATATGCTGGTGCAACCCGTCATTTGACGCTCAATGGAAAAACATTGAAGAGAGGATACTTTCCATCCCCATACAGGCAATTTTGGCTGATAACAACCTACAAAGTACATAAATACTATTGATAACCCGTGGGTGAAATGGACTCTTAAAATATGGAAAACTATTATAAAAAAGAATATAAACTAGAAGGAGATATTGCAATTCTTAAATGTTGTGCATATGACTCGGATTTTAGGCTGAATAAACTGGAAGCTAGATTAAAGGACTGGATAACTAAAGGAATAACAGTTCTTTGCAATATAATGAAGGAAGGAACACTGTTCAGTTTTGAAATACCTATTAGAAAAATTAGACTTTTATTGGTATTTACAGATGTGACAATATGTTAATAGGAAAGTTAAAAATGTAACCAAGGCAAGTACATGTTTGATAGAGCTATTTAGAAAAGTATATAATTGAGATAACTGTAGTAGTAGAATCATTTCAAGCATGTTTGTCAAATCTTAAAACACATTCGACTTCATACATTAAAACAAAATGGGAGAAGGAGGGATAATTATATCTGAGGAAGAATGGACAATAATATGGAGGTATCAATGGAAGTGTAACAGTTCACAGAAATGGAGGGAGTTTGGATGGAAAAACTTGATATTTTATTACACCCCCTCAAGAAATCCCATTATAGTAACCTCCCTGTTTCCTGGAGAAATTCTGGAAGTCAAAATGCAAACTATTATCATATTTTCTGGGAATGCCCCATTATCAAAGACTGTTGGAGTGGGATGTATAATGCCCTACAAGACATCTTTAAATGTGAAATACCCTTAGAAAGTAAGACCATATATACCTCAAGAATGGGTGAAAAGAGAAAAATATTTAATGAATATTCTGTTGGTGGCTGGTAAAAAGACTCTTACCAGGAAATGGCTATCACAGGACAGCCCGACTTTAAACGCATGGAGGAAATTACAATGGAGAAGATAACAGCATTTGTTCATCATAAGTTGGAACACTTTGATTCATACTGGGAAAAATGGTTTAATTACATGATACCTCACAGGCCTGATTTTATTCTCACAAATCAATGAATATGCTAAAAAAACACCCTACTTGTACATAGTTTTCTCTTTTTGCTTGTTCTTTCTTTCCTCTCTTTTCTACAAGTGTATAGCTCAGATAAATATTAAGTGGAGATTTGTGGCATATATGACTATATGATATACATATAATCAGATACGTATAGTATCTGAAATACATCTTAAGGAAATGTTTGATGATGAACTTCAATAAGAAATAAATTACAACAAAAAAGAATGATTTTCAATTTGACAGTATTTCCATATAGCAGAAACTCTAGCTATTATTGGTGTTAAGGGTTGTGTGCTTGGGAGGTGGTGTTGGGGCTAGACTACGTGAGTCACTGTAAGATACAGTAGTACTAATTAAACAAGCTGATTTTTCCTGGAGTGGTGTCAAGCTTCTTGAGAGTTGTCGATATTCTAATCATCCAGGCAAGTGGAAACCATTCTACAATACTATTCAGTTGTCTCTTGTCAATGACTGGGGTGTCAGAAGGTGAGTCAATTGCTGCAGAGCCAGCTCCATCATGGGCACAACCCTCCCCACCACTGAGGACACCTCCAAGAGGCAATGCCTCAAGAAGGTGGCATCTACATGAATGAAACATGCCCTCTTCTTGTTACTGCCATCAGGGAAGAGATACAGGAGCCTGATGACCCACACTCAACAATTTATGAACAGCTTCTTCCCCCTTCAGGAACAGATTTCTGAATGGTCTAAGAGTGCATGAACCCTAACTTCCACTATTTATTTAATTTTTATAACTTATAGAATTTTATGACTTCACACCATGCTGCTGCTGCCAAACATTTTGTGTTTTATATTTTGTGCTTTTTGCTCTTTTTTTGTCTTTTATGCACACAGGAGAAGGGACTATTTGATGTTTTTCTCTGAGTGAGTTCCATGGTTTTCCTTTGTCTCCTGGCTGTCTGTGGGGAAGATGAATCTCAGGGCTGTACACCCTGAAATAATGTATGTACAGTGTAGTTTCACTTACCAGAAACGGATTTAGCCAAAACCGATTTGTAGAAAAAAATCGGCAGGTACATGCACGCGCACACACGTGTCCACGCAAGGTTTCATGGTCATGGTAGTCTTTCTCGGGGTAAACACAAGTTTAAAGGGGGTACCTTCTTTAGTAAAAGCGAAAATCCACTTCGGATTTCTTTCGGTTAGCCAAAAAAGGTACTAATGTAAGTCTTTCGTAAAAGTGAAGTGTTGTAAAGCAAACTTTCGTAAAGCAGGGGACACCTCTAAATGGATTTTGAATCTTGGATGTCATATAAATTTGATTCTGAGACTTAATGATGTGAATATCTCCAGCTGGATAGTCACTCCTTATACTTCTGTGGCATTAATGTTACTTGCCACTGATCAGACCAAGGATAATCTGTGGAGAGCAACAAGTAGATTGGAATATCTTCTTTCATTCATTTCTATCCACCAATGATTAAACCTAGTAATTGTTCCAAGCTCCATTTGAGCTGAAAGGTTTTCAAAGCCATTTCAGAAAGTTAACCACATTAATGTATCTGGGGTCATATAGGCCTCAACAAATAAAATAAACTTTCTTCACTCACTAAAAACTTTTATGAGAAATATTCTTATAATTTCATCATTACCAGTCCAGATGTAGTTTGTTGTTATTAAATTAAAATTTTCCAGATACTTTGCCAGATTTAAACTTGTTCCACTTCATTAATTCAAGCTTCTGACCTACTGATCCACTACTGGTATCACTACACTAGTTATGAGATATATAAAACAAAGTAAATAAATACTGCAGATGTACACTCACCTTCAGTATATAGAACCAAGTTATTAGCCTGTCAATGTCTTCCTGCTGTATCCTTGCAAACTTTGCAAGCCACACAACCAGGGTTCTACAAACTTTAATATTCACCCTCAATCAAATCCCGCCCAAATCATTGTTGAAAATACATTCTAAATAGCTCAAATACTTCTCAGCACATCCAATAAATAGCATTTTATGAACTTCTCCATTAGATGCCATTTTCCATCCACCACTCATCAATCTAGGAGATACAATGTAGATTTCTCGGAACTCCTTAAAACTACTATCTGCATAACAATTCTTTCTGTATGCCCAACACGTTTAACTGCGGTCTTTGCAAATTCTTGTGACAATCTTTGTTTAATCATTAGTTTTTAAATGCTCACAAGTGCAATTATTACACTCTTTAGAAATTGCCCTAATGCAGGGGTTGCCAGCCTTTTTTATGCCAGGGACCAATACCATTAAGCAATGGGTCTGTGGACCTCCAATTGGAAATCCCTATCTAACGGAAAACAACTGCATAAACAATAATTTATATCTGTTTATTCCTCTGTCTGGCATTCTTAAAAAAACACTAATTAAACAGAAGTGACCAGATATGAAAATGATCAGCTCTCTCCTGAAGAGTATTCTGGTTTTTCATCAAACACCATAAATAATCATGGTACAGTTAAAATATACTTTAGAATATTACCTTATCCACTGCCTTGCGGACAATTTCCTTGTATTCATCCTTGGTAATGTCCTTCTTCTGGTAGTAAGGCTTGATGGCTAGTTTTACCTCTTCTACAGCTCGTTCCTGTATGGTACATTTCTATGTATTGGGGAAAAATGTACATCCATAATTAATAGGATACGAATTAAAGGTACAATTCTGATGAGATTAAGGGTAGTAATCTCTGGATTGCTGCCTGTGCCATGTGTCAGCGAAGGTAAGAACACGATGATCTGGCAGATGAATTGGTTTCAGATTCCTGGATCATTGGGATCTCTTCTGGAGAACGTATGACCTGCAAGTTACACCTGAACCCGATGGGGACCAATATACTTGCGGGGCAGGCATGCTAGGGCTGTTGGGAAAGGGTTTAAACTAATTTGGCAGGGGGATGGGAAATGAAGTGATAGAGCAGAGGATGGGTATACAGGTAGATGCAATCTATAGTGAGACTGTGAAGAAGGGCAGGCAGATGATAAGGCAAAACTGCAGTCAGAAGAATAAGGTGATGTGTAACATGGGACCACAATCAAAAAGAGTGATGAATACAGGACTGAAGGTGTTATATTTAAATGCATGTAGTACACGGAATAAGGCAGATGATCTTGTAGCACAATTAGATTAGCTAGTGGGTATCACTGAGTCAAGGTTGAAAGAAGATCATAATTGGGAAATTAACATCCAAAGGTACATCGAAATAGCAGGCAAGTAGGCAGGGTGGGGTGGTTCTGTTGGTAAAAAAATGAAATCAAAACATTCGAAAGAGGTGGCATAGGATTGGAAGATGTAGAATCCTTGAGGGTAGAGTTAAGAAACTGTATGGCTAAAAAGACCCGAAATGGAGTTGTATATAGGACTCCAAATAGTAGCCAGGATGGGGGGTACAAATTACAATAGCAGATAGAAAAGGCATGTAAAAAGGGCAATGTTACAATGGCCACAGGGATTTCAATATGCAGGAAGATTGGGAAAATCAGGTTGGTGCTAGATCCCAAGAGAGTGAATTTGTAGAATACCTTGGAAATGACATTTTAGAGCAGCTTGTGGTTGAGCCCATTAGGGGAAAGCCAGTTTTGGAATTGGTGTTATGTAATGAACCAAATTTGATTCAGGAGTTTATGATAAAAGTATTCTTAGGAACTAGTGATCATAATATGATAGAATTCACCCTGTTGTTTGAAAGGGAGAAGATAAAATCAAATGTATTAGTATTATAGTGAAGTAAAGGGAATTACAGGGTCATGAGAGAGGAGCTGGCTAAAGTTGATTGGAAGGAGTCACAAGCAGGGATGACAGCAGAACAACAATTGCTGGAGTTTCTGTGGGGGGGGAGGGGGTAATTTGGAAGGTGCAGGATAGTTATATCCCAAAGATGAAGAAGTATTCTAAAGGGATAAAGCAACCGTGGCTGACAAGGGAAGTCAAAGACAGCATTAAAGCAAAAGAGAAGGCATATAATACAGTAAAAATTAGTGGCAAGTCAGAGGATTGGGAAGCTTTTAAAACCAAACAGAAGGCAACTAAAAAAGCCATGAGGAGAGAAAAGATGAAAGATGAAGGGAAGCTAGGCAATAATATTAAATAGGATACCAAAAGTTTTTTCAAATATACTGTATATAATATCCACAGGCAAGAGTGGATATTGGACCACTGGAGAGATCGTAATGGGACAAAGAAATAGCCGAGGAACTTAATAAGTATTTTGCATCAGTCTTCACAATGGAATACATCAGCAGTATGCCAGAAATTTAAGTGTCAGGGGGCTGAAGTGAGTGCAGTTGCTATTGCTAAGAAGAAGGTGCTTGGGAAGATGAAAGGTTTGAAGATAGATAAATCACCTGGATCAGATGGACTACACCAAAGGGTTCTGAAAGAGGTAACTGAAGAGATTCTGGAGGCATTAGTAATGATTGTTCAAGAATCACTAGATTCTGGAATGGTTCCAGAGGGCTGGAAAATTGCAGATGTCATTCCATTCTTTAAGAAGGGAGGGAGGAAGAAGAAAAGAAATTATAGGCCAGGTAGCCTGACTTCAGTGATTGGGAAGATGTTGGAGGCTTTGGGTACTTGGAGGCACATGATAAACCAGGCTAAGGCCAGCATGGTTTCCTTAAGGGGAAATCTTGCATGACAAATCTGTTAGAATTCTTTGAGGAAATAACAGGCAGGAGATACAGTGGATGTTGTTTACTTGGATTTTCAGGCCTTGACAAGGTGCCACACATGAGGCTGCTTAACAAGATAAGAGCCCATGGTATTACAGGAAAGATACTAGCATGGATAGAAGATTGGCTGACTGGTAGGAGGTAAAGAGTGGAAATAAAGGGGCCTTTTCTGGATGGCTGCTGGTGAATAGTGGTGTTCTGCAGCGATTGGTGTTGGGACTCCTTCTCTTCATGTTATGTGTGAATGATTTTGATGATGGAATAGATAGATCTGTGGCCAAGTTTACAGACACGCGAGGATAAGTGGAGGGGCAAGTAGTGGAGAAGCAGGGAGCCCACAGAAGGACCTAGACAGATTGGGAGAATGTCTTATAGGGAAGTGTATGGTCATGCACTTTGGTAGAAGTAATAAAGGCATAGACTATTTACTAAATGGGATACAAATTCAAAAATCAAAGGTGCATTAGGACTTGGGAGTCCTCGTGCAAAATTTCCTAAAGATTAACTTACAGGTTGAATCAGTGGTAAGGGAGGCAAATTCAATGTTAGCATTCATTTTGTGAAGACAAGGATGTAATGCTGAAGCTTTATAAGGCATTGGTCAGACCACACTGTTTTGAGCCCCTTATCTAAGAAAAAGTGTGCTGGTATTGGAGAGGATCCAAAGGATCACGAGAATGATTCCAAGAACAAAAGGGTTAATGTATGAGGAGCGTTTGATGGTTCTGGGCCTGTACTAGAAGTACAGAAGAGAGGTGGGATCTCATTAAAAGGTATGGAATATTGACAGGTCTGGATAGAATGGATATAGAGAGGATGTTTCCTATAGTGGGTGAGTATAGAACAGAGGGTATAGCCCTCTGGAGGGATGTCCATTCAGAACAGAAATAAAAAGGAATTTATTTAGCCAGAGAGTAGTGAATCCGTGGAATTCATTGTCACGGACAGTTGTGGAGGTCAAATCATTGAGTATAACTAAAGCAGAGGCTTAGCCAGGACCTCAAAGGTTACAAGAAAGCAGGAGAATGGGACTGAGAGGGAAAATAAACCAGGCCTGATGGAATGGTGGAGCGGACTTGACGGGCCAAATGGCCCAACTCTGCTCTGAAGTCTCATGGTCTTAACCACCTTTAATCAAGGCATCACTCAAAACTCAGAACAAGGTCTAAACATCAGATCAATGACGGATGGCGGGATTAAACTAATATGGATCAAGGACCAATGAAAGTGCACCACATAAACCATATATGCCATTACTTAATACATAGGTTCAAAAACTTTTTAAAATATTTGATTCTAAGATTAGATAGATAGATCTGACAGGTTGAATCACCTCCTCCTGCTTTCTGATTTCAACATATATAAATGCTTTAAAGAAATGTAATTCAATAAATTACAGACTTTCCTGTACTTACCTTGTCCTTTTTGGTCTTCTCTGCTTCAGGTTCTTCTTTCAGACTTTCTTTTTCCACTGTAGTCTTTGGAGTGGAAAGAGTAGCAAAGACCTGTTGGACAGACTGATAGGCAGAAGAAACATCTACAGGAGGTGGAACAGGCACTGCTTTGCCTGGACCTCCAGCTGGAATGGGTACACTGGCAGCACTGGTCTGCACATCCACCTCAGAAGCATTACAGGTAGGAGGTATCTAAAACAGAAGTGAAGCAAAATATCAAGTAGCTATCAAGTTATCATATAGTTAGCCAAACAATCATTTAAAAAATTACAATATTTACTAAGACATTTACTTCTATAAATAAATTTTAGAAAAGCACAAGTTGTTAGCAACAGCTGAATAGTCACCAGAAGCTCAAAAATACGCAACAGCAAACTTTCATTCCAACATTTTGAGGCTGGCCATAATGCCTATGGAATTAAATCAGGCATGATTTAGTATCGCCAGCTGCAGAATGCGAATCTGGTTTTATCAAACAATGTAGTTAAATATGCTTTTGGAACTGAGATCCTCAAGACCTCTGAGTACACAGCTGGTTGACTCCATTTTTATTTTTAAAAAATGTATCTAATGTAACATTACATAAGACAGCAGCCTATTTATCTGTTGTTATGTGTGATGACCCTGAAGGTTAGCATTTGGAAAATGTCTGATAAAATAGCAAATACTAATGGCATTCAAAATAACGGAGTCAATAACACCAGCACTGTGGGAAGGTCACACACACACACACACAAAAATGCTGGAGGAATTCAGCAGGTGTTGCTCTGGATTTCCAGCATCTGCACAATTTCTTGTGTTTATGACTGCTGGAAGGAGAAAATTTGGTCTCCTGTTATGAAAATGACCCAATATGAACTGGCTGGTTTCATGGCTGTACTCCAAATCATGGAACTATGCGAAGCAATAACAGAACAACTAAATAAGGAGGAAATCAGTATTTAAAGATAGTTTGTGATGGTGACAGATGAGCAGTTTTAATTTCAGCTCCAAATATTACTCAAATATTTAGCAACACTGATGGACTTCATTGGTTTTGAGAACTTGACAATGAAAAAAGCCGTGCAACTGATCAAGAAATCACTTCATATCATGCCTTAAGGAAGGAATATTTTTACACCCTAGTCAGAGGATTTTGTGCCACTAAATCCATAAGCAAGGTTGAAGTTTGTAAATATATGAAATTCTGCCTTTACAACAAATCAGTTATTCATTTTCACAAGACATATTGCACACCAGTCTTTCACTCATGAATAAAGAACAGGTATTGATAAGATAGTTATAAATGTATTGATACAACAAGGATAGTGGTTTATTTTAATTCCAAAGACTATTAAGACATTAAGATCAAAGAATTTTTAAAATATGTTTAGAGATACAGTGCAGAACCAGCCCTTCCAGCCCAAAGAGTCGCACCGCCCAGCAACCTACCTATTTAACCCTAGTCTGTTCACAGGACAATTTACAGTGACCAATTAATCTACTAACTGGTACATCTTTGGACTGTTGGAGAAAGTACAAGTTCCTTATGGACGGCGCTGGAGTTGAAATATGAACTCCGGAACACATCAAACTGCAAAAGCATCTGCTAATCACTACACTACACTCATCTCCTAAGGTGCCTTCTGATAGACTGGTAGAGAAGATCCAGTCACACGGAAGACACTAGTGAACTGATAAGCTGGATTCCACACTGGCTTGGTCACAGAAGATAAAGACCTCAATAGTGTGTCATAAAGATCAGTACTCAGCCTTCTACTTGCAGACAATGATGAAAATTAGAAAAGTTATGGATTATAAGGAATGTTGCAAAAGAATAGTACACAAAATAGATAAGTTGGAAATTTGGGAAGAAAATTGGCAGATGGAGTTTAACGTGGATGAGTGCGCAGTGATGTATTTTGATAAGACAAATGTAAAGGGAAAAATAAATGGCAGAACCCTTAACAGCACAGATCTAAGGGTACAAATCCATAGCACCTGAAAGTGCAACACAAATGGCTAGGGCTAAACGTTTGACATGCACGTTTCTCAGCTGGGGCATTTTTGGCAAGTCACGTTGCAGCTGTTGGGCCACATTTGGAGTGTGCAGTTCTGGTTGCCACAGTATAGGAGGCATGAGGAGGCTTTAGAGAGGGTGTAGAAGTAGTTCACCTGAATCAGAGTGCATTAGTTGTAGCAGAGATTGGACAAACCTGAATTTATTTTCCCCTGATTATCAAAGTCTGAAGGGCAACCTGCTGCAGGAGATAAAATTATGAGAGAGTTTGATAACAGAGTCCTTTTCCCCAGGGTGGAAACGTCAGCTTCTAGAGGGCATAGCTTTAAGGTGAGAGAAGAAAATTTTTGTGGCAAGTTTTTACAGAGTGTGGTAGGTGCCTGGAATGTATGCTCAGGAATGGTGGTCAATGCAGATAGATTAACAACATCTACATGACAATTAAAAAGATACATAAATAGGGAAGAAATGGAGGGATCTACAGAATGTACAGGTAGATAGGTTTCATTTAATTTAGCATCATGGTCTACACAGACAGCATAAATCAAGGGGCCTGTTCTGTGCTTTACTGTTCTACATTCCATTGTTGAACTGAAGTTTCTAATTTTAATACTTAATTAGATGAATATAACCTTTTCAAAAATTCTTGGGGTATGGCCAACACTGTTAAGGCCATATTTATTTTTCATCATCAGATGCTAAAAGTGAGATTCATTGATAGGCTGCTTTAGAACAGGGGTTTCCAACTTTTCTTATGCCATGGACCCCTACCATTAATCCAGGAGACATGGACCCCAGGTTGGAAACCCCTGCTTTAGAATACAGAATTAACGGTGTAGTAAATTAATTCATGCATCTACAAGGCAGCTGTGTTTTAAGGGCAATATTGAAAAGACACCTTTCCTCTTTTCCATCATTGGCATCTTATTTACCTGATTTATTGCAGTTTTAAAACTCATAATGGTGAGTTAACTCATGAACCATATGTTACTAGTTCAGTAACTAGAATATTCCAAACATCAACACTATGCGATAAATAGCTTTAGCTAACCTTAACAACCTTTGAATTGTAGTCATGGACTATGTTACAATATGCTAGACAAATAAAATGGTACTGCTAGATTGGAATAACACCCTTGAACACAGCAGAAGTCTGGAATAAATGTAGAGAGGTAAAATATATTAAAAAGAAACAAGTTATCCTGGTAGACATGTTCATAAGAAAAAGAACCAATTCCTCAGAGACGAGCTTTGTAACTGTTCAAACAAATATACTTAATTCGCTGTGAGTGTTTAACCTAGTCTTCAGATGACCAATGCAGGAGATTCTGGGAAGCTCAGAATGAACACTTTCTCATTTCCTTCCGAAACACAAACATAGCAAAATGATTTTAACTTCTTCTTACCTGAGGTTGTGTCACGTCAAGCTGTTGGACTGGGAAGTTCACTGACTGGGATGGTGGAGGTGGAGGTGGTGGTGGGGGTGGGCTGTTTGGTAGATTTCCAGCAGCAGTTGGTGGCACTGCTGACATTCCTGTGTGCACATTCAATGGAGGAGGAGGGTGGATATACGGATTAGGGAAATGCATTAAAGGAGGATGGACATTCATTGGATAGGGAAAGACATTCATAGGTTGTGGTGGAGGGTTCATTGGTTGTGGTAAAACAGGCTGATGCATCATGCTAACAGGTTGCTGTGAGCCATTCATTTGTTGATTTGTTTGGTCACTGAAGGTTGATGATGCCCCTTGTGATGTATCTGCCAAATTACAAAAAAAAAGATCAGAAACAGATACTGTGAGCTTTAAGAAATGTTTATTGAGAAGTCCGATCTGAGTAGTTTGGCCTGATAGCTTAACACACATTTTAGTAACAATGAAAACTAATAATACCCTATGTTAATGATATATGTACATTTAAATTTTGGGATTATGTTGCAATCAAAAGTGAATGCTGGCTGTTGCTAATATAAAATGTTCAGAGAAGATGCTGGAGACTATAAACTGCTGTAGAGATAAATGAAAAAGCCAAATCTTCAAGTCAACAAAAGGCATAAAAGCATCCCATCTCAAAACTCCCACTCTGAATTCGGACAATCTGGCACATAGGGTAATGCCAGCTCCACAGAGAAGTGAGGTTTTGAATCTTGGAAGGAAACATGGAAAAAGCATCTGGTGATTTCAGGATGAAGAATGCAGATGGCGCTGTCCTAGGGTTTATGCAATGTACTTAAAATATTAGATTTCTAACGGGAAAGCAAATGCCTCATGTAGCACAACAAAGGAATGGATAAGAATGCCTAAGGTAGAAATTTATAACATAGCCTTGTGACATCTCTAATATGACAAAATGCCACATATATTGGAACTGATGTTGGGTTCTTTAAAATTGTCATAGCTGGGGGTAGGAGGAGGGGGTAATGGCCTATTAAATGCTCCCAATGGTATGAGCCCCAAATAGCCTCTGATAATCAAATCTAACTCCTGGTCATGTGTAGCTTAGTTATTACTATGCGTTGTGGAACTGTTTCTACTGACAGGAGAAAGGGCAAAATGCAGGTTACTGGCATCTTAAAATCAGCTCCAGTCAGATGGGGCTCAGCAGCCATAGTTGGCAGCTCATCGAGAAGGAGGAAAACTATGATCTTAAACCTTTGCAGCTATACCCATTCATGGGAAGGCCCAGGGTAAAAACCAGAGCTGGACTCCCTAAGGCACTGTGAATGACATTTACACACAATCACAGATTTGTTATGTTATTGGAAGTCACTTGGCCTATCTAGCTTGTGCTGTCCCAGGCAAAACATCTATCATTGCTGTCCCAATATCACCAGAATGAATACACTTTGTTAGTAAAGCTACTCCAAGCAAATTTAAAATTCAGTAAATTATACTCTGGAAAGACCCTTTCCTTCACAAAACAATGATTTTAAATATTTAAGATTACAACATGAACGAAGAGCATTTGGTTTCTCAGGTCCATGCCACATCTATGCAAAAGCAATCAACTGGTCCCCAGCCCCTCCCCACAGCCCTGCTACTTTTATTCTTTTACATTTCATTCTGAATGCTACAGTTGGGGTTATTTATTTTATTTATTGAATAGGCCATTCTAGCCCTTTGAGCTGCGCTGCCCGGAAACCCGCAAAGAACAATTTACAATGACAAATTAACCTACCAACCAGTATGTCTCTGGACTGTGGGAAGAAACCAGAGCACCTGGAGGAAATCCACATGGTCACAGGGAGAACGTACAAATTCCCGACAGGCATTGACGGGAATTGAACCTGGGTCACTGTCACTGGTACTGTAAAACATGCTTACCACTACATTACCACGCCTTCACTAATCCTGTGGTAGTGCATCCTAGACCCAAATCACCTGTTGTTTTAAAGTTTTCCTCATGTCAGTTTTACTTACTTTGACAATCTTTTCCATGTTTCTCGGTTCTTGATACTGGATCAACAGAAAGTTTCACTTTATCTACAAGATTTTGTGACACTTTTAATTTGAAATTTGTTCTGTTGCTGTTTGACAGCCCAAATTAATGGAATCCATTAGATGTTAGCATTCATTTCAAGACGGCTAGAATATAAAAGCAAGGATGTAATGCTGAGGCTTTATAAGGCAGTGGTGAGGCCTCACTTGGAGTATTGTGAGCAGCTTTGAGCCCCTTATCAAAGAAAGGATGTGCTGACATTGGAGAGGGTTCAAAGGAAGCTCACGAAAATGATTCCAGGATCATATGAGGAATATTTGATTGTTCTAGGCCTGTACTCACTGGAATTCAGAGGAATGAGGAGGATCTCACTGAAACCTATCAAGTGTTGAAAGGCCTTGATAGAGTGGATGTGGAGAGGATGTTTTCTGTGATGGGGGAGTATAAGACCAGAGGGGACAGGCTCAGAATAGAGGGATGTCCGTTTAGAACAGAGATGGGGAGGAATTTCTTTAGCCAGAGAGTGGTGAATCTGTGGAATTTGTTGCCACAGGCAGCTGTGGAGACCAAGTCATTAGTATATTTAAGGCAGTGGCTGCTAGATTTTTGATTAGTCATGGTATGAAGGGATATGGGAAGAAGGCAGGGAAATGGATCAGCCATGATGAAATGGCGGTGCAGATTCAATGGGCCAAATGATCTAAGTCTGCTCCTGTATCTTATGGTCTTATGGAATCCATGAAGTTAAGCCATTTTGGTAATCATAAGACTGGCATCCCTCTCTAAGATTGCACTTAGTGCTAAAGTTAGCAATTTTTTTTGTTTTGCTAGTGTGGAATTTATAAACTTGGCATCCATTCCTTGATTGATGTGACTGCGCATTTCAATTTCATTAATAATTCACAGCAGGAATTAAAAAACAGACAAGCCACTATCTTATAAAAGCTATTAGTGTTCACAAAAGCATACACAAGATTTCAATTTTCTTTTTATCCTTGTAAATCAGCATTTTTAAAATGTGAGGTTTTATTCCACGTTTCTATTATTTTTACTTTTGCATTGTTGTAAAAAAATACTGGAAATCCGAAACAAAGCACAACATTCTAGTACTTCTAGCATTTACATTTTTAAGAATATCTTTTCGGGACTAATCACCCATTACACCATCAAGTACTGTCATGTAGGTTTATATAATAAAAAAATCCTCTACATTTTTTATAAAAGGAAGTGAAAATAAGCAAAGTACAAACCTTGCTCTGATGAAGCCTGGTACTGTTCTTCCTCTGAGCCCTGCCAGCTTGACTGTGTCCCTGAAGCTTGCCTTCCCCTATTTGCATAATAATTTTGGACATCTGCTGGCAGAGTTTTCCTTGCATTCCAGCTGGAGAAAGAAGACCATCCAGAACGGTCACGGACATCAGAAGATGGATTCGAATCACCTCTCCATCTGTTGGGCTGATGGTCATTATATCTGCGCGATCCAGTTCCCTGGTACTTTCCTCCTGAATTATTCTGTTCACCTGAGAAATTTGACCTTCGATTTTGCCAAGGAATTTCACTTTGGTCACCACAAAATGGTCCTCCCCGAAAACGTCCACGCCCACGCTTCCAGCCTGGGACAAAGTTCCTATTTGCCCAAGAATCATCCCTTTCATATCTGTTTTCTTCCCATTTGGCATCATTCCTGTATTCATTTTCTCTCATACGAACATCAGATGATGGCTGCATTTGTTCCATTACCCATTCAGGGTTCCTGTCGTCTAAATATTCATTTGAATCTCCAGCTAACTGCTCATTTGGGTATCTGGACATTTGGTGAAATTCTCTATTCCGATTATCTTTTCTGAACCTATCAAATCCCCTCGGTCTATCCCAATCATTCATCCTGAATCTATCCTTTCCTCGCATATTTCTCCAGCTGTCATCCATATTCCTGTCCCTCCTGCCTGGAGAAAAACCAGGTTTATCCTCTTTGTCTCCAGAATAACACCTTTTTCTGGATTTGGACCTAGATCTAGAACGCTGCCTACCTTTTCTTCCCTTGTCTGCTTCCGCCTTCCCACTTTCACTGGGAGTCTCTTCCTTGCCTCTCTCCTTGCTTGGAGACCTAGACCTTTTCTTGCAAGATGGAGATGTTGGGATATTTCGGTCACCATCATCCCCCCATGAACGAGTTCGCTCATGTGTAGGTTTGTCCAAATGACTATAATGGTCTTTCCCCCGTGACCTAGACCTGGACCTTCCCCGTGACCGTGACCTGGATCTCCCCTGTGTTCTAGATCTAGACCTTGACCTTTCCCGGGACCGGGACCATGACCGTGACCTGGACCGTGACCTGCCCTGTGATTTGGAACGTGGTCTTGACTTGGAGCCAGATCTCCCCCGGGAACCAGATCTTCCCCGTGGTTTGGAGCCAGAGCTCTCTTCAGGTACGGGCATGGGCCTTTCTTGAGCTGTGGGTACAGATTTTCCCTGGAACTCTGAACTAGATCTCTTAGGTTCACGTTTTCTTTCCCTTTCTGGAGACCAAGTTGTGGATGCTGCATGGAATCTAGATTTGCGACGTGGAACGTCTTTTTCTTTCTGTTCTGACCTTTTCTCAAGTTCAGTCTCAGGAGGTCCTTCCTTAGTGATATTTTCAACAGAGGAATCTGGTGGCAATTGCTCGTGAGTTGAACCCAGGGATAGAACAGAGTTTACTTCACTCTCTTTTGAGTTTTTTTCAGATTCCGGCTCAGCTTCAGGCATTTGGTGGTCATTGATAGGTGAATCACATTCCATAGCCACTACCTCATTGTTATCCACATTGAAGTCCTCAGGACCAACACTGCAGATCCCATCAGTAAACACTTCACTTTTAGCTTTATCTTCCTGTGTCTCCGCATTCACTTGAATAGGGCTAGGTACTTCTGAAGAGGTTTCAATTTTTGGACATTCATTCTCCACTTCTTTTTCAGGTCTTTCATCAACTGACTGCTGATGAAAGTCACTTACAGGATCTGATGACTGATTAGGATTACTTGAAACTCCATCCAGCTCCATGTCACATTGAAGTCCAATGTTCTCTGGATCTATTTCAGACTTCAAGCTAACATTCTCCATGACGTCTTTATGGTTTTCGATAGATAATTTGTGACCAGCACCTATTTTAATCTCAGACATGTCTTCTGGTGCATTTAAAGCTTTCATTGAACCCATGTCAAACTCCTCCTGCTTTAGTTGCTCTGAGGTCATTTCGTGTTTCAGATTGTTATCTTTCATACATGTTTCAGGTGTCCCTGCACCCTGTTGGTCAATACTTCCATAATCACATTCTGTATCAGCACCTAGACTTTCTGCAGTTTCCTCAGTTTTCACATGCTCAGGTTTTATATTCTCCAAAGATGTTTCATTCATCAGGTCACTATTTCCTGCAATACTTTCAGGCACTTCAATTGATGACTCTTTATCAGTATCACTTTTATAACCTGATGTATGGTCTCCCTCACCTGGGCCTTCCTTTATTTCTGCAGACTCAGCTCTATTAGTGTGTTCAAAATCATTACTATCCAATGACAATTTCTGCTCAGAGAGCATACTATCATCATGTATTCCTGTAGTTTCAGCAGTTGGCTGTTTTTCAGAGACACCCACATATTCAGATACTTGTTCAGGATTTCCCATGCTCTCCTCTGTAAACTCTGCCTCAGAATATTGATCTACTGTTGGTGAATTACTTTTTACCTGATCACAATCTTTATTTGATGGGCATTCAGGAAAATTTGAGAGACCAATAGCTTGATCGTTATTGGATGCACTGGTACAGGGTGCATCTGCACTCAGAGAATACGTCTCATCTTTCAAATGATGTGGTTCCATTGTGATCATTTCTTTGTTACTACCTTCTGCTGCTTTTCCTGAGTTAAGTTCCATGAAATTTTCAGCTTCAGTAGATGGAGGAAGATTTGCATTTCCTGAGTCTTCACTGTTAACTGGGTCAGTAATTAGTGCAGAGTCCACTTCATCAACAGATAGGTTTGGATCCTCAGCATGACTGCACTCTGTTTCAGTAACTTCTTCCTCTTTATCCTTTTCTTTTGAAGGAATTGTTTCATTACAACCATTAGCTGATAAGTGGCTTGGACTAATATCATCCATACTTGTCACCTGCTTTTCACTGGAGACAGGTGTGTGAGGTTGAGGCTCAGTTTCACTGACAACTGGACTATCATTTGGGTCTGAACCACCAGAATCAGATTTCTTGTAGGAACTACGGGTAACTCTGGTTTTCCTTTTACTAGAGGGAATTTTACTTTGTTCGTTCTCTAATTTTCTTTTGGTAGCCTTTTGCTTTCCAGCCTTTCTTGGCGGAGTTTGTGTACTTTCCACAGGTGCTTTGGAAACCGACGTAGCCGAACCTGACTGAGGCCTTTGAGATGAGCTGGCACATTTGTCCGTGTTTTCTGCTCTGCTGATGCGCATTGATCTTCTCCTGCCTTGTGAAGCTTCAGAGGTGCTTGCATTTGTACTACCTGTTGTGCCAGACTTACTCTTTCTCTCTCCACCTCCTCTGGTGCCTGCAAGTGCACACTTCTGGCCAGGAAAATTAACTGGATAAATATAATAATGTTTAATCAATAACTGTTTGCTTACTGGAGCACTGCAAAACATAATACGACCAATTAACTAAAAGTTAGCAAAGGACCATCTGCCATATATCTCCAGTTCTTTATTTTTAAATGAACATTTCTTTTGGCTTTATAGTTTCCTGAAATTATCTTCCTTTTTCCACACCGTGTAAAGAGACCTTCAGATAACTAGGGTATGGGTGTTCACAGTTAACGGAGCATAGTGCTTCAACAGTAAGAGATAAATATGTTACTGTAAGTTTCAAAATTACAGCATAATAAGCTCTTTATCAGTTCATTTAAAATCAACATGAGGAACGTTTGATAGCTCTGTACTTGAGTTCAGAACAACGAGGAGATATCTCACTGAAACATACTGAATACTGAAAGGTCTGGATAGTGGACATGCAGAGGATATTTCCCATAGTGAGGGGGAAGGACCTAGGACAAGAGGGCACAACCTTAGAATAGAAGGACATCCCTTCAGAAAATAGAGGAGGAGGAATTTCTTTAGCCAGAGGGTGGTGAATCGATGGAATTCACTGCCACAAATGATTGTGGAGGCCAATTCATTAGGTACATTTATTTAAAGTGGAGGTTGATAAGTAAAGATGTTAAAGGTTACGAGGTGAAAGCAGAAGGATGGAGTTGGAGGGATAATAAATCAACCATGATTGAATGGCAGGGAGATTTGATGGGCTGCATGGCCTAATTCTGCTCCTATGTCTTATGGTCTTAAGTTCTTAAACAAAGGCAGAATAATATGCTCACTGTAAGAATAAAAACTCGAGGAACTATCAAACACTCATCTTGGGAAAATACATCTAACAAACAGAAAACTATCAATTTAAACTAGGTAAGAGGGCTTAGGTCTTAAGTAAAGCATCTTTAGTTGCTAATTTAATGCAGCACATTGTGCCATGGAGTTACCAATCAGAGAAATACTTAGCTATCTATTGTTCTGTTTGACTGAATGATTGTTTTAATTTGCATTTGTAGTTATTTCTCTAGATAGGAAGATTGCAGATTTAAATATCAAAATAATACTTTAGTATAATCTATGTTACCACAGAGT
Source organism: Hypanus sabinus (assembly GCF_030144855.1). Classification (NCBI taxonomy): domain Eukaryota; kingdom Metazoa; phylum Chordata; class Chondrichthyes; order Myliobatiformes; family Dasyatidae; genus Hypanus; species Hypanus sabinus. The sequence goes on from NC_082713.1 coordinate 168,630,293, forward strand.
GTGCCTGCACCAATCAGATATGCCAAACTTAAGTCCAGATTACCTCTCAAGTGAAAGATTTGTCAATATTAATGACTAATTTGTACTATGTGATCATAATTTGTACGGCTGGGAGTCCTCTCTGGCCTCATCTGCCCCTTAATCACCTTTGGCAGACAATAAACACCAGTCTAAGTTGTCTATGTAAAAAAACATCAGTTCAAAAAATGTTTTTGTTCAACCAGAAGATGTGGTACAGTGCTTATGAAGTCAGGTCCTTTTACACATGGCATTAACATAAAAATAATTTTGTCATTGGATAACAAACGGAATTTGTGCTAAATGTGCACATTATCTAGAAATTAAAAATTACTTAGCCATAGAGTAATACAGCACAGAAAGAAGCCCTTTCACCCTTCTAATCTGTACCAAACTGTTATTCTGCTTAGTCCCACTGACCTACCCCTGGACTACAGCCTTCATTACCCATTTCAACCAGGTAGTTATCTAAATTTCTCTTTTAGAGAAATCTGAACCCACATCTACCACTTCTACTGACACTTGCATCACCCTGAGTGAAGAAGCCCCCCTCTTGTTCCCCTTAAACATTTCACCTGTCATTAACAGAACACAGCTTTACGATTTCACTTTTAACAGGTAATCTGTTATATTTAAATAGCACTGAGATTTCTACTAATCTTTAAGGTAACCGCCTGGCATTAAGACATTTCAACCCTGGGAAACAGACCCTGTCCACTCTATCTATACCCCTCATAATCCTGTGAACCTTATCTCAGCCTCTAACGCTCCATAGAAAACAGCCCAAGTTTATCGTGATAGCACATGCCTTCTAAACCAGACAGCATCCTGGTAAGCCTCTTCAGAACTCTCTCCAAAGCCTCAACATCCTTCCCAGAACTGTAAGCAATACTCCAGATGTGGTCTAACCAGAGTTTAATAAAGTTGCAACATAGCCTCCTGACTTTTGAACTCAGTGCCTCAACTAATAAAAGCATGCATTCCATAAGCCTTCTTCACCACCTTATCAACCTATTTAGCCACTTTCCAGGAGTTATGAGCTTGGATCCCAACATCTCTTTGAGACCTTGCCCTCAACAGTGCTCTGACTTCTTTGCAATCGCCCTACCAAAGTGCACCACCGAACATTTATTTGGGTTAAAATCCACCTGCCATTTTTCAGACTGTATCTGCAAATGATATCACGCTGTATTATTTGTCAGCCAAATTTTTATACAAGTAAAATAATAGCAATGACTTTTATTTTGAAATACAGCACAGTAACAGGCACTTCCAGCCCAATGAACCCACCAAATACACCCATGTGAACAATTAACCCACTAACCAGTACATCTTTAGAAAGTGGGAGGAAACCCCAGCAGTCACAGGGAGAATGCTAACAGGCAGAGATGGGAATTAAGCCCTAATTGCTGGCACTGTAAAGTGTTACGCTAGCTGCTACACAGGTAACGTTCAAACTTGGAAATAAAAGTGGGATTTTTTTAAAACTATTCTTAATGTTTTTACTGTAATGAACAAATTTCCAAAATTTATGCTGACAAGTAGCAAAGGAAATGAAAAAAAAACCAGATCTTCAATATATGTCCTTATACAATTACTTTCTTTAAAAGAGTTGACGATAAAAATATCCTACGGAATTTTAAGCAAAATAATTGACTAAAGAAAAGCTAGAAAGTATATTTTAAACTATTTCTTGCAACTATGAGTGTATCATTAAGCAGCAAAAATGCTGAACAGTGCAAACCATAAAGGTTTTAAAATCAGAAAGTACCTAGAAAGAGGCTGTCTTTGAGTTGGAAATAATTATCTCACCAGAACGCCCCAATCCAAGTGGGTTTGACAGAAAAGAAGCTCCTGATGTCAGATCTCGCAGAGGTAAAGCAGTTGCTGTTTCATCATTTTCAACAGAAGTTAAGCTTGTTTCATATCTGTAAAAGAAAAAAGTCTCAAAAAGAAACACTCTGCTTTCCCTCCACATTGGCCAACTTAAGCATACTGCATGAAAACTGAAGTACTACATTTGAAATAGGTGAATTACACTTGTCTTACATAAAGCAATATAAATTATTGTTTTCATGAGGCAAATGACCCATTTTAGTATGGAGCATAGGTAAAGACAAAATATCTACTTAAAATATAGTTAACAACCAAGTTAAGTACGCAGAGTCACTAGGAGTGCTTGATGTTACAAATTATGGCTTTCAGAACATTTCTAATTTGCATAATTCAAGGTTTTCAGCTCAAGTGGAACCAAAGTTATACTGCAGGTTGAATTATTGGCTGGATAACGATAATGACATGCTTTAATGATACTGTTTTAGAGGGAAACTGGCTGACAAAGCAACAAGAATGTACAGAAGTGAATAAAAAGGTGAGACAATGCTCCAGAACCTCTCTAACTTCTTATTTTCCACATAAAATCCTATTGGACAATCAGGATCACTGATAAAGAGAATGTATAACCTGCAAATCTGCTGAGGTTGCCTAGAGCATCTGATGCTCCCGATGTGGCCTCCTATACATTGGTGAGACACAACATAAACTGGGGGACTGCTTTGTTGAGCACCTCTACTCCATCCTCCAAAAGCAGAATTTCCCAGTTTAATTCCTATCCCCATTCCCGTTCCAATATGTTAATCCATGGCCTCCTCCTCTGCCACAATGAGGCCACTTTAAGGATGAAGGAGGAACATCTTATATTATGTCTGAATACCCTCCATTGCATGAATATTGATTTTTCCTTCCGGCAATTTTTTTCTTTTCCCCTCCTTCTTCTATTCCCCACTTAGCTTCTTAGCCCTTCTTCTCACCTGCCTTTTATCTCCCCATCTTTCTCCTGTGATATACTATCCTCTCCTGTCAGATTCCTTCTTCTCCAGCCCTTTACCATTCCCAGTCACCTGGCTTCATCTATCACTTTCTAGCTTGTCCTCCTTCCCCTACCCCCAATCTTTTATTCTGATGTGTTCCCCCTTCCTTTCCCGTCGTGCTGAAGGGTCTTGGCTCCAAGCGTCAACTTTTTCATTTTTATAGATGCTGCCTAACCTGCCGAGTTCCTTCAGCATTTTGTGTGTGTTGCTTTGGATTTCCAGAATCTGCAGAATCTCTGTGTTAATATATAACTGTATATGTACTGTACACAATCTGCCTTTTAGAAAAAATGGATTGGAGGCCTGAAACAGCTACATTAACAACAAATTGAGGATAGCCATCTTGCAAGGATTGGACAAAACTGTACCTAGAGGCATTTTAAAAAAAGTGACACACATTTTGGAAAAATGATAACAAACAACAAAAGCACAATACAAACCCAATTTTATATATAAACTAATCATTAAAATATTCTGCTGATTAAGATGATAAGAGGCATAGATAGAATGGACAGCTGGAACCCTTTTCCCAGGGCAGCAAAAGCTAACAAAAGAGCTCATAACTTTAGGGTGATTGGAGGAAAGTAAAAAGGGGGGATATGTCAAGAGGTAGATTTTATTTAAACAAATAGAGCAGTGGGTGCATGGAACACCCTGCCAGGGTGGTGATAAAGGCAGATACATTAGAGGCACTTAAGGGACTCTTAAGCACATGCATAAAAGAAGAATGATGGGTTTGATTGATCCTGGAGTAAGTTAGAAGGTTGGCATAACATCGTGGGCTGAAAGGCCTGTATTGTGCTTTGTTGTTCTCTGTTCTACATTCTGTTAAGTTTTCTTTGATACTCGCAAAGTTGTGACCAATAAGCAGTCATTGGTATTAGCCAATCAATATTGGTGACATTGCTGTCTCACAGTCTTAAGGAACAAAACTGTTATCCAATGTATTAAGCCATTGCTCCAAACATTAAAATATCCAATACACAAATTTAAGCTTTAATTTCATTCTGAGTCAGTACCTCAACATTTCTGTTGTAAGAGCAGCAAGAAAATTTCGCCATGGCAATCTAAGTGACTCAGGTCCTCTTTGCTTCTCTCTGATTAGTGGTGCAACTTCACAGATGTCAACAAACTCGGTGCTATAAAAGAGAATATTTTTGAATAGCAAGAACAAAACATATGTTCACCATTACACAGTCCGGATTTTGCCGAACTACTAAAGAAACTGTGGCCATTTCTCCCCAAAAAATAACCACATCATATTTTCTTTTAGAGAAATAGCATAGTTACAGACCCTTCTGGCCCAAAGAGTCTGTGCCGCCCAATTACATCCATGTGACCAACTAACCTATTAATTCGTACATCTTTGGAATATGAGAGGAAACTGGAGTACCTGGAGAAAGCCCATGTAGTCATGGGGAGGACATACAAACTTCCTACAGACAAGGGTGGAATTGAAACCAGGCCACTAGTGCTAACTGCTTCACTACTTATTCTTTAATGTGTGTTCCATTATAGTTCATAGAAGATAAACTTGAAATGCCCTAATATACAATTCTCTTCTGTGTTCAAATCCCTCCAGGGCTTGCCTTCAAACTTGTTCTCTCCAGTTTGGGCTTCACAGTCATCCTCAGTTTCCTATGCACCATATGTGTAGCAGTTCCTGGCCTTCTCCCTGTAACCTTTGATGCCATGTAACGTAGTTTACTCCATTAAAAGGTGCTACACAGATAACACTGGACAACAATGATTTTGCTTCCTGAATATTTATCGGTGTATCTTATGGATTTTGGGCTGCTGATTATGTAAATCACCATGAAATTTCCCTCACACACACCACTTTTTCAAAATCACCTATATTTGTGTAACGCACTGTAAGGTTTCACTGCTAATGTAATGGCCTCTCTGTAATGTTTCACTGCTAAGGTAATGGATTCTCTGTAGCAGCAATGTTTGGGTAATGACTAGAGATAACAGGGCTTGGGAATGTGTGCTATCCAATGAGAGGCAAGTTGTTCTTTCTTGTGGGTCTGGGAGCAGGGATTTCACAGTCTTTTGTATGGGAGAGATGAAGAGAGAAGTTGCGAATGGACAGAGTTGGTAGACTGCCGTTTGGAGTGGACTTGGAGCGAGGGTCCAAGGGTCAGCTACGCTCAGAGGAGCTTGACATGGAACAAATGGATGGAACCGTGAGTTCCAAAGTTGTGCTTTGGAAACAGTCCCAAGACTGTTTCATGAGAATGCGCCCTTTTCTTTATTTGTTCCTTTACTAATCATATACTCAAATTAAGAATTAGAAAGCTCAGTTGTTTGAACAGATATTGTGTACTGTTTCTTATTTCATGGCACTGATTTGTAACGGGGAACACATCACACAGCATCCACCCAAACAAGATTCCTTAAGTTAGGCCCCTTCCCCTAGATTAAGCTGCTAGCCGAACCAAGGGTTACATTTATTATTTCAATTCATAACTCAAATCAGAATAATTGATGTTGAGATTAAGAAAGGCATTTTTGTTGGTCCACAACTCAAACAGGTCAACAATGATAGGCAGTTTGAAGAACTTAGTGGGACCAGAGAAAATCACTTTGAAGGCAATCAAAGATGTTGTTGAAAAATTTTCTTGGCAACTACAAAGCACCAAACTACACACAGCTGGTTGACAACATGCTTCAAGCATACAAAACAATGAAGTGTAACATGTCACTAAAGATTCATTTTCTGCATTTCCATTTAGACTTCTTCCCTGCGAATCTTGGCACTGTCAGTGATGAGCACGGTAAAAGGTTTCACCAGGTCATTGAGGTAATGGAAAAACAGTATCAGGGCAACTGGAATCTATCAATGCTGGCTGACTATTGTTGGATAACTAAACAAGAAACCTCAGACACTGAGTAGAAATGAAAATCATCAACCAAATATTTTTTAGCTTTGTTCAGCAACATTATGCAATTAAATACATTACATTCAATAAAAGTTAATTTCTTGTTTCTTCAAATTCATGTGATACAAGTAGTCTGAAATTATATTTGTGTTCAGTGTCAAGCGCTCTATCATAACCAAAAAAATTCTGAGGGAGCAAGTTTTGAAAAAAATTGTTTTCCAGTGCTATCAAATGTGGATGGTAAATTCCACCTAACATAATTCACTTACATCTCAACACACAAATTATTCTGTAATATCTACCAATCTGATATCAATATTGACAATAGTTCATTTGTAAAATTTGCTCCCTCAAAATATCTTCAGATATTTAACTAATTGAACAGTTTTAACCAGACAAAAGTGATATTCAATTAAGACAACTGTGCTGCTCTAAAGCGTGCTAAATGATGTCATTCTTACCCTCGGCTATTAGGCTCTATAATGTCAACCTATAGCCAGGGAAGTAATGACCATCCCCTCATGTTAGACAGTTTGAGGTAACTTATTTTTTACTCTTTTTACTTCTCTTCTAATATTTATATCTGTGCACTTGTAATGCTACTGTGGCATTGTAATTTCCTTTGGGATCATATAACCTAACTATACAGTTAATTTTTATAATTTTTACATATGCTAGACTCATTCCTATAGAAAATGGTTTCAGTAAACTACAAAAATCACAATAATAAATTTGTATATTATTCTAAACAGATTGGGTGCATATAATGTTCCAATAACCATACACTGAATCCTAACACGTGATTCATCTTTAGTTTCCCTTGGGAAAGCAACATCAAAAATTGTGCTGATTTTTATTTCAATGAGACTTTAAAATGTTAAAAAATGCACTTAGCATAAATTTTACCACTTCACTTAGTAATTGCCAGCTCTCATACTTTTATGCGAAGCTATTTGAACCTTCATGTAACTTCAGGATGGTTTGTTGCATGGTAACTCTGATTGGTACTTTCTAATGTACAAATGAAGCAAGCTTAACGCTGAAAAAATAGGTTTTTCACCATTAATACAACTTAAATGATCCATGGAACACTCAACAAGGCCACTTCTTTTCATTTAATAGTTCTGAAACATTATTAGCCTGAATCAGCTTAAGGAGTGAGTTTTACCTGTTTTCAGACAGGAAAGGGGACATTTCTGATTCCCCATACTGTGGAGAGAAACTGTTCAGGTCATTCTTCACACATGACTGCTGATGCTTCCTTCTGTTAAGCTATTAAAGAAAAAAGTAATTTTATGAAATTTAAAGGATACTCTATACTGATACATGTAAAATGAAATTTGCAAGTCAATGTTATCTCATTCCTTTGGAAAATTAAAACACAGGCAAGTTCAGGGTGAGGGCACTTTCTCAGCTGCTCATCCAGCTGTTGCCTCTACTAATTGCTGGACCTACATCAGAAAGCACAAACTCACCAGATGATTCCTGGGATGGCAGGACTTTCATATGAAGAAAGACTGGATCGACTGGGCTTATACTCACTGGAATTTAGAAGATTGAGGGGGAATCTTATTGAAACGTATAAAATTCTAAAGGGATTGGACAGGCTAGATGCAGGAAGATTGTTCCCGATGTTGGGAAGTCCAGAACGAGGGGTCACAGTTTAAGGATAAAGAGGAAGCCTTTTAGGACCGAGATGAGGAGAAACTTTTTCACACAGAGAGTGGTGAATCTGTGGAATTACCTGCCACAGGAAACAGTTGAGGCCAGTTCATTGGCTATATTTAAAAGGGAGTTAGATATGGCCCTTGTGGCTAAAGGGATCAGGGGGTATAGAGAGAAGGCAGGTACAGGGTTCTGAGTTGGATGATCAGCCATGATCATACTGAATGGCCTCGAAGGGCTGAATGGCCTACTCCTGCACCTATTTTCATATTTTCTATGTTTACCCAGGGTGCATACATGCGCTGACACATCACAGATGCAGGGCACAAAAGTTCTGCTGTCAGTACACAGCACAAACACTTGCCGGCAGATATGAATTCACAATTTTCTGCTATAACTTGGAGAGGAGTGAGGGGCACTGGTGGCAGGAAGAAAAGCTGCGCCTGTGTCTAACCAGTGGTCCCTTGTCATCTGAAATATGTTAGCTTTCCACCGAAAACAGTGCCAATATGACAGAACAAGAACTGATACCCATTTCTTCTCAGTAATAATACAGCATCATACTAGAACAACGAATAGGTAAATAAATCATCAAGACTTGAAATTAACACATTGACAGAAAAATAAAAATAAAAATCAATCAGTTCAAAGACAAGAGGAAATAGTGGGTCACAAGATTAATTGGCAATTCATTTTATGGAAGCAATAAATGTTTACAAATTAAAATGACTTGCACAGAACAGCCAAATAGGCTTGCGGTCACTTCACTCTCAAAATGATACATATATAAAAAAAACACTAGTATATTAATCTAACTTAGAAAAACCAATCAGTCCTTACCTGGTCATGCTTATACAGATAACAGTTCTACAAAAGCATAGCTCATATTTCCTTATGATAAAAGGGGAGGCTAGTCTGTCCCACTGAATCTATGCCAGCCCAGTGAGTAATCCCATTCTCCTCACCTTCACATAATAGGGCAATTTAGAGTGACCAATTAACCTAACAATTCAAATGTCTTTTGGCCATGGGAGGTATTGAGAAGGTGCTGGGTGAACCATGAAGTGTAAACTACACACAGAAAACCTCACTGTTCAGGAGTGAGCATTGGTCAACGAGGGACAGATCTACTGACTATACCACTGAGCCACTCTTGACACATAACAGATGGATGGATTAGATTGTGTTGAATAAAATCACTTCTGTTGGTAGCTCAAGGAACAGCTCAAAAGCACTTTCTCAGAACAACATCCCAAGAATGTAGTTGAAAAACTAAAGATGTTGAAATATAGATTTGAGAATGTGCATACACTACTGAACACTACACTCAAAATATGTCTTGAATAAAAAACTTCAAAATCAGCATTTGCAACTACCCATCACCAATTCTTAAATTTAAGACAATTATAAATGTACTTATCCTCACAAAACTGTTTATTGTGCTTTCCATTACTGAGAAAAACTAAAGAGGAGATATCCTCTTATTCTGTAAGCCACAGGAATTTAAATGATATTCCATTACATATAATATTCAATGATATTATTAACAGATATTCCAGAATTTAACCCTTAAGCTACTTCTGTTCATGTGAGTGTTCATTGGGAAATAGCGGGAGGTAGACAGGAACATGTAATTGCAGAGTCATTTATTTACTGGTATCTTAATAAGTGGCAACTGAAATGCTTAATTTGTCATTGTATATAAAGTTAAGATGTTTGTTAAGTTAAAGCACTGCATTAATTATATAATCAAACAGCACAGACACGTGGTTCTTCAAAACAAAACAATTTACAGGAGTTTTGCTTTATAACAAATGCCTCAAAAAACTTTGGATGCCTATAACAAAACTCTATGGATTTATGAAACTTTACACATTTAAACTAACCTTATTTTTAGTCTTCTTGGGATTCCTCGCATTAGGGCTCCTTTTGTTATTGGCAATGAAGGATGTGCTTTGTATATCGCGGAATTCAGTTTGTTGCCAGTCATCAGAGTGCCCTGTCCAAAAAATTTTCAAAGTTGCTGCATATCATTTCACTTTTGAATCACAGACCAATACTCTACATCACAGGGAGCTAACGTTTCACGCAGACGTTTCTTCCCAACCCATGGTTCCACTGCCATAAATGAGCACCTACAACACCACTCTCATATTTAACAAGCACAAAAGTTATGAAATGCTGAGTATTAAGCAACTAGAATAACTGAATTTAAAACCCAAAACTTTGCCAGAGAAAACAAAAATAAACTTACTTCTGAAATATGTTTACTTCCTTATACTATTAAAATAATTTTCTACTTACTTTTGCATGTTTCCTTTCGGCATGTACATACTCCATCATTCAAAACATCATGTTCCCTGAAATATTCAGAAGAAATAAACATATAATGTTTTTTGATACTCTCATAAAATCTTGATTATCTTAAGAGATGGCAAATTTCAACAGATGTAACATGGAGAGCATTCTAAGTGGCTACATCACCGGCTGGTTTGTGGGAGAGGGGGGAAGGCCACTGCACAGGATCGAGTAAGCTGCAGAGTTGTAAAATCAGTCAGCTCCATCATGGGCACTAGCCTCTACAACATCCAGGACATCTTCAAGGAGCGATGACTCAAAAAGGTAGCATCTATTAAGGATTTCCCACCACCCAGGACTGCCCTTTCTTCACTGCTACCATCAGGAAGGAGGTACAGAAGCCTGAAGGCACACACTCAATGATTCAGCAAAAGCTTTTCTTCCTCTGCCATTTGATTTCTGAATGGACATTGAACCTATGAACACTAATTCACTACTTTTTTTTAACTTAACTATTAATACGTTCATACCTACTGTTTTTTCTCTCTATTATCATGCATTGCAATGTACTGCAGTTCCAATGTTAACAAATTTCATGACATATGCCAATGATATTAAACCTGATTCTGATACTGATGGTTGGCTAAATGGTACTGTAGAAATAATAGCCTAATTGTACTTTTAATGAAGCACAAAGCAGTTAGTATTTGAGGACTGTGATTACACAAGGTGATCAGAAACATGTTATACAAGTTGCAAAGTTCCTTCAGTGGAAGGTGCTATACAAGTTGTCATGGTTCATAATCATCTCACTAACAGACCTAGTGACATAAATGCAATGGCACAAATTTTTTGTACATTCGGAATTTATGTCCACTCAATTCAAAAAGATAAACTTAGAATATTTCCACACCTAAGTATCTTCTTTAAAAGCACAACAGGGCCTGACACCTCTTTGAAGATGAAAACCAATTTCCAACATGTACAGAACTTCATTTCCCCAGATTTTAAAAACTAAGTAATTCTAAACACGAGAGATTCTGCAGATGCTGGAAGTCCAAAACAATACACACAAAATGCTGGAGGAGCTTAGCAGGTTGGGCAGTTATAGAAATGAATAAACAGTCGACATTTCAGGCTGAGACGGAAGGAAGGGGGCAAGACGTCAGAGTGAAAAGGTTGGGGTGGAGGGAAAGGAAGATAGCCAGAAAGTGATAGGTGAAACCAGGTGGGTAGGAAAGGTAAAGGGCTGCCAAGGAATGAATCTGATAGGAGAGAGGAGGAGAATGAACCAAAGTAGAAAGGGAAGGAGGAGGGGACCCAGGGGGAGGTGATAGGTAGATGAAAAGAGTGAAGAGGCCAGAGTGGGGAACAGAAGAGGGGAGGGGAATGGGGGGGGGGGGATGACTGGAAGGAGAAATTGATATTCATGTTATCAGGGTGGAGGCTACCCAGACAGAATACAAGGTATTCTGAAAAATTCTGGTGTAATAAATAAATAATTCTGTCTTTACTTTTCCTTGTCCTTAAACTTGCAGGCTCTACTTTGATTCAATATTTCTTTCCCTCTCATTTCACTTTCTGTACCCAGTTAGCTAGTGAATTCAGTAGCCTACTTAATATTTCCTGATTGATAATCTCTGTGGATTATAAATAATTCATCAAATCGATTGGCTTTGGAGACACATGATTGCATTCCTTGTTTACACAGTTCCAAGATTACTCTCAAAAGATGCAGGACATATTAACCCTCTAATTATAGTAAGCAACAACACAATCATTTCCAAAGTCCAGGGGGAAATGCAATCATTATTTTAATTATATCTTTAAATATTACTTGTAGATATGCCTGTTATAATGCCAAGTGAAATGAAGTTGCTGAACTCCAACAACACAAGAAAATGCATCCACCAAAAGCAGACATTTCCGGTGGCCAAGCATTCTAATTCTGCTCTCATTCCTGTTCTGAGATGTCAGTCCATGGCCTCCTCTTGTGCCAACATGAGGCCACACCCAGGCTGGTGGAGCAACACCTTGTACTCTGTCTGGGTACCCTCCAGCCTGATAACATAAATATCGATTTCTCCTTCTGGTAAAAATAAATTCCCTCCCACCTCCCTTCTTCTTCTATTTTCACTCTGGCCTGTTCTCACTTGCCTATAACATCCCCCTGGGTCTCCTCCGATGGTCCACTCTCCCCTCCTATCAGATTCATTCTTTTCCAGCCCTTGACCTTTCCCACCAACCAGGCTTCACCTATCACCTTCCAGCTAGCATCCTCCCAACCCCCATCTTCCCCCTTCCATTTCTGTGCCGAGGAAGGGTCTCCACCTGAAACACTGACTTTTTATTCACTCCCATAGATGCTGAGATGCTCCAGCATTTTGTGTGTGTTACAATAAATTAATCATGCCATTGTGTGTCTGCCTACTGCTGCATATAGGGCAGCAACGAAGATCTTCCATGTCTGGCAGTGTTCAGAGTTTGCTTCATTGTGTCAGTAACTCTGTTTTCACCACTGTTAGTTATGCAAGTTTTGGGTGGAGACTCAGGAATACTTCATCGCACTCAGATGTAGAAGTATTCCTCATTGCTGTTTCCATAACAGTTTTGTTTTACCGGTCAGGGTTGCTGGCCTTGAGCTGACCTCCTGAACCTGAATGCCTGGTGGACCACTCTTAGTCCGGCCTCTGACCTGTTTGGCATGCATGACCCTACTAAAGTCCTGACTCCAGTCAACATAGCTCTCCAGGTCATTGAGGCACACAAGCCTCCAGACTAGGACAAGGCTGTAGTCCTCTTGAAGGCCACTGTGTGAAGCATGCCTTGAATTCCAGCCCTACCCCATGGAAACAATTTGAGCTCTACAGAATTACAAACAGGATGTATCTTGCTGGGCTGAAGACACAGCTTAGAACCACCAACTCTCATGAAAAGCTAAGTTTTGAATATTTGTTGCTGAACATGCCGTCTTATTAGGAACAGCAATATACCACTTTCTATGGGGATACAACAGGATAAATATTGAAATGCTTCCACCACTGCGTATCTTACATGAAAAGACATTGTGATAAGAAGTGACTCCACCCCAACCTTGTACAGGCATTCCCCCCCCCAATACAAAGGTAGAGCATGCCTAAGAAACCTTTCTTAAGCCGAAATGGCGTAAAGCAAAGAACTATTAATTTATATGGGAAAACTTTTCGTAAAAGTGAAAATCCTTTTTGTAATGAGAAAACAGATTACTAATGTAGCTCTTTTGTAAAGGCAAAGTGGTGTAAAGTGGGGGACGAGTGTAAGAAAGAGATAGCGGTACATGCTAGAACTCTGCACACCAAAGGATAATGGACGTGAGATCATGAGGTATTTAAAGAGGAATTAGATGTATTTTTGAAAGATCGTGGAATTAAGGGTAATCTGGAGAAAATTAATACTGAATTACATTCATATGGCAAACCTGAACAAGCAGATTTCTGTTCAATTAGAGTTCTACAGAGATGCCAACATGGTGTATTCTGTAAGGTATGATGCAATAAGCCAAATGCTCTGAGCCTGTTAATGAAAGATGTCTTCAAGTAGAGAGTATTGTTAACAACAAACAATTACTGCAAAAGATACAAACATAAAATGCTGGAGGAACATTTGGATGATCTCAGAAGACTTTGTTGGTACAAACCTTGAGACATTGACATGTCCACTGCTGCCCTCCTTCTGGTTCGAATTTTTACTGAAGCAAGTGCTGACTGGAATCTGATATAAAGGATAAAGAGAAATTGAAATTTTTAATAAATGTTTTTATTTCAAACTCTGAAGGCAGAAATCAAAGTTTATTTTGCCAAACTGGGCACTATTGTAACTTACTTTAATAATATTCAATTAGCTGGGACATTTTATTTTTAATATTTGACTTATCTTCATTTATCCAATTACCAACAATTATTTCAATACCATACCTTTGTGCTACACTTTATATTGTCTTGTTTATAAACCACACTGAAAGGCGTTCTATCTATTGGGCAGGAACTCAGTTTCTGTAAAACATTAAAAAAAATTACAATGTAAGTTCAAACCACTTTTATTATCTAATGCAAGATTAGTTTATTTTAAACTACTCAAACAATGAAACCAAATTCTGAGAAAATATCACTTTCAGTATAAATTTCAGCACAGAGTGGACGGTGAGGAATGGTCAAATAGAGTCATAAGAAAGTACAGTTACCGCCAAAATTAGGGGTGTGTCTATTTTTATAGACCCCTCAATTTCATTTACACATCATTAAATTATTTCTGATCCACAGGGCAGATTTTTGTTGATAACTGGTTCACTTTTTAATCGAAAAGTGGTTCTAGTTAATATTTATGCTCCAAACTTTGACTGCCCTGAATTTTTTAAACGTTTATTTACTTCCCTTCCTAATCTAAATGAATATATGTTGATAATGGGTGGAGATTTTAATTGTTGTTTGAATTCTTCGATGGATAGATCTAAACCTATCCGAACTCTTCCGAATAGATCAGCCTTACTTATTAATTCTTTTATGGTTGATTCGGGAATTACAGAAATATGGCGGTTTTTGAACCCTAAAGATAAAGAATTTTCATTTTTTTCACATGTATATCATAGTTATTCTAGAATTGATTATTTCCTTATTGATCATTGGTTATTAACGGATGTTATTGATTGTAAATATGATTCTATTACTATTTCGGATCATGCACCTTTGAAGTTATCTATTAAGATTTCGGACTTTTCCAATAATATTAGATCTTGGAGACTTAACGCTACTCTGCTTCAAGACCCAGAATTTGTCACCTACATAAAACAGCAAATTGACTTGTTTTTCTCAACAAACTATACTGAAGAAATTGACAGAGGAATACTTTGGGACTCTTTCAAGGCTTTTATCCATGGACAAATTATCTCGTATTCTGCTGGTAAAAGGAAACAAAGATATTTAGATATTGCTTTATTAGTGGATAAAATTAAGGAAATTGATAAGATTTATTCCGTGACTCCTACCATAGAACTTTATAAGAAGAGAGTTGAGCTTCAAATGGAACATAGCTTATTATTGTCTTCTTCAATTGAAAATCAATTAATTAGGACCAGGGCTCAATTCTATATTCACAGTGATCGAACTGGTAAACTGTTAGCTAATCAATTAAAAGCTATTTCGACTAAGCGACAAATTATTAAAATTCGTAAACAAGACGGTAATTTAACTACTGATCATAAAGAAATCAATAACACTTTTCAAGATTTTTATAAATCTTTATATCAATCAGAATTTGATGGTGACCTGTCCATGATGGATAATTTTTTTAACAATTTGAATATTCCTAAACTGATAGGTGAAGATCGTAGCTTGTTTGATGCTCCTATCTCTATGGCCGAAATAGGTGAGGCTATCTCATCAATGATTTCAGGGAAAGCTCCTGGCCCTGATGGTTATATTGTAGAATTTTTCAAAACTTTTTCTTCTTTGCTTTCCCCTTGGTTATGTGAAATCTTTAATGATGCGTTTGCTAAGAAGAGATTACCTCAATCTTTTTATGAAGCTACTATCTCTCTAATTCTTAAAAAATCCTACTTTATGTACATCTTATCGCCCTATATCATTATTAAATGTAGATTCTAAGATTCTTACAAAAATTTTAGCCATTAGATTAGAAAAGGTACTAACACAGATTATTTCAGAAGATCAAACTGGTTTCATTAGGAATCGGTATTCTTTTTTTAATGTTAGAAAATTGATTAACATAATTTATACTTCATCACCCACAGTCCCAGAATGTGTTAACTCATTAGATGCTGAAAAAGCTTTTGATAGAGTTGAATGGACATACTTATTTAATGCATTGAGAAATTTTAATTTTAGTCCTAATTTTATATCATGGATTAAATTAATATATTATAAACCTGTTGCTTCTGTTCTTACAAATAATTATAGATCCTCTTTTTTTCAATTATCTCGTGGTACGAGACAAGGTTGTCCTTTAAGTCCTTTATTATTTAATATTGCATTAGAACCTTTAGCCATTGCTATTCATGAATCTCCTAATATTTTTGGTATTACCCGTAATGAGAAGTTATACAAATTATCACTTTATGCTGATGACTTGCTGTTATATATTTCTGATCCTGACAGGTCTATTCCCGCTATTTTATCCTTGTTGGCTCAATTTGGTAGTTTTTCTGGTTATAAATTAAACTTAGATAAAGAGTGAATTATTCCCCTTAAACGCGCAAACTTTATTGAATGACAGGATTCCATTTAAAGTTGTTACTGATAACTTTATCTATTTAGGTATAAAAATTACCAAGAAATATAAAGATTTATTTAGACTGAATTTTTTACCTATGCTTCATCAAATTCAACACCTTACCACAAGATGGTCTCTCTTATTCCTATCATTAGTTGGTCGGATTAATGCTATTAAAATGATGATTTTACCGAAATTTTTATATTTATTTCAAGCCTTACCAATTTTTATTCCTAAATCTTTTTTTGACAACATTGATTCAAAAATTTCCTCATTTGTGTGGCAAAATAAATACCCCAGGTTAAGTAAAAGGCAATTACAAAAATCTAAAAAAGATGGTGGTTTAGCTTTACCTAACTTTAGATTTTACTATTGGGCGAATAATATTCGTAACCTAACGTATTGGAAATTAGATTTGGACTCCCCATTGTGTCCACAGTGGGTAAATTTGGAATGCAATGAGGTAAAGGGATATTCTCTATTCTCCGTTCTTGGTTCTTTTCTTCCTGCTGATTTAGTTAAATTCAATAAACAGATATCTAATCCTGTTATCAAACATACATTACGAATTTGGTTTCAATTTCGTAAATTTTTTACTCTGAAAAACTTTGTTCTTGATAGCCCTATTTTATTTAATTTTTTTTTCAAACCTTCCTTGACAGATCAAGCTTTTAGCATATGGAAAAGGAAAGGTATAAAATGTTTTCGTGATCTTTTTTTTGAAGGTACTTTGATGTCTTTTGACCAACTTTCCAATAAATTTAAATTACCTAAATCTAATTTTTTCAGATATTTACAAATCAGAAATTTTTTACATAAAGTTCTACCATCTTTTCCCAATTCAACTTCAATGGATTTCTCAGATTTGATTTTTACCTTAAATCCTTGTCAGAAGGGATTAGTAGCTTTTATTTATAATATGATTATGAAGATACAACCAGAAATATCTGATAGAATTAAACAACAATGGGAAAAGAACTTCGATACAATATATCAACAGATAAATGGGAAAAAATTTTACAAATGGTTAATTCTTCTTCTATATGTGCTAAACATGCTTTAATACAATTTAAAATTGTACATAGAGCTTATATGTCTAAAGATAAGCTTGCTCGATTCTATTCTCATATTAACCCTCAATGTGACAGATGTCATTCAGAAGTGGCTTCATTGACCCACATGTTTTGGTCATGTCCCACTTTATATAACTATTGGAAGGACATATTTGTTACCATTTCCTCAATTTGGAATATCGATTTACAACCTCATTTTATTACTGCAATTTTTGGTATACCAAATGAGGATGGTAATCAGTTTTCTCCTTCAATCAGACGAATGATTGCTTTTGTAACATTAATGGCCAGAAGGTCTATATTACAAAATTGGAAAGAAGTAAATCCTCCTACCATGTCTCAGTGGCTTTTTCAAACTATTTCTTATCTGAGTTTGGAAAAAATTAGAAGCACTATTTTTGACTCATCAATTAAATTTGAAGAAACTTGGGGACCGTTCATTCGACATTTTCATATGAATTAGTTTGGCCTTTTCCAGACCTTCTCTCTGCTTATTCTTGTTCAGGTATGGAGTTCCGGAGTTCTTTGACACTATCATATACTTATAAACTGTTATTATTGCCCATGTTAGTTTAGTTTAGTGTTTTTTTTTCAATATATATTCTCTTTTATATATTTTCAAATTTTTTTTTCTTTTTCTTTTGACGATTATTTTTGTTTTTTTCATATATAATTATATAGACTTGATTGATTAATGTACTTTTTTTTGTTGATGTTCAATAGGATATTATTATCTTATTATTAATGTAATTTCAAGTCTATTGTATTCATAACCTATTCATTATTATGTTACGTTTTTTTTTATATTTATATGAAACTCAATAAAAAGATTGAAAAAGAAAAGTACAGAACAGAAACAGGCCCTTCAGCCTATCTAGTGCATGCCAAACCATTTAAACTGCCTATTCTCATTGACCTGTACCGGGACCATAGCCCTCCCTGCTCCAACCAACCATGTACCTATCCAAACTTCTCTTAAACGTTGAAATCGAGCTCACATGCACTACTTGTGCTGGAGACTTGTTTCCCCTCATGTTCCCCTTCAACATTTCACCTTTCACCCTTAACCCATGACCTCTGGTCATAGTCCCACTCAAACTCAGTGGGAAAAGTCTGCTTATATATACCCTATCCATACACCTCATAATTTTATATACCTCTATCAAATCTCTCCTCAACCTTCTATGTTCCAAATAATAAAGTCCTAACCTATTCAATTTTTCCTTTTAACTCAGGTCCTCCAGCCCCTGCAATAACCTTGCAAATTTTCTCTATACTCTTTCAACCTTATTTACATCCTGTAGATAGGAGACCAAAACTGCAGACAATGTTCCAAATTAGGCCTCAACAACATCTTATACAACTTCAACATAACATCCCATCTTCTGTATTGAATACAAATAAGTGCTAATTTCAGTTGCAGCAGCTTCTTAAATAATTCTCAGAGAAGTTGCCAAGTTAGTCATAAAATTATTCTCACTACTTGTAGTGGGCATATCACAAACATGAGAAAATCTGCAGAAGCTGGAACTTTTTAAAAATGCCTCTAGATACATTTTTGCCTGGCCTGCTGAATTCATCCAGCATTTTGTGTGTATTGCAGTGAGAGTACCTGCTTCCATCACCCATCCAGACAGTGATTTCAGATTCTCACTGGCCTCTGGGTGAAGTTGTTCTTTCTCGGATCCTCTCTGCTTTAGAGAAGTTTGAAATTTTCTACCCAACCAATGCTCCTCATAATTTATAAGAGCCAATTCAGCTTCTTCTGCTTTAAGAAAAACAAATCCAATCCACCCTGACTCTCCTAACAGAAATGCTCTGTCCCAGTCAACAACTTGGCAAACTTCCTCTGCACCTCCCTATGGAAATCCCATCCTTTATCTGATACAGTAACCATGATTATCATTGTCACATCTCCCATCATCTTGAATTGGAGCAACAGCATGTAATGCCCTGAAAACCTATTCAGCTCCCAAAACCGTTTTAACGTTTTACTGTCTTATTTTCCAAATTTAAAATATATTGTAGGATATTTTTCAGCAAACCTACAAAATATTGTGCATTATATAAAAAAAATCTAAAACCTGTCAACAATTTATGAAAAATTAAAAACCAAATTTGTGAGGCTGATAAAGTATTCATCCCCTTTGTAATTAATTTGCCAACTTTCCTTACGTGCAATATACTATGATGTATTAGCTCACACAATTTATTGATGTAGGAAATTGGAGGATCACCTGTTTTGCATGAATCATAAGAATAAATACTCCCTCTCTCTGTAAGGTCCAACAACATGATAGATTTTTCTCTCTAAGATTCAACCTTCTGGTAGATTTTCAATAGACCAAACCAAAATAGCATCCAATACAAGTCAGGGAAATGATAACCAAGAAATGCAAAAATACAAATTTGGGGAAGCGTACAAGACTATCTCAAAGGCACTGAGCTCAGTGCAGTGCATTGTGACAAATGAAAAAAATATGAACTCACAGCTACACTGCCAAGGTCAGGTCACCCCTCTAAACTTAGTCACCAGTGAAATATGACATTTACAAGTGGCTACTGTGACGCCAATTGAGTGGCTATTGTGAGCTGCAGAGGACAGCGGCTGCAACCGGTGATGAAGTTCATGGCTCCACAATCTCTAAGCCCTTGCACAAAAAGGGTAGTTATGGGTGAGTGACAAGGAAGAAGCCCTGGCTAGAAAGAATGCATACCCTTGCCCGTAAAGACTATGCAAAGTGTCACTTAGAAGATACTGTAAAGATGTGTTAGAAGGCCTTGTGGTCAGATGAGACAAAAGTGGAACTTTTTGGTCTCAACATTAAGCGGTATGTGTCGTGAAAATCTAATATTGCACACCATCCAGACAATGCCATCTCTACTATAAAGCATAGTGGAGGTAGCATAGCTTTGGGGATGCTTTTCAGCAGCATGGACTGGACAACTAGTCAGGTTTAATGGGAAGATGAATGCTGCTAAGTGCAGAGAGATCCTGGAGAAAGCTTAAAGCGAGGAGGAAGTTCATCTTTCAGCGGGATGAAACGCACTGCCAGGGGCAACCATGGAGTGGTTTTAAATGAAAAAAATTAATGTTCTTGAGTTGCCCAGTCAGAGTCCTTGATCTTAACCCAACTGAATATCTCTGTCAAGACCAAGATTACTGTCCACTGCCGCTCCCAAACTAACCTAGCACAGCTTGAACAGTTTTACACGGAGGAATGGGCAAATCTTGCTCTATCACATTGTGCAAAGCTAATAGGGACTTACCCAAAAATATTACTGGATGTAATAGTCGCAAAAGGTGGTTCAACTAAACACTGAGCAAAGGGGGTTGAATACGTTTGAGCAGCTGATGTTTGTTTTTATTTTTTAGTTTTTCATCCTTTAATAATTTTCCAAGTTTTTTGGACTCTTGCAGTGAAAAAAGGACGCGTGATTCACAAATAAAAGTTATCAGTTAAATTGGCCAAATCCCCTGGTTGTAATATGTATTTATGTGAATTAAGGGTTGGGAGCTCAATACTTTTACAAGGCACTGTGAATGCTCTGTCTTACAGAGGTCAGGTTTTGAGCTTCCTGATGTACAAGACTCATGTCTTTGGGAAGGGGTGGGGCCTGAATGTGGTAAATGAAAAGCAAACCACATTTGTTTCGACATATACACTAAAGAATCGGTGCCATTGCCAGTGGCCTTAGAGTCATTCCATGGAAAGTCTATGTCCCTGTCCATCATGGATAATACTTACCATATACAGAACTCTAATGTAGAGTATCAGCATTCAATTAAACTGTCACACTTTAACTTGATGAATAGAGCTCTTACTTCCATTTTCTGCCCCAATCTTGCTAAATAAACCTTATAAGTATGCTTGTCAACTGTTTCAGTTATATCTACTGTTTTATCTGATGTGACTAAATTAAGGAAACATTAATTCATTATTTTATTATATTTCCAACTCATTTCCACTCTGACCTTTATTTTCAATAAAATTACTTATAAAGCTATTCAATTAACAATTTGCTTACTTCAGCCCATGCAAGAATACACCCCAGGCAAAAAATGTGGCAGCAGCTCTCAGGAACAGCCACTTCTTGTTCCACAAAAACATTCAGGCAGATAGGGCACCAGTCACTTTGATCGGTGGTTGAAATGAACAACCCATCATCAGCTTGTTCTTGTTCATTCTCCTCACCTGTTAACAAGATGAGAGAAATGGTTGACTCCAAGTGCAGAAACATGTTAGCAGGCAATAAATAATCACAGTAAGGCGGGGGATTAGAAATAAAATTGATTCAATAAGAACTCTTATTTTAAGGACAATAATATTCATCATAAAAACACAATTATTTTAGACGGATATCAGAATCAGGTTTAATATCACTGGCATATGTCGTTCAATTTGTCGTCTTTGCGGCAGCAGTACAATGCAAGACAATACATGATAATAGAGAAAAAACTGGATTACAGTAAGTATATATACATTAGTTAAATAAGTAGTGTAAAAATAAAAATAAAATAAGTCAGAAGGTAGTGTTCATGGATTCAATGTCCATTAAGAAATCAGATAGCAGAGGGTAAGAAGCTATTCTTGAACTGTTGATGCTTTGACAAAGGGGACAGCAGTGGGACCACTATGGGCCAAACAGTAGTGCTGATGTTGGGTATGGAAATTAGAGGCAGAGCCAATAGAGAACCAATAACTCTAATCTATACACATATCAAATTAATAACTATACTGTGGAGGAAGAATTTCTGGAGCACATACAGTAAGGTTTATTGGACCAGTACATCAAGGGAACTGTTCGAGAGCAGGCCAACCGAGAATAAGTAATGTGTATTGAGAAAGAATTAATTAACAACCTTGTTATGCAAGTTTCCATGGAGCGACTATAACATTATGGAATTCTTCATATGGTGTGTGACATGTTTAATTCTGAGACCAGGGTCCTGAGCTAAAATGAGGAGTGTTATATATGGGAGTAGTTGTAGACTGGCAATGACAAACATTTAAATAGTGTATGAATGAAGTACAATAGTTCGTTCCTAGCAGGAAGAATGGATAACAAGAAATTAGTGATTATATTAGATCAAAGGAAAAGACAAAAAAAAATATGAAAAATAAGCAAAACCTAAGGACTGGAGGGAAAAATGGAACTGGAGAATTTGCAGTAAAACCAAAGTACTTACTATAAAAGTTTTTATAGATATTTGCAGAGAAAATGATTTATAATGGCAAACTAAAGAAAGGACAGACTAATAAACCAATATTTTGTTTCTTTCTGCATTGAGGACACAAACACCTCAAAAATGTTATAGAACTTAGGGCCATGTAGAAGGAACAACTGAAGAACATCAACAATAGTTCAGAAACAGTTGGATTTATAACTATAATGAAATACAGCATGGAAACAGACCTTCAACCTAACCCAGGGGTGGGCAAACTTTTTGACTTGTGGGCCACAAAGGGTTCTAAAATTTGACAGGGGGGCCGGACCAGGAGCAGATGGACGGAGTGTTTTGGTAATAAACCTCATAAGAGAAAATAAAATATCATGGGATATGTAGAAAACATGTGCTTTAATTTCAATTGAAAATGAACAAATGCATTACAACAAAATATCTGTCTTTGAAGTCCCATGGTATTTAGCTATTTATTGAAATGACTTTTAAGACACTGAAAATTAAATGAATAAAATACAGCTTTTTTTAATAGTAACAGTTATTATTTCAAAGCACTGAAAATTCTGTTATCCTTCAAGATATTATCATCATCACTCTCCCCCTGACTGTCTTTATTTCAAAAACGGTAGGAGATGCAGGTCTACTTGTCCTGCTCCTTCTTATTCAATTGTCCCCTGTGCCAAAACTCAACAACGACCAGCACAAAGACAGAACAATGACAGCGCGCCAGTATGCGGAGCGCGTTATTTGATCTGGAGCGCATTTTTTATTTTGAGAACGTACGTGCACCTGCGCACTACTCATGTCCATCACTTAACAGAAATGACATGTAACATGTAGGGCTTATTGAAAAAAATATTTTCAAATGCATTTTTTACATAACACAACGAAGAAACTTATTTTTAATTTCAGTGGGAACAGTGTTGTTGGTCTCCCTTTTTAGCCAGCGCATCAAAGTCTGGATTTAGTTTTGTTGTGGCGATTCTCAGGATGGATCTGAGGTGTTGGTCAGTTAACTTGGATCTGTGGCTGGCTTTGTTGATGTTAATGATGCTGAACGCCTGTTCACACAAATAGGTTGAGCCGAATAAAGAGTAAAGCGCAAATGTGGAGTAATACGCTGCACTTCAACAAAGGTCAATGTATATAGAGTGCGTCATCTATTGGGAAAACGCCAGAATTGCAGGGAAAAAACGTTAACAAGGTTTATTAATACAATTTCATCAAGTTCTGTGGGCCGGATTAAAAAGCTTAACGGGCCGCATATGGCCCGCGGGCCGTAGTTTGCCCATGCCTGACCTAACCCCATGCCAATCAAGATATCCATTTAAGCTGGTCCCATTATCTGTACTGGTCCATATCCCTCTAAATCAGGGGTTCCCAATCTTTTCTTTATGCTATGGATCTCTACCCTTAACCGAGGGGTCCGTGACAGTGAGAATAGGAATAGAATGAGCTGGAGGATAAATGTGTGGCTGAGGGATTGGAGCAGGGGCAGGGATTCATATTTCTAGATCATTGGGACTTCCTTTGGGGCAGGTGTGACCTGTACAAAAAGGACGGGTTGCATTTGAATCCCAGGGAGACCAATGTCTTGGTGGGGAGGTTTGCTAAGTCTACTGGGGAGAGTTTAAACTAGAATTGTTGGGGGTGGGAACTGAACTGAAGGGACTGGGTCTTCGAAAAGGAGGTTAGCTCACAAACAGACAGTGTGAGAGGGAGGATAGGCAGGTGATAGAGAAGGGATGCATTCGGACTGAAGGCTTGAAAAGCGTCTATTTTAACGCAAGAAGTGTTGTGAACAAAGCGGATGAGCTTAGAGCATGGATCAGTACTTGGAGATATGACTTTAGAAGATAAGAATTTAGAAAATTGAGGGGGATCTTATTGAAACGTATAAAATTCTAAAGGGACTGGACAGGCTAGATGCAGGAAGATTGTTTCCGATGCTGGGGAAGTTCAGAACGAGGGGTCACAGTTTAAGGATAAAGGGGAAGCCTTTTAGGACCGAGATGAGGAAAAACTTCTTCACACAGAGAGTGGTGAATCTGTGGAATTCTCTGCCACAGAAAACAGTTGAGGCTGGTTCATTGGCTATATTTAAGAGGAAGTTAGATATGGCCCTTGTGGCTAAAGGGATCAGGGGGTACGGAGAGAAAGCAGGTACAGGGTTCTGAGTTAGATGATCAGCCATGATCATACTGAATAGTGGTGCAGGCTCGAAGGGCCGAATGGCCTACTCCTGCACCTATTTTCTATGTTTCTATGATGTGGTGGCCATTACAGAGACTTGGATGACTCAGGGACAGGAATGGTTACTTCAAGTGCGGGGATTTAGATGTTTCAGAAAGGACAGAGAAGGAGGCAAAAGAGGTGGGGGCATGGCACTGTTGATCAGAGATAGTGTCACAGCTGCAGAAAAGGTGGACGCCATGGAGGGATTGTCTACCGAGTCTCTGTGGGTGATGGTTAGGAACAGGAAGGGGTCAATAACTTTACTGGGTGTTTTTTATAGGCCACCCAATAGTAACAGGGATATCAAGGAGCAGACAGGGAAACAGATCCAGGAAAGGTGTAATAATAAGAGTTGTCATTTAATAAGAGTTTTAATTTCCAAATATCGACTGGCATCTCCCTAGAGCGAGGGGTTTAGATGGGGTGGGGTTTGTTAGGTGTGTTCAGGAATGTTTCTTGACACAGTATTTAGATAAGCCTACAAGAGGAGAGGCTGTACTTGATCTGGTATTGGGAAATGAGCCTGGTCAAGTGTCAGATCTCTCAGTGGGAGAGCATTTTGGAGACATTGATCATAATTCTATCTCCTTTATAATAGCATTGTTGAGAGATAGGAACAGACAAGTTAGAAAAGCATTTAATTGCAGTAAGGGTAATTATGAGGCTATCAGGCAGGAAATTGGAGGCTTAAATTGGAAACAGATGTTCTCAGGGAAAAATACGGAAGAAATGTGGCAAATATTCAGGGGATATTTGTGTAGCGTCCTGTATAGGTACGTTCCAATGAGACAGGGAAGTTATGGTAGGGTACAGAAACCGTGGTGTACAAAGCTGTAATAAATCTAGTTGAGAAGAAAAGAAAAGCTTACAAAAGGTTCAGAGAGCTAGGTAATGTTAGAGATCTAGAAGATTATAAGGCTACTAGGAAGGAAATTAGGAGAGCCAGAAGGGGCCATGAGAAGACCTTGGTGGGCAGAATTAAGGAAAACCCCAAGGCCTTCTACAAGTATGTGAAGAGCAAGAGGGTAAGATGTGAAAGAATAGGACCTATCAAGTGTGACAGTGGGAAAGTGTGTGGAACCGAAGGAAATAGCAGAGGTACTTAATGAATACCTTACTTCAGTATTCACTATGGAAAAGGATCTTTGTGATTGTAGTGATGACTTGCAGCAGACTGAAAAGCTTGAGCATATAGATATTAAGAAAGAGGATGTGCTCGAGCTTTTGGAAAGCATCAAGTTGGATATGTCACCTGGACCGGACGAAATGTACCCCAAGCTACTGTGGGAGGCGAGGGAGAAAATTGCTGAGCCTCTGGTAATGATCTTTGCATCATCAATGGGGACGGGAGAGGTTCCAGAGGATTGGAGGGTTGCAGATGTTGTTCCCTTATTCAAGAAAGGGAGTAGAGATAGCCCAGGAAATTATAGACCAGTGAGTCTTAACCTCATTGTTTGGTAAGTTGACGGAGAAGATCCTGAGAGGCAGGATTTATGTACACCTGGAGAGGTGTAATATGATTAGGAGTAGTCAGCATGGCTTTGTCAAGGGCAGGTCGTGCCTTTAAGAGCCTGACTGAATTTTTTTGAGGGTGTGACTAAGCACATTGATGAAGGTAGAGCCGAAGATGTAGTGTATATGGATTTTAGCACGGCATTTGTTAAGGTATCCCATGCAAGGCTTATTGAGAAAGTAAGGAGGCATGGGATCCAAGGGGACATTGCTTTGTGGATCCAGAACTGGCTTACCCACAGAAGGCAAAGAGTGGTTGTAGACAGGTCATATTCTGCATGGAGATCGGTCACCAGTGGAGTGCCTCAGGGATCTGTTCTGGGACCCTTACTCTTCGTGATTTTTATAATGACCTGGATGAGGAAGTGGAGGGATGAGTTAGTAAGTTTGCTGATGACACAAAGGTTGGAAGTGTTGTGGATAGTGTGGACGGCTGTCAGAGGTTACAGCGGGATATTGATAGGATGCCAAAGTGGGCTGAGAAATAGCAGATGGAGTTCAACCCAGATAAGTGTGAAGTGGTTCATTTTGGTATACCAAAAACGATGGCAGAATATAGTATTAATGGTAAGATTCTTGGCAGTGTAGAGGATCAGAGGGATCTTGGGATCTGAGTCCATAGGAAACTCAAAGCAGCTGTGCAGGTTGACTCTGTGGTTAAGAAGGTGTTTTGTGCATTGGCCTTTATCAATCGTGGAATTGAATTTAGGAGCCGAGAGGTAAGGTTGCAGCCTGGTCAGACCCCACTTGGGAGTACTGTACACAGTTTGGTCGCCTCACTACAGGAAGGATGTGGAAGTCATAGAAAGGGTGCAGAGGAGATTTACAAGGATGTTGCCTGGATTGGGGAGCATGCCTTATGAGAATAGGTTGAGTGACCTCGGCCTTTTCTCCTTGGAGCGAAGGAGGATGAGAGGTGACCTGATAGAGGTGTATAAGATGATGATGACAGGCACTGATCGTGTGGATAATCAGAAGCTTTTTCCCAGGGCTGAAATGGTTGCCACAAGAGGACACAGGTTTAAGGTGCTGGGAAGCAGGTAGGGATAAGTTTTTTACTCAAAGAGTGGTGAGTACGTGGAATGGGCTGCCAGCAACGGTGGTGGAGGCGGATACGATAGGGTCTTTTAAGAGGCTTTTAGATAGGTACATAGAGCTTAGTAAAATAGAGGGCTCTCAGTAGCCTAGTAATTTCTAAGGTAGGGACATGTTCGGCACTACTTTGTGGGCCGAAGGGCCTGTATTGTGCTGTAGGTTTTCTATGTTCTATGACCCCAGGTTGGGAACTCCTGGTCTAAATATTTCTTATCGATGTACCTGTCCAATGTTGTCATCATAATGCCTCAATCATATCCCCTGGCAGATGATCTAATATATGCACCACATTCATAATGTAACTGTAGAAGCACTGGAAATACAGCATGTACAATTTTGACTCCTTATACAATAAAGGATGAACTTGCTATTGAGGGAATGCAACAAAGATGATTCCAGGGTTGGCAAGCAAGACAAATGAAGAACAACTGGGGCTACTGAACTCGTATCTGCTACAATTTAGAAGAATGAAATCAGAATGACTGGCACCTCCTCAATGCAAAAGGTTCGGTAGGGCAGAATTTGTTATATGTATCTTGTAAAGGTTCCTGACATAGTATGTGGTCAGGCCCACGAGAGGAAAGGCCATACTGGGTCTGGCAATGAACTCTCAGATGATAGACCTTTCAGTGGGTGAGCATTTCAGAGAGTGACAACCCCCAGACCTATTAGCACAGCCATGGACAAGGATAGAAGTAGATGAGATAGAAAAGTTTTTAATTGGAGGAGGCATTAAGGTGGTGCTAGGCAGGAATTTGCAACCTTGAATTGGGAGAAGATATTCTCAGGGAAATGCAGCAGAAATGTGGAAGTTGTTTAGGAACCACTTACATGGGATTCTGGATGTTTGTCTGAGATAGGGGTAGATAGTAGGGTAAAGGAATTATGGTTGACAAAGGTGGAATATTTAGTCAAGAGGAAGATGGAAACATACTTAAGGTTTAGGAAGGAAAAATTAAGCCGGGTTCCTGAGAATGACATTAGCAAGAAAGGAGCTTAAGAATGGATTTATAAGAGCTAGAAGGGGACATGAGAAGATCTTGATAAATAGGATTAAGGAAAACTGTACAAGGGATTCTACACGTACATGAAGAACAGAAGGACATCTAGAGTGAGGGTAGGACTGCTCAGGGATAAGGGGGTTAAAAATGTGCCTGAAAGTGGAGAAGTATACTGGTAAGCTTGCAGATATTAAGGTTAGTGGAATTATGGATAGCGAAGAAGGTTGTTGTAGGTTACAACAAGGATATAGAGCTGAGTGGAGAAGTGACAGAAGTAGTTTAATCTGAAAAGTGTAACGTGATACACTTCGGAAGATTGAACTTGAGTTTGGAATGCAGTTATTGGAATGATTTTGAGCAGTGTGGAGGGATCTTGGGATTCAAGTCCATAGCTTCCTCAAAGTTGCCACACAATTGATAGGGAGGCAATGTCTGGATAGACCATATTTAGAGCAGAGTGTTCATTTTTGGTCACCTCATCACAGGAAGGTCATGAAAGCTTTAAAGAGTGTGCAGAGGAGATTAACCAAGATACTTCCTTATGAGGAAAGGTTAAATAAGGTTAAGCGAGCTAGAACTTTTCTCTTTAGAGCTGTAGAAGATTATAAGAAACATTGACAAAGCGGACAACCACCACCTAGGGTGGCAATCGGCAATGCTAGAGGACAGCATTTTAAGGTGAGTGGAGGAAAATTTCATGAATGAGACTGAATAGTTTCAGAGACTTAATGAATGCATCTGTAATAATTCAGAAGCTTGACTCTACCCAGATCCAAGTAGTTAATTATTTATTATCACTCAATACAAGCACACCATAAGTAACCATACACAAATTCATGAAATGTAACAATTCCCAAAGTTTACTTTATTACTGATACAGACCATAGCCTAAAGAGCAGTATCACTGGAAAAAGAACCTCTACAAAACTAAAACCTTGGAATTTGTTAATGAACTTAAGAGTAAGACATGGCCACAGATAAGAGCTTATCAATGTTTGCCAATTTCACGTCAAAAGGATTTAGGCAATTTGTGTTACATTTTTCAAATGAAAGTATCACATGATGCAAGTACTTTTATTCAGTCAGCTTCATGTTGCAGTAACTAGATAAAGTCCAATAAAGGAGCAAGGAAACAATCCATAAAATGTTTCTCTTCATTAAAGCATGTTTTTATTCTAGCAGATTTCCACACAATATTTATAAACTAACTTATCAAAATTAAACAAGATGCACCCTGCACCTCTCCTCAGGGTTAGGTGAGTTTTATAACTACAAGTCAGTTTTCCTGCCATAACAGATCAATACAGCAAGTACAGGTTGAGCACCACTTATCCGAAGTTCCAAAATCCAAACATTTTTTGAGCATTGACATGATGTTACAAATAGAAAATTCCACAAGGTGCTGGGAAGATTCAAAGGCAATGTACAGATCTTTGTGCACTAGTTCTGAGAAGTGACCTCACATATGAAAAAACACAGCATAAAGCTAAAAATGAAGATCTCAATTGTATATTGAAGGAATGGATTCATCAGCGAGAGTGAACATATGCCGTGTAACAGTATGCTAATCAGGACGGAAGCAAAGATCACGATGAACTGATAATTTAAGGTAATTCAGCAGGCTAATTGCAGAAAATTAATTAAAAGCATGGTATTAAATTTCTAAAGCATCTGCAGATCAAGAAGCAGCAAAGAAATTCATTCTCCCGATGAAGGGTCCTGGCCCGAAACGTTGACTGCTTACTATTTTCCACAGATGCTGCTGGCCTGCTGAGTTCCTCCAGCATTTTGTATGTGTTGCGCTCAGATTTCCAGCATCTGCAGATTTTCTCATATTAAAGAAATTCATTGATGAGCTTACCAAGATCATCACTGATGAAAAGCTAACATTAGAACAAGTCTATAAAGCTGATCCTTTTTATACCTAAAAAACCTAAAAATACATCTAGAGTCTATTGTAACCTTTTAATCAAAACATGGCACTGGAGATGGAGACTGAAAGCCTGCTGTTTGCTGTTGTTCAACAGCTGATTCAGGTATTTTCTCGATGCTGCTGTGTTGCTTTTTTACCCCACACACTTATTTTCCCCTCGCCCTATTACTTTATTTATTGAGATACAGCTCGGAATTGACCCTTCCAGCTCTCTGAGCTGCACCACCCAGCAATCCCCAATTTAATCCTAGCCTCATCATGGGACAATTTACAATTAACTACAAACTG
Organism: Hypanus sabinus; assembly: GCF_030144855.1. NCBI lineage: Eukaryota > Metazoa > Chordata > Chondrichthyes > Myliobatiformes > Dasyatidae > Hypanus > Hypanus sabinus. Next base: position 168,660,615 of record NC_082713.1, read on the forward strand.
GTACACCTTTGGATCGTGGGAGGAAACCACAGTATACTGAAGAAACCCACGCAACCGCAGGGAGAATGTACAAACTCCTTACAGACAGCAGTGGGAACTTAACCTGTGTCACTGGTACTGTAAAGCATTATGCTAACCACTATGCTACCCTGCCACCCGTAATTATATTAACATATGTAATAACTTTAACTATCAAGTACATATTTATGATGAACAAGTGTAGGACAAAGACTATCTACTGGTAGCACATAAATTTAGAGTTAGAAATGATGATGATTCCAAGCTATCTGGTTAATCCAAAAAAAATTCCAAAAATCCACTTCTGGCTCATAGTGTTTTGGATAAGAGGTACTCAACCTGCTACTAAATACATCGACTACACAATCTTTTCTGTTCAAAGATGTTACACCAACAGATACACCAGTGATACATTAATTTTAATATCTTACAGATCATAGCAAATTCATGAATACCTTGACAATAATAAAATACTGCATATCAGTGAAAACAACGCACACTTAAGTATGATTAACTGTTCTAAAACAATTATCAGTTAATGAACACTGAATTTAGACCATAAAACATTAAGCCATTTTGCCTACTGAGTATGCTCTTGTATTACATCATAGCTGATTCATTATCCCTCTCAACTCATTACTCCAGTTTTCACTCCGTAACTATTGATGCATTGACCAGTCAAGAACCATCAACTTCTGCTTTAAATACACCCATAACTTGGCCTCCAAAGTTTTGTGTGGCAATGAATTCCACATATTCACCACCATTTAGCTAAAGAAGTTCCCCTGTTCTAAATGGATATTCTATTCTGAGGCCATGCACTCTGGTTCTAGACTCGCCCCCACAATATCAAACATCCTCTCCCTATTCACTCCTTTTAGGCCTTTCAACAATCGATGGATTTCACTAAGATCCATCAAATAGAACGTAGAACAGCACAGGATTAGGCTTCGGCCAACAATGCTTCTAAACTCCAGCGAGTCCAGGCCCAGGGTCATCAAACACTCATGTGTTAACCCATTCATTCCCGGAATCACCCTGGTGAACCTCCTGTGGACTCTCTCCAATACCACTATGTCTGTTCTTAGATTAGAGGCTTTATAAAGCCTTGGCAATACATCCTTCCTTTTAAATTCCAGTCCTCTCGAAACAAACGTTAACATTGCAAGTTAACCTTTTAGGGAATGCTGCATGAGGACCCTTAATTCCTTTTGCACCGCTGATTTTTGAATTTTCTTCCTGTTAGGAAAATAGCCAACACCATTATTCTTTCTACCAAAATGTATGACCACATAGTTCCCTACACTATATTCCATCTATCACTTCTTTGTCCATCTTCCTCACCTGTCCAAGTCCTTCTACAGACTCTGTTTCCTCAATACCACCTGCACCTCCACCTGTATGCATTCAGATCTTTTCCTTAATTACAACAACTACATTCTCTTCTGCCTCCTGACACACTTGAATTTCTGGCATACTGCTAGTGTCATCCACGGTGAAGATTGATGCAAAACACTTAAGCTCATCCGCTATTTCTTTGCCCCCATTACTACCTCTGTAGCATTGCTTCCTAGCCATCCAATATCTACTCTCACTTCTTTTATTCCTTACATATCTGGGAAAAAAAGTTTTTGTATCCTCTTTTATACTTTTGGCTAGCTTACCTTCATATTTCATTTTTTCTCTCCATATGACTTTTTTTAGTTGTCTTCTGTTGGTTTTTTAAAGGGTTCTGAATCCTTTAACTTTTTGTTCTATTATATGCCCTCTCTTTTGCTTTTATGCTGTCTTTGACTTCCATTCTCAGCCATGGTTGCCTCATCCTTCCTTTAGTAAACTTTTTCTTTGGGATGTACTTATCCTGCACCTTTCAAATAGCTCCCAAAAACTCCAGCCATTGCATTTCTGCTGTCATCTCAGCTACTGTTCCCTTACAATCAACTATGGCCAGCTCAGCAAGGACCTGGACCCACTGCAATTTGCCTATCATCACAATAGGTCAACAGTAGACACAATCTTCATGGCTCTCCATATGGCTTTAGACCACCTAGACAACACAAACACCTACGTCAGGATGCTGTTCATTGACTGTAGCTCAGCATTTAATACTATCATTCCCACAATCCTGATTGAGAAGTTGCAGAACCTGGGCCTCTGTATCTCCCTCTGTAATTGGATCCTCGACTTCCTAATCAGAAGACCATAGTCTGTGCGGATTGATGATAACATATCCTCTTCACTGATGATCAACACTGGTGCACCTCAGGGGTGTGTGCTTAGTCCACTGCTTTACTCTCAAATACCATCTACAAATGTGCCGACGAGAGGGCGTGCAGGAGTGAGATATGCCAACCAGTGGAATGGTGCCACAGCAACAACCTGGCACTCAAAATCAGTAAGGCGAAAGAGCCGATTGTGGACTTCAGGAAGGGAAAGACGAAGGAACACATACCAATCCTCATAGAGGGATCAGAAGTGGAGAGAGTGAGCAGCTTCAAGTTCCTGGGTGTCAAGATCTCTGAGGATCTAACCTGGTCCCAACATATTGATGTAGTCATAAAGAAGGCAAGACAACGGCTATACTTTTTTAGGAGTTTGAAGAGATTTGGCATGTCAACAAATACACTCGAAAACTTCTAAAGTTGTACCGTGGAGAGCATTCGAACACGCTGCATCACTGTCTGATATGGAGGGGCTACTGCATAGGACCGAAAGAGGCTGCAGAAGGTCCATTTTGGGCACTAGCCTATTAAGTACCCAGGACATCTTTAGGGAGTGGTGTTTCAGAAAGGCAGCGTCTATTATTAAAGACCTCCAGCACCCAGGACATGCCCTTTTCACACTGTTACCATCAGGTAGGAGATACAGAAGCCTGAAGGTACACACTCAGCAATTCAGGAACAGCTTCTTCCCCTCTGCCATCCGATTCCTAAATGGACATTGAAGCTTTGGACACTACCTCACTTTTTTAATATACAGCATTTCTGTTTTTGCACACTTTTAATAATCCATTCAATATATGTAATTGATTTACTTGTTTATTTATTATTACCTTTTTCTATGTTAGATTATGTACTGCATTGAACAGCTGTTGCTAAGTTAACTGATTTCACGTCACATGCCGGTGATAATAAACCTGATTCTGATTCTCCTCTGTCATACAGATATATCTGATTTTAGCTTCTCCATCTCAAATCGCAGGGGAATTTTATTATATTATGATTACTGCCTCCTAGGAGTTCCTTTATCTTAAACTCCCTAATCAGTAGGAAAATTTTTAATTGGGGAAGGGCAAATTATGAGGCAATAAGGCTAGAATTTGCAGGTGTGAATTGGGATGATGTTTTTGCAGGGAAATGTACTATGGACATGTGGTCAATGTTTAAGGATCTCTTGCAGAATGTTAGGGATAAATTTGTCCCGGTGAGGAAGATAAAGAATGGCAGGGTGAAGGAACCATGGGTGACAAGTGAAGTGGAAAATCTAGTCAGGTGGAAGAAGGCAGCATACATGAGGTTTAGGAAGCAAGGATCAGATGAGTCTATTGAGGAATATAGGGTAGCAAGAAAGGAGCTTAAGAAGGAGCTGAGAAGAGCAAGAAGGGGGCATGAGAAGGCCTTGGCGAGTAGGGTAAAGAAAAACCCCAAGGCATTCTTCAATTATGTGAAGAACAAAAGGATGACAGGAGTGAAGGTATGACCGATTAGAGATAAAAGTGGGAAGATGTGCCTGAAGGCTGTGAAAGTGAGCGAGGTCCTCAATGAATACTTCTCTTCGGTATTCACCACTGAGAGGGAACGATGTCGGTGAGGACAATATGAGTGAGGTTGATGTTCTGGAGCATGTTGATATTAAGGGAGAGGAGGTGTTGTTGTTAAAATATATTAGGGCGGATAAGTCCCTGGGGCCTGACGGAATATTCCCCAGGCTGCTCCACGAGGTGAGGGAAGAGATTGCTGAACCTCTGGCTAGGATCTTTATGTTCTCGTTGTCCACAGGAATGGTACCGGAGGATTGGAGGGAGACGAATGTTGTCCCCTTGTTCAAAAAAGATGGTAGGGATAGTCCAGGTAATTATAGACCAGTGAGCCTTACGTCTGTGGTGGGAAAGCTGTTGGAAAAGATTCTTAGAGATAGGATCTATGGGCATTTAGAGAATCATGGTTTGAGCAGGGACAGTCAGTGTGGCTTTATGAAGGGAAGATCGTGTCTAACAAGCCTGATAGAGTTCTTTGAGGAGGTGAACAGGCATATAGATGAAGGTAGTGCAGTGGATGTGATCTACATGGATTATAGTAAGGCATCTGACAAGGTTCCACATGGCAGGCTTATTCAGAAAGTCAGAAGGCATGGGATCCAGGGAAGTTTGGCCAGGTGGATTCAGAATTGGCTTGCCTGTAGAAGGTAGTGGTGGAGGGAATACATTCAGATTGGAGGGTTGTGACTAGTGGTGTCCCACAAAGATCTGTTCTGGGACCTCTACTTTTCGTGATTTTTATTAACGACCTGAATGTGGGGGTAGAAGGGTGGGTTGGCAAGTTTGCAAATGACACAAAGGTTGGTGGTGTTGTGGATAGTGTAGAGGGTTGTCGAAGATTGCAGAGAGACATTGATAGGATGCAGAAGTGGGCTGAGAAGTGGCAGATGGAGTTCAACCTGGAGAAGTGTGAGGTGGTACACTTAGGAAGGACAACTCCAAGGCAGAGTACACAGTAAACGGCAGGATAGTTGGTAGTGTGGAGGAGCAGAGCGATCTGGGGGTACATGTCCACAGATCCCTGAAAGTTGCCTCACAGGTAGATAGGGAAGTTAAGAAAGCTTATGGGGTGTTAGCTTTCATAAGTCGAGGGATAGAGTTTAAGAGACGCTATGTAATTATGTAGCTCTATAAAACTCTAGTTAGGCCACACTTGGAGTACTGTGTCCAGTTCTGGTCGCCTCTCTACAGGAAGGATGTGGAAGCATTGGATAGGGTACAGAGGAGATTTACCAGGATGCTGCCTGGTTTAGAGAGGATGGATTATGATCAGAGATTAATGGAGCTAGGGCTTTACTCTTTGGAGAGGAGGAGGATGAGAGGAGACATGATAGAGGTGTACAAGATATTAAGAGGAATAGACAGAGTGGACAGCCAGCGCCTCTTCCCCAGGGCACCACTGCTCAGTACAAGAGGATATGGCTTTAAGGTAAGTTCAAGGGGGATATTAGAAGAAGGTTTTTCCACTCAAAGAGTGGTTGGTACGTGGAATGCACTGCCTGAGTCAGTGGTGGAGGCAGATACACTAGTAAAGTTTAAGAGACTACTAGACAGGTATATGGAGGAATTTAAGGTGGGGGGTTATATGGAAGGCAGTGTTTGAGGGTCAGCACAACATTGTGGGCCAAAGGGCCTGTAATGTGCTGTTCTATTCTATGCTCTATGTAAATTAAAAGGCCCTCCATTGGTCGGGATCAACCATAGCTGTTGCATCCTAGCTGTAACGATGCTTAGGATGCTCTCAATCGTGCCCCTGCAAAAATTTCTTAGGATTTGGGGGTCCGTACCAAACTTCTTCAACCATCTGATGTGAAAGAGCCACTGTTGTGCTTTTTTCACCACACAGTAGGTACAAGTCCTCAAGAAATCCTCGGTGATGTGCATAACAACTAACTTAAAGCTGTTCACCCTCTCAACCCCAGCTCCATTGATGTCAGTAGGGGCTATCCTGTCTCCATTCCTCCTGTAGTCCACAACCAGCTCCTTTGTTTTTGCAACTCTGAAGAAGAAGGTTGTTTTCTACACACCATAATTACATTGGCTGCCTGTGTTCTTTAGGATCAATTTTAAAGTACACTTACTTGTATATAATCTAGCTCTAAATAATTTGGCTTCTTTGTATATTTTGGAGTGTCTATCCCCTAGCATTCCTTTAGTTTTGCAAACCCTGGTTTGCTTAGTTTTCCTAGAACCAAGAATAGAATATGCAGCCTTTTGCTCTTATGCACCAAAAATCTGAGCTACACCAGGCTAGTACTGTGAAACATTTCAAAACACTTCTAAAAACCTACTTTTTTAATTTGGCCTACTTATGGGATTACTTAAAAATCAAGAGCTGGAGTTTATAAGGTAGTCCTGTAGCAGTGTACTACACACAGCGCTGAAATAACGACACGGAGTTGGTAAACTGCAGTTAAAGAAGATTTTATTCAAACTTCGTGGCCTCGCTTTAAAGCCTCCCTGATCCCGCCCTCCCCGGGCGCGGATGCTGTAGGGGGCATGTATTCACAGTCCCGTGCGAGCTTTTCCCTTTGTTGGTGAAGCAGACCTGGCGCCTTTTTGGGATTGGCCTTTATGCCGGCATGCTGGCTATTTGTGAGCTGGTTCGAGTGTGCTAGGAAGTGGGTCGCCACATAACCCCCCCCCCCCCCAGAACTGGCGATAAACCCCCCAATGTCCACAGTCTGGGCCGGACTCTGTTTGGGAGGTCAGCCCCTGCGCCGCGGTGCCAGGAACTCGACCGGTTGCGCCACGTCCACATGGGCTGGTTTGAGTTGGTCCACCGTGAAAACCTCCTCTCTCCCCCCAACGTCCAGCACGAACGTGGACCCGTTGCTCCTGAGCACCGTAAACGGCCTCTCGTAGGGCCGCTGCAGTAGTGGCCGATGCCCGCCCCTTTGTACAAACACAAACGTACAGTTCTGCAGGTCTTTGGGTACACAGATCGGGTTCTGCCCATGCTACGGTGGGTAAGGGGGCCAGGTTGCCGAGCCTCTCGCGTAGTCTGCCCAGGACTGCTGCAGGTTCTTCCTCCTGCCCTCTTGGGGCTGGTATGAACTCCCCAGGGATGACCAGGGGTGCGCCGTACACCAACTCGGCTGACGAGGTGAGCAGATCGTCTTTGGGCGCCGTGCGGATACCAAGTAGTACCCAGGGAAGCTCGTCCACCCAGTCAGCTCCTCGCAGGTGGGCCATGAGAGCCGACTTTAGGTGACGGTGGAAACGCTCCACCAGGCCGTTCGACTATGGGTGGTAGGCAGTTGTGTGGTGCACCTGTGTTCCCAAAAGGCTGGCCATAGCCGACCACAAGCTGGAGGTGAACTGGGCGCCTCTGTCGGAGGTAATGTAGGCCGGTACACCAAAGCGGGACACCCAGGTGGTGATCAGTGCCCGGGCGCAAGATGCAGAGGTGGTGTCGGTGAGCGGGATCGCCTCTGGCCATCTTGTGAACCGGTCCACGATAGTCAGGAGGTGCCGCGCTCCGCGCGACACTGGTAGGGAGCCCACGATATCCACATGAATGTGGTCGAAACGCCGGCGGGTGGGATGGAACTGCTGTGGCAGAGCTTTGGTGTGCCACTGCACCTTGGCCGTCTGGCGGTGCATGCACGTTTTGGCCCATTCACCGACCTGCTTGCAGAGACCGTGCCAAACGAACCTGTTGGAGACCATCCGGACAGTCGTCCTGATGGAGGGGTGCGCTAAGTTATGAATGGAGTCAAAAACACGGCACTGCCAGTTTGCCGGGACAACGGGACAGGGTTGGCCGCTGGTGACGTCACAGAGTAGGGTCCTCTCACCTGGGCCTATGGGGAGGTCCTGGAGCTGCAAACCGGAGACTGTGGTTCTGTAACTAGGGATCTCCTTGTCTGCCTGCTGCGCCTCTGCCAGCGCCTCAAAGTCTACTCCCTTGGGAAAGGGCATGAATGTTATTGCGAGAGAGCGCGTCCACCACGACATTGTCCTTACCCGAGACGTGCTGGACCCCTTCGTGAACGTAAAGGTAAGCGGCTTGTGGTCCGTGAACGCGGTGAAGGGCCTACCTTCTAAGAAGTACCTGAAATGCTGGATTCTGGATTGCCAGGTTATAGCGCCAACAGCTCCCGGTCGAAAGCACTGTATTTGAGCTTGGGTGGTCGCAGGTGTTTGCTGAAAAACGCCAGGGGTTGCCAGCGACCCATGATGAGTTGCTCCAGTAACCCACCGACTGCCGTGTTAGATGCGTCCACTGTGAGGGCCGTAGGGACTTCCATTCTGGGGTGCACTAGCATCGCGGCGTTTGTCAAGGCTTCTTTCGTTTTAATGAAAGTGACGGCGGACTCCTCGTCCCAGGTAACGTCCTTGCCCGGACCCGACATCAGGGCGAACAGGGGGCGCATGATTCGGGCAGCTGAAGGGAGGAAGCGGTGGTAGAAATTTACCATACCCACGAATTCCTGAAGGCATTTGATTGTGGTGTGTCGGGGGAAATGGCGGACTGCGTCTACCTTAGCTGGCAGAGGGGTTGCCCCGTCTTTAGTAATCCTGTGGCCCAGGAAGTCGATGATGTCGAGCCTGAACTAGCATTTGGCCGGGTTGATTGTTAGACCGTATTCACTCAGTCGGGCGTAGAGTTGACGGAGGTGGGACAGATGCTCCTGACGACTGCTGCTTGCTATGAGGATGTCGTCCAAATAGATGAAAGCAAAGTCCAGGTCGCGTCCCACCACGTCTATTAACCGCTGGAACATCTGTGCGGCATTCTTCAGGCCGAAAGGCATGTGGAGGAACTCGAAAAGGTCGAACGGGGTGATGAGTGCCGTTTTGGGGACGTCGTCCGGATGCATCGGGATTTGATGGTATCCTTGGACGAGGTCCACCTTGGAGAAGATCCGTGTGCGATGCAGGTTTGCTGCAAAGTCCTGAATGTGCGGCACAGGGTAGCGGTCTGGTGTTGTAGCCTCGTTCAGCCTGCGGTAGTTGCCGCATGGTCTCCAGCCCCCTGTTGCTTTGGGCACCATGTGCAAGGGGGGAGGAGGCCCATGGGCTGTCGGACCGGCGGATGATCCCCAATTCCTCCATCCTCTTGAACTCCTCCTTCGCCAGTCGGAGCTTGTCCGGGGGAAGCCACCGAGCACGGGCGTGCAGGGGTGGTCCCTGGGTCGGGATGTGGTGCTGTAGGCCGTGACGGGGCATGGCTGCCATGAACTGCGGTGCCAGAACCGATGGGAAATCTGCCAGGAACCTGGTGAAGTCGTTGTGGGACAGCGTGATGGAGTTGAGGTGAGGGGCTGGCAACTAGGCTTCACCCAGGGAGAACATTTTTGAAAAGTCTTGGCGTGTACCAGTCTCTTCCTTGGCAGGTCAACCAGTAGGCTGTGAGACCGCAAAAAATCCGCACCCAGAAGTGGTTGGGCTACGGCGGCCAGTGTGAAGTCCCACGTGAACCGGCAGGAGCCGAACTGCAACTGCACCGTATGGGTGCCGTAGGTCCTTACTGTGCTGCCATTCACGGCCCTCAGGGTGGGACCCGGTGCCCTGTTGCAGGTGTCGTAACTCGTCAGAGGTAAGACGCTGATCTCGGCACCGGTGTTGACCAAAAAACGGCGTCCCGACCTCTTGTCCCACACATACAGGAGGCTATCCCGATGGCCAGCCGCCGAAGCCATCAGCGGCGGCTGGCCCTGGCGTTTCCCGGGAACTTGCAGGGCAGGCTACAGCGGTGGGCTTCTGCACCCCACCGCTGGTGGTAGAAGCACCGTTGTTCGTTGGTTTCCTCACCCCTGCCTCTGGGGTTAGCGGGCTCTGTAGCCGGGCCTGGTCTGGGTTGCTGCTGGGAGCGTTGCCTGGTGATCTGTGCGACGGACGCCCCACTCACCTTCTTGCCGTTCCACAGCAAGTCCGCCCGGGCTGACACCTTCCGGGGGTCGCTGAAATCCACGTCGGACAGCAGCAGGCGTATGTCCTCGGGCAGCTGCTCTAGGAATGCCTGCTCAAACATGAGGCAGGGCTTGTATCCTCCGGCCAGAGACAATATCTCATTCATTAAAGCCGATGGAGGTCTGTCTCCCAAGCCATCCAGGTGCAGTAAACGGGCGGCCCGCTCGCGCCATGAGAGTCCGAAAGTCCTTATGAGCAGGGCTTTGAATTCTGTGTATTTGCCGTCCGCTGGGGGAGACTGTACGAACTTCTCAACCTGGGCCGCTGTGTCCTGGTTGAGGGAGCTCAACACATAGTAGTAACGTGTGTCCTCTGAGGTTATCTTGCTGGAACCACAGGTGAGGTCGCAGCATCCAGAAGCTTGACAGTTTCAACGAAACCACATGTACAGATGCGGCATCGTTCATCTCCGGTCCAAATATCATTTGGACCATCAGGGTCACCAATTGTAGCGGTGTACTACACGCAGCGCTGAAATAACAACACGGAGTCGGTAAACTGCAGTTAAAGAAGATTTTATTCGAACTTCGCGGCCTCACTTTAAAGCCTCCCTGATCCTGCCCTCCCTGACCTGCTGAATTCCATAGAACCACAGAACATTACAGCACAGATACAGGCCTTTTAGCCCTTCTTGGCTGTGCTGAACCACTTTTCTACCTAGTCCCACTGACCTGCACCTGGACCATATCCCTCCATACACCACTTATCCATGTACCTGCCCAAGCTTTTAAATGTCAAAAGTGAGCCCGCATTCACCACTTCATCTGGCAGCTCATTCCACACTCCCACCACTCTCTGTGTGAAGAAGCCCCCCCCAATGTTCCCTTTAAACTTTTCCCCCTTCACCCTTAACCCATGTCTTCTGGTTTTTTCCTTCCCTAGCATCAGTGGAAAACGCCTGCTTGCATTCACTCTATCTATACCTATCTTAATTTTATATACCTTTATCAAATGTCCCCACATTCTTCTACACACTAGGGAATAAAGTCCTAACCTATTCAATCTTTCTCTGTAACTCAGTTTCTCAAGTTCCGGCAACATCCTTATAAACCTTTTCTGCACTCTTTCAAGCTTATTGATATCCTTCCTGTAATTCCTCTAGCATTTTGTGAGTGTTGCTCAGATTTCCAGCATATGCAGATTTTCTCTTGTTTGTATTGAGTATAGGAGATGGGATGTCATATTGAAATTGTATAATTCGTATTTGGAGTATAGTGTGTGGTCCTACAGGGGAGATATCAATAAGGTGGAAAGAGTGTAGAGGAAATTTACAAGGATATTGCTGGAACATGGGAACCTGTGTCATAGGGTAGGATTGAATAGGTTAGGACTTTATCACCTGGAGCACAGGTGAATGAGGGGAGATTTGATAGAAGCATACAAAATTATGAGGAGTATAGCTAGTGGTTTCTTAAGGTTGTAATGGCTGGAAGTGGTAATGGGAACAAGTTCCCACTACCTATTAAATATGGTGTGCATCTCAAATAGCCTCTGACAACCAAGTCTAGCTCCTGACCTTCATGTGTGGCTTAGCTAATAGGCCCAGTGGAACTGCTTCCACTGACAAGAGTAGGTGCAAAGGTGGGTTAATGGTGCCTTAAAACCAGTCACTTTGGGCAGATGGGGCTCATCAGCTGTGGTTGGCAACTCATCTAGGAGAAGGAAAACTCTGATCTCAAACTTCCACTGCCTTGTGGCTATACTCACTCATGGGGAAGGCTTTGGGAGTAAACTCTGAGGGAACAATCCAGAGCTGGAGTCCCTAAGGCAGTCCTACATTGAGTTCAATGTTGACTGGCAACTCCCGCAATGCTGCTGATACCAAACTGTATCGGTCTCTGCTGTTCCATTGGGTTTATCAGATGCATGTAGAGAGACAGCTTGCTACATGGGCAACAGCTTGCTGTCCATATCCTATTGCCCAGGCTTATGTATCTAAACAGATAGGACACAATATCCCTAGTCATCACTGGTTGACAGAGGCCTCAGTTAGCTAGAGTAAATGCAAGCAGGCTTTTTCCACTGAGAATGCGTGAGACGATGATGGACTCTCCACTCCTCCCTCTTCCTCATCAGTGTGTTCATTTCATCTACATTAGCCGCACCGCTATCTTCTAGGAGCGTGTTGACCATAGTCTTGGGAGGGCGGCCAGGGTTTATCCTGTTCATGCAGTTCATGGGTTAAAGGTAAAAGATGAAATATTTAAAATAGGGGTTCCCAACATTTTTTTTAATGCCACAGATCTCTACCATGAACGGAGGGATCCGTGAACACCAGACTGAGAACTCCTGGTTTAAGAGGAACATAAGGGGGACCTTTTTCACTCAGAAGTTGGTGAGAACTGGTGGTTGTGGGCTTGATTTCAACATGTGAGAGTAGTTTAGATAGGTACATGGTTGGGAGGGCTATGGTCTGGGTGCAGGTCATTGGGACTAAGCAGAATAATAATGACTAGATGGGCTGAAGGGCCTGTTTCTATGCTGTGGTGTTGTATTCTATGACTAAGTGGACATACTTTATTGGGTTATAGGTTAATTTGCTCTGCAGTACATGAGGATAATATCAGAAGCACTAGTACGTCCACAGACAACTGAAATCTTGTACGAAATTCTGAGCAAAAATGTTTTCTACAGGATCCTTCAAAATAATTTTTATTAAGTCCCCATTTTCAGCAATAGATTTAACATGTGCAAATTTAATCATAGAATCACTTGAAGACATAACTTATAATGTTAAATCACTGTAAACAAAAGATTGGTACTTTATTACTTTGAATCTCTGAGCAAACACAGCAATACCTTGTACACAAAATCTGCATTAATATTCAGAACTTAGCAGCATGAAGAAACATGCAAAATATATTGGAAGCAACTAGTTTCGATTTTTGCTTGTTTAAGGCAAATTACTCAAATTTTACATTTTTCACAATAAAGAATTTATTTCAAAAATTCTATCAGAATATAAAGAGATAGTCATTTGGCTCCAACATAGATCCTTGTAGAAGTTGATAAAAGTAGAGGATAGTTGTGCTGAAACCCATCACTGTCACTTCACATCAGTGAAACTACAGTACATTGATAATATCACTCCAATAATATTTAAGAAATGTACATTATGACAGTGTATCGGGATACTGTGTGATAAACATTGAGTTCAATATCTGGTCTTTCAAGATAAAACAGGTTACAAATATATATCAGTATATAACAAACAAGAGAAAATCTGCAGATGCTGGAAATCCAAGAAACACACACAAAATGCTGGAGGAACTCAGCAGGCCAGTAAGCATCTATGGAGAAGATTATAGTCGATGTTTCAGGCCGAGACCCTTCGGTGGGTCCTTCCACCCGCCATATTCACATCACTGATTGAGTATCCATCTACACTAAGACCATTTACCAGTACAAGGTCCTTAGTCACCATTGGCACGGTAATTCAAATACTCATCTAAATACTTTTAAAATGTTGTAAGAGTATCTGTCTCTTCAGGCAGTGCATTCCAGATAGACTGGATTATTGTGTACAGTTCTGGTCACTGAAATATAGGAAAGATGTCAACAAAATAGAGAGAGTACAGAGGAGATTTACTAGGATGTTACCTGGGTTTCAGCATTTAAGTTACAGAGAAAGGTTGAACAAGTTAGGTTATTCTTTGGAGTGTAGAAGGTTGAGAGGGAACTTGATAGAGGTATTTAAAATTATGAGGGGGATAGATAGAGTTGACGTAGATAGGCTTTTTCCATTGAGAGTAGGGGAGATTCAAACAAGAGGACATGAGTTAAGAGTTAAGGGGCAAAAGTTTAGGGGTAACACGAGGGGGAACTTCTTTACTCAGAGACTGGTAGCTGTGTGGAATGAGCTTCTGGTAGAAGTGGTAGAGGCAGGTTCAATTTTGTTATTTAAAAAAAAGTTGGATAGGTATATGCACAGGAAAGGAATGGAGGGTTATGGGCTGAGTGCAGGTAGGTGGGTCTAGGTGAGAGTAAGCGTTTGGCAAAGACGAGATGGGCCGAGATGACCCGTTTCCGTGCTGTAATTGTTATATGTTTATATGGTTAATATTGAATCTATATTGTAACAACCAACTTGCTACAGTACTGAAGATCTGTACTCCAGAAGCATGCTGCATATCCCACTGAGTTATGATGATTTCTAGCTGTCACTGTGGAATACCCTGTCGAGACCTTTCACTGCCTTGGTCCATAGACCAAAAAGCTAAATTTGAGAAGTAAAATGAGCATACTGCCCTTGACATCAAAGCAGCAATTGACTAATTGTGGTGTCAAGAAGCTCTGGTTAAAACAGTAGTCAACAGATAGCAAGGGGAATACACTCCAATGGCTGGAATCATACCTTGCACAAAGGAGGATGAATGTGCAGTTGCAGGCCAATCAATCATCCCAGCCCCAGGATATCCCTGCAGGAGTTCCTCAAGGTAGTATCTTAGGCCCAGCCATCTTCAGCTGCTTCAATGACCTTTTCTTCCATCATAAGGTTAGAAGTGGGGAAGTTCGCTGATGATTGATTGCATAATGTCCAATTCCATTTGCAACTCCTCAGCAAATGAAGCAGTCCACGTCTGCATGCAGCAAGACCTAGACAATATTCAGACATGGGCTGTTAAGTGGCAGGTAATGTTTGTGCCACACAAGTGACCATCTCCAACAAGAGTGAGTCTAATTACCTACCCTTGAAAATTAATGCTGAGTCCCCTACCATCAACATCTCAAGGTGGTCACCCATGACCAGAAGCAACTAAGGAGACCAGCCCCATAAACATTGTGGTTACAAGGATGGGTCAGAGATGGGCTATTCTGTGGCATGAATCACCTCCTGACACATTAAGGCATTTTCACCATCAATGAAATGCACAAGGTTTCAAATGAAACAGGAGGGAGGGGAGCACCAACAGCAAAATGTTTAATACATCAAGAAGAAATGGAAAAGAGCAGTGGCACAAGACAGTGAGGGGGAAATTGACAAGCAAAGTGCACCAGGCTGAGGCAGAAAATGCAAACTAAAGTATGCAGCGTAAAGCAAATTCAGAGTTAATAAAAATTTCAAAAAAATAAGCAAAGCTCATTCAGCCTTATTTGAATGTACGGTGTTTACAGTCGGGGTTATTGAATTCCTTGCTTAATGGTATTGGTCCATGGCATAAAAAAGGTTGGGAAGCCATGGTTCACAATAAGGCAGATGAGTTGACTGCATGGAAAGCAACACGCAAGCATGATTTAACAGTATGGTTGCAAGGTTACCAGGACTGGGTGCTCAATATTCGAGACTATATGTTGTTCCAAAAGAAAAGGTTCTAAGGGAAAGGAGCTGGGGAATCACTGTATCAGAGCCCTGATACAAACATGTAGAGATTGGTAACAGAATCAGTTTGGGTTGAAATCATGGAAAACAGAGGAAATAAGACATTTTAGGCACCTAAAATGTGTTTCTAAATAATGGAGAAATATCTAGAGCAGGGGTTCCTAACCTGAGGTCCATGGACCCCTTGGTAAGGCTCCATGGCATAAATAAGGTTGGGATCCCCTGATCTAGAGACTGTTTGAAGGAAAATGCAACTGCCATGGGAGATTTTAATGTATAAATTGAATGAACCAAATTCACAAGACATAATTTGGAGTTTGCCAGGGATTGCTTTTTATAACAGTATGCAATGGAGGATATAGGAGTATAGACCATGTGCAGGCAGATAGGATTAGTATCATGGTCAACACAGACATTGAGTGTCTTTCTGTGCTGTTCGAACCAAAATCCTATTCAGGAACAGGCTATTTTAGATTTGGATGCATTTAATGAGACGATCTCTTAGTTAAAGTTCCACAAGGAGGGAGTGGCCACAGTGTGAGATGAACACCTGAGGACCAAAACCAATGCATTCAAATTAAATGACAATTATCATCATATGAGTGTGAAATTGTCTAAGATGGACTGTGAAAATATGCCAAGAGATTGGTCAGTAGATGAATAGTGGCAGATGTTTAAACAGCTGGTCCATAATGCTCAGCAGAAATTTACCAGTTAGACAGAGGGATTCCACTCTGTGGTTAACATGGAGGTCAGTGATGTGAAATGGAGGGCAAGGACCACAAAATGACAATGGCCAGAGGAATGGAAAGTTTTACAAACCACCAGCAAAAGACTTAAAAACTCACAAAAGAGGGAGAAAATCAATTTTGAGAGAAAACTTAATGTGTGGCATAACAACATTTTCTATTTTTTCTAGTGGATGGCTGGTGTTGACAATCCGCTGCTCAAAAGGCAGCAGAGGCTAAAACCTCACCATATTTTTTACTAAGATAGGAACCTGAAAAGTTGTGGCCTACAGGCTATGGATCAAATCCTGGAACATGGAATTATTGGGTAGTTCTTTTATAATTTGAATAAACACATAGACTGAATGGCCTTTTCAGAATTTCTTATGATTCAATATTTAGCAGATGACTACTATGATGAATTAAGAGGTTTCAAATTATTTATTGTGATCAACTGCTTTTGTCCTTGACTAAGGACCTTTATAGACAATGTCAAATCAAACTTACTGAGTTTCGACAATATTAATACTTCCACTGTAGAAGTATGCAAATAGAGCCCGGTTATTGAAATGCTAATTAAACATGATGTTGCTTTCTGGGTGATACACCTCAGAAATGTTTCAGCATTTCAGCAGCTCAACGACAGACAAGGAATAACCATTCATGAGTGAACTGAGAATTATCAATGATGCATAAGATTTTGGGGTTCAGGAAGCCATTCATCCAAGAATACCAAGAATGTTAATGGCAGACTGTAGCAATGACATTGTCATTGAATCTCAAGCAATGTATACAAAATGCTGGAGGAACTCAGTAGATCAGGCAGCATCTATGGAAATGAGTAAACAGTCAAGGTTTTGGACCGAGATCCCTTTTTCAGGACTGAAGCAGGATTGAAGAACCCCAGTAACAGTTTATCTCTAAATTGTTACCTATGCCATCTCTAAATTGACATAAGGTCAGTAACACCATGGCTCAAAGATTGGTGTGGGAGAGACGGGTTTCAGTTCAGGGGATGCTGACACCAATGCTGGAGAAGGAGGTAGCTGTACCACCAGTGCTGACTTCTGTTGGTGCCCGAGCAAATCAAATAACTAGTGCTGTAGATGCTGCTTGACCTGGTGAGTTCCTACAGCATTCTGTGTGTTTCTTTGGATTTCCAGCATCTGCAGACTTTCTCAGGTTAATGAATCTCAAGAGTGAGTTTCCTGTTGGTCGTAGCACTTCCATGAAACAAATGCTCGTATTTGGTGGAAGCCCACCTCTGTTGTCTAATTGTCAATCTGGACTGTATGTAGTAGGATTACCACCAGGAAAATGCAGTGACCCTACAACACGATAGGGTTAGCAGAGAGTGATTAAGTTCTCCACTAACCCTGTCACATAATACTGTCCCATAATGCAAATATTGTATATGTAGTGCACTCCGTTATGCTGCTTGTGAGGGTGTGAGAGTTCCTGCAACTACCTCAACTGCTGCTTTTAATTGCTTCAGATTAAGATTTCACCCACACCATTTCATGCATGTGTGTTCTTAACCCATTCTCCTGTCATGCTACCAGGGATAAGTTCCTCTTGTCCTCACCTACCATCCCACCAGCCTCCAGCCCCAGCACATAATTCTTTGCAACTTCCACCATCTCTATGGGATCCCACTTCTAAGCACATCATTCCCCCCCCCCTCCACTTTCTGCTTTCCACAGGGATTGCTCCCTACGCGACTCCCTTGTGCATATGTCCCTCCCACTGGTCTCCCTCCTGGCACTTATCCTTGCAAGTGGAACAAGTGCTACACCTGCCCCTTCACCTCCTCCCTCACTACCATTCAGGGCCCCAAACAGTCTTTCCAGGTGAGGTGACCCTTCAGCTGTGAGTCTGTTGGGGGGTCATATACTCTCTCTGGTGCTCACAGTGTGTATATTGGTGAGACCCAACGTAGATTGGAAACCACTTCACCAAGCACCTAAGCTCTGCCTGCCAGAAAAAGTGGATTTCCCAGTGCCCACCCATTTTAATTCCACTTCCCATTCCGATATGTCTATCCATGGCCTCCTCTACTGTTGTGATGAGGCCAAACTTAGGTTGGAGGAACAACACCTTATATTCCGTCTGGGTAGCCTCCAACCCGATGACATGAACACTGATTTCTCGAACTTCTAGTAATGCCCCCCACCCCTCTCCTTCACTATTTCCCATCCCCTTTTCCCTCTCTTATCTTCTTGCCTGTCTATTGCTTCCCTCTGGTACTCCTTCTCCCCTTTCTTTCTTCCATGGCCTTCTGTCTCTTTCAACTTCCCAGCTCTTTCATCCCTCCCCCTTCAGGTTTTACCTATTACCTCGTGTCTCGGCTCCCCCCAACCTTTTAAATCTATTCCTCAGCATTTTTTCTCCAGTTCTACTGAAGGGTTTTTGTCTGAAACGTCGACTATACTCTCTTCCGTAGATGCTGCCTGGTCCACTGAGTTCCTCTAGCAGCTTGTGTGTGTTTCATCCACATCTGTCGATTTAGCTTCTTTCAAAGACACCAAACCAGGCATTCCCAACCTGGGGCCCACTGCACCTCAATTAATGATAGGGACCCATGGCCTAAAATAAGGTTGGGAACCCCTGATTTAAACCCTATAATGCTTCCTCTTTTACATCATCATCCTTGCCATTATTTTTGTAAATACCCTCCAATAAAATCAGCATAAAGACTGCTGAACTATATTTATTGAGGACTCTAAACCAGACGTTCCCAACGTTTTTTTTCATGCCAGGGACCTATACAATTAGGCAAGGGGTCAGTGGATGGCAGGTTGGGAACCCCTGCTCTGCCTCAATGTACAGGTCACTATTTGGTCCCGAATAGGTCCTACTTGTTTCTTAGTAATTCTCTTGCACTTTAGATAACAGCTTTGGATTTTCCCTGATTTTACTTGTCAGCAACTTTCTTTACCCTCTCTTTTCATCCAAGCTGTTTTTCAGTTTCAACCCTGCAACTTTCTATATTCTCCTAGGGTTTCTGTAGTATTAAGTTCTATTAAGCACCATCTTATCATCTGAAGGGCAACAAATATGACCTTGCCTCTCCTTTCCAAGCAGGCATATTTACACTGAAATCCACCTGAATCTCACTGCATGCCTCCCATTGCTCTGAAACTGATTTAACCAAAAATAGGGATTTCTGGTCTGCTTTTGGTAAATAACATCTTAAATTTTAGCCCAAGCTTCCCTTCATCTTCACTCTGATATTGCATTAATGTCTACTTTCAGTACCATTAACTACACTTCTAGTCCCATCCTACCTTTGACCTTTTAAGTACTTACGGTTAATCTAAATTATGATGACAAAGAAGTGCTCTCCTGACACCAATGTAACCTCTTTCTATAAAAATTAAATACAGAATTGGGTTCCCTACAACCCATATACATTTTTGGGATAAGTACATATGGGTTAAATTGTGTGCGCAATTTAGGAATTCTATATTCTCTGTAACTTTATAAATACTTGGTTAATTAAAATGCCCCCATGATTACTGGCCTAGTATTTCCCGATCTATCTGAAATATGTTCACAAACTTGTGCTTCAATTCACCCAGACTATTGAGTCTATAGTCCACTCTCTTTTCAGTTCTACACTTTTGTCCTACATACATAGCCTTATTTTAATGCTGTTTCTGGTACAGTAATGCACTTTAATTATTGGACTAGCATCTAAAGCAGGGGTTCCCAACTTCGGTGCACGGACTGCTCGGTTAATGGTAGGGATGGTAGGTTAATGCCTCTATGTACAGGTTACTTTTTGGTCCCTAATGGGTCCTACTTGCTTCTTAGTAATTATCTTGGTCTTCAGGTAACAGCTTTGGATTTTCCTTGATCTTGTCAGCAACTTTCCTTGCCCTCTCTTTTCGTTCAAACTTTCTTGGGCATAAAAAGTCTGGAAATCCCTAATCTAAAGGTTTACACTAGCGATTTGGAAACAAGTTCAAATCACTGAATGACAGTTGGACAATTTAAATTCAAGCATCTAAAATTGGTGTCAGGAACAATACCCATGAATCTACCATATTGTTCTAAAAACTGAATTAATTCACTAAAGTCCTCCAAGGAAGGTTCTGGCCAAATACTACACCAAGGATCCAGCAATAGATTCAACTCTTATGTGCTTCTTTTATGCCTGAGCAATTAGGGACAGAC
Source organism: Hypanus sabinus (assembly GCF_030144855.1). Taxonomy (NCBI): domain Eukaryota; kingdom Metazoa; phylum Chordata; class Chondrichthyes; order Myliobatiformes; family Dasyatidae; genus Hypanus; species Hypanus sabinus. Next base: position 168,680,536 of record NC_082713.1, read on the forward strand.
AATAAATGCAGGTGTGGCCAAAGGAACCCACACAGTGAGCAAACAGCTTGATGATCCTTCCAACGCATCTCTCTTCAAAATTGTAATTCACTCTTGAACTAATGCTACCACCACCTTCTAAATATAAAAGTTAAGCTGCCAACCTTATTAGCAATATTATCTTAATTCTACATGTCAATCAGTGCTTTCAGCTGAAACTACCGTGGGAGCATCAACACACTTTGGAGGTTTAAATAGGTTGAAAAAAGACATCTCCAGGTGATGTGGAACGGGCTTCAGGCATATCCTAAGATTAAGTATAACAGATGATCTTTATAAAATAAATGTCAACAGAAATTACAAATGTACATAATGCCATCTGGGATGTGCATGGGGGGGGGGGGGGGTGAGATGGAGAAGAAGAATGTCTGGGCATCTGGGACTTTTATTTTCCCCACCCAATTGATCACAACTTGGAGAACATTGCCTGATGTGACAGAAGTAGGCACTCTCACAGCATTAAAGAAGCATCTGGACAAATACTTGAATCACCAAGGCATAGCATTCACAGGTGCTGGTAAATATGACTAGTGCAAAGAGGTACTTAATGGTCAATGTAAGCATGGTTGAACAAAGGATCTTAATCTGTGCTGTAACGAACCAATGACACTACAAATGTTCAGAACCAATTTAAAAAAATCTTAATGTCAACAACCGACTACAAAACAGCTTTCAATATGGGCCATTGATGGGAGTACTCACTGAAATATCTGTCCATGAATCTTGCTACTACTAAGAATTTCAAAGCTCCTTCTGTTTTTTTTGTGTGTGACTGCCATTAGATCTGTACTTGAGCAAATGTTTGCTTCCAACAAAATATGACCAGGAATATAAAGCCTTTTCATAAACTCTGCCATCATATCAACTCTTTCTCTAACTTGCTGCACCTCTGGGAAGAAATGAACAAGACATCTAACTATTGCTTGGCCTTAAGTGGATTATTCACGATAAAGGAGGGAAAACCCAAATTATTTTATGCATCTCATCTTTCATCAACCATAGCCATTTTCTGCAAACATACTTTGCCAAAGAGATGAGACATCCCTATGAATTGATCAGCTAATTTTCCACTTTGAAGTCATCTACACTCTGTATCTTGAGGATCCAAGTTTTGAACAGAAGTCGTAACTAGCTCAGGGGTATAGTAGCAAGAAGGGAAGATGAGACCAAAAAAAAATAGCATTTCACAGTACCTCACAGTACCAGTACATGTGACAATTATAAAGCCATTATCAATTACCCAAGTTCTACACAAATTGATAGCAACATCATAAATACAGCAAATCTCTATTCCATTTAGTTGCTATAAAGCTATAAATTTGGTACTAGAACAACTAATGAATTCTAATAATCATATGGTTTTCAAAGTTAATACCCATGGTTATATGTGAGGAAAAATGTATAAATTTACCTTCAAAATCTTCCTCATTCTCCGAAAAAGACGTAGCTTCTGTTAATTTCCTGCCTCCCATCTTTTACATTTAGTTGACAATACAAAACTGTGAATGAAAGAAAATTTAAATGAGCTCACAGATCAAAACTCTGTATACATGATAGTTAAGCATTCTCAATGAATCAATTTCTACTTGGAGAACTACAGAAAGAATACAATCACATTTCGGTGCAGGCAATGTACCTGTATGGGGAATTTCAGATCCCAATAAAAAAGTTCACTTGTTCAAGGTTTTTAAACATAAATGTAGATCTGCTTAACTATCCTGTACAGTATGCGAAGGATGGCAAACAAATATGAGGAAATTACAGAATCATAACAAGCAATACCAAATGTAAGGGAGCGAGCTGTGGATTATCTCTTTATGCATGTTGTTATGTTGGGCCTCCAATTGGCTCTGATGGTCAGGAAGGCTATCAGACACCTTACCACCTCTGGCTGAAACATATTCCTCATCTCTCCTTCTAATTCTATCATGTTCCCAGGGTTTTGATCCCACTCCTATGGACAGAAGCCTTTTTCTTTCCATTCAGGACATCATAATTTTATACATCTCAATTAAGTCCACCCTCAGCCTCCTGTTCCAAAGAAAGCACCCCCCCCCCCCCCCCCCAAGTTATGATCTTTTCCCCAAGCTGTCATCTTCCGGCCCTGCTAACGAGTTTATAAATTTGAGTGATCACATTTTTTCCTGTAATATGGCAAGCAGACTGGAAGGTGCTGAACCCCTTAGCTATTTTATCCCAGCCAGGTTTTCACACTTGTCCTCTTCAGTTACAACAGCTTTCAGAAAATAGATTACACAAGTGAACAAAAGTACACAGGAGGAAAGAGGACCTGGTCTAGCCTAGTAAATCAATGAGTCCTTCTGACAGTCTAATGATACCGGAATGAAGTATTACTTCACCCCCAGCCTAATCATACCTTTCTTATGAGCACGTTTTTACAATGTCTAAGCACATACAACCAGCTGTCAGGAAAGTCGAATAAGTACCCTGCCCATCATTAAAGAAAGACCCCAGGGAAAAGACCAGTCTAACTGAATGTAACTATTTAACGAGAAGCACAATTTCATTAAGTCAAGTGGTAACGCACGATTTGACAGATATTTACTGTGGCACATGCAGCAATACAGCCAGTTCACTGAAGTCCTGTGTTAAGACAGCTTGTCAGCCCAGAGACCTTGGAGGCTGAACCCATTGCTTGATGCTGCAGTGTCTACTTGAAAGCAGTATCAAGACAGTAGATTTGGGTAGCAAATTGTAGGCTATTACAATAGCAATATATTCATTTTCCTCAGGATAACCTTTCAACAAACTCTATTAATTGATGAATCATCTAATCAAACCCTAACTAGCCCTTTTTAACCATACAGATATCAACTCCCCAACATTTCCAACATCATGAACGGAAATCCAACTACCTACCATCCTTCTCTACTCTTGCTAAGCCAGACAATAAACACAGATCATAAACACCAGAAAGTCTGCAGATGCTGGATAATTCAAAGCAACACAAACACAAAGGCTGGAGGAATTCAGCAGGTCCACAGCATCTAAGGAAATGGATAGGTGACGTTTGGGCTCAGACTCTTCTGCAGGGCTGAGAAGGGAGGGGGAAAATGCCAGAATAAAAAGATTGGGAGGGGGAGAGGAAGGAAACTAACTGGAAAGTGATAGGTGAAGCCAGGTGAATGGGAAAGGGCAATGGCAAGGACTAGAGAAGAAGGAATGTGATAGGAAAGTGGAGGATACGACAAAGGGAAGGAGGAGGGGACACGGGAAAGTACAAGGCAGGTGAGAAGAGGTAAAAGGACATTAGGTAATGGGGGGGGGGGGGCATGCCATCAGGCTGGAGGCTACTCAGACAGAATCCGCAGTTGTGCCAAAATGAGGCCCCCATGGGTTGGAGATGTAACATCTTATATTCAATCTCAAGGAGATTAACTAAATCATGCAGGAAAGTGGGTTCTCTCAAAATCAAATGTAGGAAGACAAAATCTCCAAAAGCACATGAGATTATGCAGAAACTACAAATCCAGAGCAACACATACCAAGTGCTGGAGGAACAATGGAAAGGAATAAACAGTCAACATTTTGGGTAGAGACTCTTCATATGGACTAAAAAGGAAGGGGAAAGAAGCAAGAATAAAGTCAAAATCCAGTATATTTTATTTCCAATCCTATTTAAAAAAAATCACTTTACCTGCCCAAGAAATAAAATATTTTGTCTTCCCCCACCTTCCTTTCCAATCCCAGTGAAGGGTCTCAGTTTGAAGTGTCGAATATTTATTCCGCTCTATAGATATTGCCTGATCTGCTGAGTTCATGGAAACATAGAAAATCTACAGCACAATACAGGCCCTTTGGCCCACAAAGTTGTGCTGAACATGTCCCTAACTTAGAAATTACTAGGCTTACCCATAGCCCTCTATTTTTCTAAACTCCATGTAAAATTTCACTGCCAAGTGTCTTACCATTAATACTATATTTTGCCATATTTGACCTACCAAAATGAACCACTTCACTTAACCCGGTTGAACTCCATCTGCCACTTCTCAGCCCCATTTTTGCATTCTATCAATGTCCCGCTGTAACTTCTGACAGCCCTTCACACCATCCACACCTCCAACATTTGTGTCATCAGCAAACTTACTTAACCTATCCCTTATCCAAGTCATTTATAAAAATCACGAAAAGTAAGGATCCCAGAACAGATCCCTGAGGCACACAACTGGTCACTGACTTCCTCCAAACATCTTGTATGTGTTACTCCAAAGACATTGCTAGGTTGACAGATGAAGCTGGGTTTGATAAAATGGACTGGAATGATGTGGAGGAGTAACTTGTGGTGAAGAGCTTAGTTCTGTTTGAATTTGAACAATAGGGGAATAAAAGCTATCAACAGCACTGCCACCAAAATCAACCAGTATTAATTTGGATTTCTTGTACATTGAACAAGCAATAGTCAACTTTAAATGTAATAATTCTAATAAGGAATGGCCACGTGATAAAATAAAATTGCATATTTTGCTACAAAGAGCTTCACCCAACTGAAAAAAGAGCTCCTTTCCCTCCCAAAATTTCCTTCTGATAACTTCAAGAAACCCTAGTCATCAATTTTGTAAACTCTATCCATTCGTTCATTGCCAGCATCACCCAAACACCAGCAATTACTCCACTTTCACCTGAACCATCACCAGTCTACAAAGACATTGTTATTACTTATGGATAAATATAACAATTAGAAGCAAGAACAGGTTGCTGGCTACCAAAGATCTTTCACCATCCATCAAGATTATGGCTGATCTGACTGCAATCTCATCTGCACTTGCCTGTGGTAACTTTTACCCAATTGCTTAAAGAACCTAACTACCTCTACTTTAAAAATAATCAAATAATCTGCCTCTACCAGTTCTTGAACAGAATTATAAAGACTCACTACCCATGGCGAACAAGTTGCACCTCATCTCAGTCTGTGACTCCTAGATCAAAATGTACCCACAAGAGGACACATTCTCTTCCTATCCACTTAGGAACCTTAATGTTTCACTTAGCGAGTAAAAGAGCAGAATATTGTGCAGCTTGTAAGGTAAAGGTTAAAGCAGGCATAGCCTGGGAAGTGGTAGTAAGTCAGCACCAGAGACACCTCTGCTTACTACAGACAAGGGAAGCTGCTTTGCTTGCAGCAGTGTATACTCAAGCCAGACAAGTGAGGCTACTGTAGTGTCCCTCTACACAATAGATCTCACTCCTGCCAGACAGACAATATAACAGGTCAAACAAACCGATAACTAAGGTTCTACTGACTTTTAAAGTATCATCAGTTGCCTGCATGAAGTTTCAAATGACTTTAACACCTTCATTGCGAATGCTGATTGATCTTCCAAGTAAGGAATTCAAACATATATAGTTTACAAAGAACAATATCCATAACTGATAAGCCAATTCTATATAAAAATAGCAGTTTTCTGTTTAGACTTCAAAACAGTGTGGGTGATGGGGTGATGGGGTGATGCTGTTCTTCTTGTGCACATGTAAAATAAGAGGAATGCTTGAGTTGCAAGAGTGCGTGCATTCTGGGCCCAGTTACTTTAGTCATTTTATTTTTGGCAATGACAGTTGCTTGGAGGTTCCACCAAGATGGCTAACCCTTGGCTTCATTATACAAGAGAAAGGAATTTAGCCCCGGTAGCTGATTAGACCTAAATCCTATGCTGTTCATATTTGAGCAAAGGACCGAGTCTGCTGCTGGAGCACAAATTTCCTCCTGTGTGGAGTAGTCATCTATGCCACCTTAGTCACTAACATAGGAAAGTTGTAGCGTTTAAAAAGGCCAGATTGTTACGGTCTGGGTTGGAGGGCTGTGCGAGGTGCTGCCGCGATTTGGTTCGGAGTCCCACGGGAGGCGCTGTCACGGTCTGGACTGGAGTCCTACACGAGCTGTTGTCGTGGTCCTTTGGGAAGTCCCACCCAAAGCACAGGAAAATTTAACAAGTGTATTGTTTTAAAAAAAAGGTATGTGTGTGTCTCTGTGTGTGTGCATGTACATAGCACCTGACTGTGTGTGCGTGAATAGTAGGGTGAAATGCTCCTGTACCGGACCTCTAAAGGACTTCTGTAGTGTGCATTTTGAATCAAAAAGTATTAAGTATGTTGTAGTGTGTGGAACAGACTAAATGAGCGTCTGCAGATGTGTTGTTAGAGAAAGGAAAATGTGAAAAGACTATAGCATGGCCTGTGTTTGTTTAAAGTCAATGTAAAATCCAAAACCACTTAGACGAATACCAGAATGCAGAGAAATGCAAGAATTAAAGGAGGAAAAAGACACAGAAAGAACAAGCAAAGGATAATTGTGTCTACCTCAGTGTTTGAAAACAAACATTTAGCACAGAGTCTGAGGGTGAATGAGATGGTGCTGTACTCCCCCCTTCCCCAGGCGCGGTTTCAACAAGGCCAATACCAAGTGATGCCTCTCAAGTATTCGGTGAGTCTGGTGTCAGCCAGTGCCCTGCCAAGTGGGTGGCAGTTCCCATACACAGCACAACAGGAGGTGGAAGAGTGCATAGGGGATGACTGAAATGTTGATTTAAATGTAAACATGAGAAAGTCTGCAAATGCTGGAAATCCAAAGCAACACACACAAAATGCTGGAGGAACTCAGCAAGCAGATCAGGCAGCATCTATGGAAATAGTTGACGTTTCAGGCTGAGACCCTTCTTCAGTTTTTAAATTCACCTTGAACTGATCTAGTAGATTATTTTATTTACTATCAGCAACAACAGCTATTTTGATAATATATGTGCTTCTATTAATTGCTAATAAAAAAATTTATTTTTGATAGCTGTATTGATGTATATTTAAATTTTGACCAAAATTGTTGACCCCTAGAATGCAATAAAAATGCTCAGTTTATACCAATAAGTGTATCAATTTGTGTACTTTGACTTTTGATTGTTTTCCAGGAACACCATCCTTTTGCAGACCAAGGAATCAGTGATATAACGTGGCCTATAATTGGGAACTTCACTGCAAGGTAAATGGAAAAGCTTCTCACTTGACAATTAATCTACCCTTTCTAAATGTTCCCTTTGGCAGATATCCCATTACAATTTACAGCAAGTCACAACAAATATGACTGATTCTTTTTTAATATTCCAAAGGAATTTCCACCACCAAGAACACAGTTATTATGCCCACTTTCCATGACAATTATTTCTCAGGTTCCCTACTGATGGTTAGTTAACTCACAGTCATGTCCTTGTGGACTACTGCTTAACATCCGCAGTCTGACTGACTGGCCACCACCCACTTTCAATCTCCAGGTCAGCTATTCATCAATCATTGGGTGTAAGACTATTTTGTCTTTGGGATTTTATTACTCAATCCCAGGTCAAACATTTCTTAAGTTCCCACTGAGTGCTTCAGTTCTGTATTGTACCCAAAATATGTGCTACAAGGTTAGTTGGTTCCTGTAATCCAATCTCGGTATAGGCAAGAACCAAAAGCGTAAGAGAAGAGCGGAAGAGGTACGAAAAATAAGGAGAGGGAGCAGGATGGATTGAATTATGCTGTTGGGAGCTGGGGTGTACCTTATGTGTAGAATGACCCCTTTCTAATTCAGTAAACAGGAATGCAATGTTGGCAAAACAAAGGTTAAGCTGGATTGGCTGAAGTTGTACACGCTGGGAGGATTCAAAGTAGGATTCACAGAAGCCAAGCGGTTAGCGCAACATTATTACATCCTAGGGTGCTCCGGATTTCGGAGTTCAATTCTGGCACCATCTGCAAGGAGTTTGTACATTGTCCACCATGACTGCACTGGCTTCCTACAGTGCCCCAGCTTCCTCCCACAGTCCAAAGTACTGATTACTGAATAATTGGTCATGGTTAATTGTCCCATGATTAGGCTAGGGTTAAATAGATGGGTTGCTGGGCAAAGTGGCTCGCTGGGCCAGAAGGACCTGTTCAAAGGATTCGAAGTACATATAAATTATACAACCTTGAAATCCGTCTGCTTACAAGAAACCACAAAGCAAGAAACCCCAAAGAACTCAATTTAAAAAAAGGCAAACACCCAATGTGCAGAGAGAAAGAACACAAATCATGCAAACAATAAAAGCAAGCAACAGCATTCTGAACCAAACTGAGTTCAAAGACCTGAATCACAGGGCACACAGCCTCAGTCCCAGTTCATCATACAGCAGGGCTATATCTCTAAATAAGTAAGAACCACAAAAGTAATTATCTCTGAATTGTTACCTGTGCCTCCTCTAAACTGAAATAAGATCATTAACACCATGGCTCAAAGGTCGGTGTGGGAGAGATGGGTTTCACTTCATCGGGAGCTGTACCACCAGTACTGGCTTCCGTCCATTCCCAAGCAAATCAAATAACTAGTGTTGCAATCAGACACTAAATCAAACAGGAAACATGAGATTCTGCAAAAACTGGACATTCAGAACAATGCACTTAGGGAGCTCAACGTAAAGGAATCATTAGAAAATAGTGATAGAATTCACCCTGTGGTTTGAGATGGAGAAGCTAAAAGCAGGTATATCAGTTTTATAGTGGAGTAAAGGGAATTACAGAGGCATAAGAAAGTAACTAGCAACTTTGATTGGAAGGGTTCAGGCATGACAGTAGAACAGCAATGACTGGAATTTTTTAGGGCAATTTGGAGGGCATGGGATAAATACATCCCAACAATGTAGCAGTATTCTAAAGGGCGATTGATGCAACCATGGTTGGACAAGGGAAGTCAAAGACAGCGTAAAAGCAAAGGAGAGGGCATTTAAAATAGCAAAAATTAATGGATAGAGGATTGTGAAACTTTCAAAAATCAACAAAAGGACCGAAAAGGTGAACTATCATGGAAAGCTAGCCATTAAAATAAGAGAATACCAAATGCTTGTTTCAGATGTACAGAGTAAAAAAAAACAGCAAGAGTGGATATCAGGCAGCTGGAAAATGATTCAAAAATTCGAAATACACTTCTGTCAAAGTACACACGCAGTATACAACCCTGAGATTCATCTTCCCATAGACAACCACAAAACAAAGAAACACCACGGAACCCGTTAAAAAAAGATCAAACACCCAATGAAAACAACAAATCATGCAGATAGCAAAAAACGAGCAAATAAAAAGAATATTAAACCTCAACCGTAGAGTCCTTGAAACAGTCTAGGAGTGTTCAGTTTAACTTAGTACTGTCATTTGCAGACCATAGGCTGCAAAGCCAGTCTGCACGAATCAAAATGGTAATAATAACCAGAAGCACACATAACATGAACCACAGAGTCCTCTAAAAAAACAAGAGTCCAACCCACAAACTGTGCCAATCAAACCTTGCCCAAATGCAAGACTCCTGAGTCTTCCTCGGGCAGGAGCAAGTGAGAAGGAAGGGTAAACAGTTCAGATGCAGGCAGGCGGTGTTGAACACTTGCCCACCTTCAACTTTCAACCTTGATGATTTCATCTTGCTTGATGCTTTAATCAGTGAGTTAGTTGAGAATTGGTGCTGATCGTGGGTTCACACTCTGGGATTAGGCTGCACAATCCGTTCTCAACCATGCTGAGTTCCCTCGGAGACAAAAGCACCAGGTCACTCAGTTGGCTCAAAAACACATTATCAAAATGCAAATTACAGGCTCCAATCACACACAGATTAGTAGAAGTATATTTAAAAGCAGTAGTTTCATGAACTGTGTGCAGGATGTTGCCATTAGTCCTGTTGGTTGCTGTCAACATCTCGCCTCCAAATGATACCGGAGATGTAGAAACAGGTGACAAAGAAGTGGCAGATTGAACTTGAGTGTTATGTGTCAGTCTTCACTGTGGAAAACACTAGCAGTGTGCCAGAAATTTGGGAGTGCCTGGGATAAGTTTAGTTGCTATGACTAAGGAGCTGGAGCTTGGGAAGCTGAAACGCCTCAAGGTAGATAAGTCACCTGGACCAGATGGACTCCACCACAGGGTTCTGAAAGAGGTAGCTGAAGAGATTATAGAGGCATTAGTAATCTTTCAAATATCACTAGATTCTGAAGGACTAGAAAATTGCAAAAGTCATTCCACTCTTTAAGAAGGGAAGGAAGCAAAAGGAAGTAAATTATAAGCCAGTTAGCCTGACCTCAGTTGTTGGCATCCATTATTAAGGATAAGGTTTCAGGATACTTGGGAGATTACAGTCAGTATGGTTTGTCTCCTTAAGAGGAATCCTTGCCTGACGAATCTGTTGAAACTCTTTGAACTTGCAGGATAGACAAAGGAAGGTAAGTGGCTGTTGTTTATTTGGATTTTCAGAAGGCTTTGACAAGATGCCACACAGGAGGCTGGTTAATAAGATCTCATAGTATTACAAAAAAGATACTAACATAGGTAGCAGATTGACTAGCAGGAGGGAAAGAGTGGGAGTAAAGTGGTGACTGGTGGTGCTCTGCTGAGGTCGGTACTGGGACCACTTCTTCTCACATTATATGTCACTGATTTGGGTGAAGGAATTGATGGCTTTGTGGCCACATTTGTGATGATACAGAGATAGGTGAGGGGCAGGTAGTGCTAAGGAAACAGGGAGTCCGCAGAAGGACTTAGACAGATTGGGAGAAAGGCCAAAGAAGTGGTAGGTAGAATACAGTGTTGGGAAGTGTATGGTAATGCAGTTTGGTAGAAGGAATAAAAAAAATAGAGAGGCAGAAAATTCAAAACTCAGAGGTGCAAAGGGACTTGGGAATCCTCATGCAGGGTTCCCTAAAGGTTAACTTGCAGATTGTGTTGGTGTTGAGGAAGGCAAATGCAATGCTGGCACTCATTTCAAGAGGACTAGAACATAAAAGCGAGGATGTAATGCTGAAGCGTTATAAAGCACTGATAAGGCCTCACTTGGAGTAATGAGAGCAGTTTTAGGTCTACTATCCAAGAAAGAATCTGCTGACACTAGAGAGGGTTCAAAGGAGCTTCATGAAAATGATTGCAGGATTGAAAGGCTTGTCATATGAACAGAGGGATCTTATTGTAACGTATTGAATGTTGAAAAGACCAGATAGAGTGAATGTGGAAAGGGTGTTTCCAATAGTGGAAGAGTCTAGGACCAAAGGGCACAGCTTCAGAATTAAAAGATATTCATTTAGAACAGAGATGAGGAGGAATTTCTTTAGTCAGAGGGTGCTGAACTTGTGGAATTCATTGCCACAAACAGCTGTGCAGGTCACGTCATTGGGTGTATTTAAAGCGGAGATTGATAGGCTCTTGCTTAGTCAGTGTATGAAAAGTTACAGGGAGAAGGTAGGAAAATGGAATTAAGAGGGATAAAAAAAATCAGCTATGATGGTATCATTGAGCAGACAAATGGGTCGAATGGCCTAATTCTGCTCCTATGCCTTCTGGCCTAATTGTCTAAATTGCTGGAGGAGGTGGAGCCAAGTAGTTATGGCGCCCAATGGCAACTCCTTAGCTTGCATCTTCGAAAACAGTTCTAGTTTCATCTTTAATATCTCTATTTTTCCCTTTCAGGGTTCTTCTGAAGACCCTGACCTGGAGCTACACACTGACTACGGTTCTTTGTGGGAGTGGGACCCGCTCTCAGGGTTCCACAATTGGCCACTATCCAGCATGCCAAAGTCTCGGCCTAAGATTTTGGCACGAATTCAGAAGCCTGGGATCTCGAGTAACTGGAAACGGGCGAATCAAGGGTGGGTGTCGCCACAGGAGACCCATGTATCGTTGGGGGAGTCAGAACATCTGTTGTGTGCCTGGGGACCCGGGATCCTTGTGATCTCAAAAAAAGCGATGAAACAGACTTTTAACATCATAAACCAGCGAGTTGCTTGTTACCTCTCTTGCTCATTGGAAAATGGAGTCACCTCTTTCTCCCTTATTAGGAGAGAGAGAACCTGCAGCATGATGAATTATCAGGTGAACAATGTAGACTTTCGGGTAACTGCAAGTCTGCGTCTTTGCTATTGCTTTGCTCACACTTGAGTGCCGGTAGTGGGTGTGCTTTATTTTTGCCGGTGGAGGGGGGGGGGGGGAGGAGGGGATTATTGCTTGCTGCCACTTATGCGTGGGAGGGAGGGGAGCTGGGGGAGACTTTGGGGTTCTAACATTTAACTGTTTTTCATTCTCTGGGGCACTCCTCTGTTTTTGTGGATGGTTGCAAAGAAAAAGCATTTCAGGATGTATATTGTATACATTTCTCTGACATTAAATTGTACCTTTGAACCTTTGAATTCAGCAGGTCAGGCAGCATCTATGGAGAGGAATAAAGAGTTGACACCTCGGGCCAAGACCCATCTTCAGGACTGGGAAGGAAGGAGAAAGAAACCAGAATAAAAAGGGTGTTGGGGGTGGGGAGGGAAGGAGTACAAACTAGAAGATTATAGCTGAAACTACGTGAGGGGAACAGTAAATGGGCGGTGTAGGTACCCTATACTAAACAGTGTGGGGTAATGGGATATTTAACAAGCAAGAAAACCAATATGATAGTTATACTGGATAGAGAAATAAATAATAATCTAAAAGCTTGAACTGCAGATATAAGATACAAACATAAGAAACTACCTACAATTACAATCAGAATAGGGAATATTAAAAAAGATCTCATTAACCCCTCTTTCTCTGATTACACACAGCATTCATTGCAAGAATGACGAACTAATGACACAAAGCAAATAAAGGTCTATAATGTAGCTGCCATTGCTGCAGTGGCCAAGTCTGAGAGCTAAGTATTCCAGGACATTTAAAACTTTAGAAGTGAAGACAGAGGGTGAGGGAAAAGGCAGCACAGTGAAAACAATAAGTGGGATCTGTTTGGTTGGAGTTAACAAACAAACTGTCCAAAGTGACAGTGCTCTAAAGGTCCCGAATGATTGAGGTAAGGTAACATATAAAACAAAAAATTGGAATCAAACATGACAATTGTAACACAGTATCCCATCGTCATCATCATTATGTGCCATGTTGTATGATGTGGGAGATCATGGGCTTCCCATGACCATGATTATTCTTGGCAAATTCTTCTACAGAAATGCTACGCCATTGTCTTCTTCTGGGCAGTGTCTTTACAAGACGGGTGACCCCAGCCATTACCAATACTCTTCAGAGATTGTCTGCCTGGCAACAGTAGCCACGTAACCAAGACTTGTGATATGCAACAGTTGCTCATATATCCATCCACTACCTGTTCCCATGGTTTCATGTGGCCCTGAACAAGAAGTGCTATATCTTGCCCAACGGTGACCTGCAGGCTCACCTTACAACTCCACCCCACCACCCATACAGTACCCTTGGTTTTACTTTAATTCATTTACAGACTGGGAAAAAATAATTTGCATTAATAAAGTTGAGGACGAAGTCACAGAATGTTGGTTTTCTAATCCTATAAAAGATTTACATTTTGTCACAGTTGAATGGAAGTAATAACCTTTTAGTTAAGTGGTCTTAAAGTAATTAGGACTAAAAGTGATCAGTTCGATCCAAGATTTATCACTAACCTGAACAAAGGTACATCATAGATCCCCACTTCCCCCCCCCCACTCCATATTCCCTTCCAGCCCCAATGAGATGCCCTAAGCAGGCCCAACACTTTGGACTTACATTCATAGTACATTATCGTACCACTGCCCACATTCTCATCATCTGAAATGCCAGTGGCCTCATGTGACAATGCCAAGCTCAGTATTCTGCCCTTTACACAGGCTGCCAAAACTTTGTGCCTGATGAATTTTTCTGGATCCTCATATTTCCTCATTCATAGTCACACTCTCTTGTCCCTTATGACTGACCAACTCTGGAATGCTTATTCTATAAAGTGGGATTGCCTCTGGCACAGCAGTTCCCAACTTTTTATGCCATGGACCAATACCATGAAGCAAGTTACCCCAGGTTGGGAATCCCTGTTCTAGAACAATATTGCCTGATAGAAAAGCTGAGCAGGAAGTACAGTAACTATTGTGAACAACTTAAGAGGTATCAGGCCAAAAGAAAAGACATAACAGTGAGTATGTAGTAAATGAGAATTCAGAGAATACTACAATTGACACTAAAAAGCTGATGAGGAAAAGCAGACCAGGAAGTTAGCGGTAAGAATGAAAAATGTGCAAAGCTTTCTAGTTATGAAAGAAAAGTTACTGTGGGTCCCTTATAGACTGAGATAGGAATAGGAAGAAATATACTGGAATTGTGCTAAGATTTTGGGAATGAAGATAAGATATTTTGAGATAACAAATGTGAAAACATTCCTGAAATAGTGGAGAACAGATCTGGAGACACCGAGGAGCTGAAAGAAATTAAGAGTTTGTGGGGAAAATGGAAATGGACAAATCTGTGAGACTGAAAGATAGTATTTTAGGATCTGATGAGTGCCCCAAAGTTCTGAGTACACAGATACTATTTTTTATATTTCTACCACCGAATGATTCCCATACAATGGAAGGTGTCAAAAAGAGAATGCAAGAAATTACTGAGAGAAAATAAGTAACATAAACCTGTTAACCCAATATCAATAGTGGGAATATGTTAGGATCTATTATTAAACAAATGGTAAAAGCAAATTAAATCAATACAGACATTCAAAGGGAAGATCCTGTTTGACGAATCAGTTAAGAATTCTTTTGATAAAGGTGAGCAAGTATACAGGAGTCAATGGACATTCGGAAAACCTTCAATAAGATGCTACTGAGGAAATAAAATTAGAGCACATGGAATTGGACAAAGGTAAACTGTTGCAGAACAGTTTCTAAAGCATCAGTTGCATGCACGCGTGACACTACACTACACCGTGTTTAAAGCAAACAGTTTTTAAAAAGTGTCAGTTGTAGAAACAAAGAAAACCAACAGCACAACACAGGCCCTTTGGCCCACAATGCTGTGCCACACATGTCCTTACTTTTGAAAGTACCTAGGGTAATACCCATGGCCGTCTATTTTTCTAGCTCCATGTACCTATCCAGGAGTTTCTTAAAAGACCCTATCGTATCTGCCTCCACCGCCGTTGTCGGCAGCTCATTCCATGCACTCGCCATTCTGTGTAAAAAACTTACCCCTGACATCTCCTCTGTACCTACTTCCAAGCACCTTAAAACTGTGCCTTCTTGTGTTAGCCATTTTAGCCCTGGGAACGAGCCTCTGACTATTCACACAATCAATGCCTCTCATCATCTTGTACACCTCTATCAGGTCACCTCTCATCCTCCGTCGCTCCAAAGAGAAAAAGCCAAGTTCACTCAACCTACTCTCATAAGACATACTCACCAATCCAGACAATATCCTTGTAAACTTCCTCTGCACCCTTTCTATCGTTTCCACATCCTTCCTGTAGTGAGAAAACCAGAACTGAGCACAGTACTCCAAGTGGGGACTGACCAGGGTCCTATATAGCTGCAACATTACCTCTCGGCTCTTGCACTCAATTCCACGGTTGATGAGGGCCAATACACCATATACCTTCTTGACTGTCCTATGGACTGAGACCCCAAGATCCCTCTGATCCTTCACACTGCTATCATATTTGACCTACCAAAATGAACCACCTCACACATCTGGGTTGAACCCCATCTGCCACTTCTCAGCTCAGTTTTGCACCCTATTGATGTCCCGCTGTAACCTCTGACAGCCCTCCACACTATCCACAACACCCCAACCTTTGTGTCATCAGCAAATTTACTAACCCATCCCTTCACTTCTTCATTCAGGTCATTTATAAAAATCACAAAGTAAAGGAGTCCCAATACAGATCCCTGAGGCACACCACTGGTCACCAACCTCCACGCAGAATATGACCCGTCTACAACCACTCTTTGCCTTCTGTGAGGAAGCCAATTCTGGATCCAAAAGCAAGGTCTCCTTGGATCCCATGCCTCCTTACTTTCTCAATAAGTCTTGCATGGGGTACCTTATTGAATGCCTTGCTGAAATCCATATACACTACATCTACTGCTCTACCTTCATCTGTGTGTTTAGTCACTTCCTCAAAAAATTCAGTCAGGCTCGTAAGGCACGACCTGCCCTTGACAAAGCCATGCTGACTATTCCTAATCATATTATGCCTCTCCAAATGTTCATAAATCCCACCTCTCAGGATCTTTTCCATCAACTTATCAACCACCAAAGTAAGACTCACTGGTCTATAATTTCCTGGGCTTTCTCTACTTCCTATCTTGAATAAGGGAACAACATCTGCAACCCTCCAATCCTCTGGAACCTCTCCCGTCCCCACTGATGATGCAAAGATCATTGCTAGAGACTCAGCAATTTACTCCCTCACCTCCCTCAGTAATGTGGGGTACATCTCATCCGGTCCCAGAGACTTATCCAACTTGATGCTTTCCAAAAGCTCCAGCACATCCTCTTTCTGAAGGTCTATATGCTCAAGCTTTTCAATCCTTTGTAAATCATCCCTACAATTGCCAAAATCCTTTTCCATAGTGAGTACTGAAGCAAGTATTCATTAAGTACCTCTGCTATCTCCTCCGGTTCTATACATACGTCACACTTTCCCACTGTCACATTTGATTGGTCCTATTCTCTCACGTCTTATCCTCTTGCTCTTCACATACTTGTAGAATGCCTTGGGGTTTTCCTTAATCCTGCTTACCAAGGCCTTCTCGTGGCCCCTTCTGGCTCTCCTAATTTCATTCTTAAACTCCTTCCTGCAAGCCTTATAATCTTCTAGATCACTATCATTACCTAGTTTTTTTGAACCTTTCATAAGCTTTTGGCGACTCACTTTCTGCGCAGGCAAACCGGCTCACAAATAGCCAGCGCGCGGGGAAAGACTTTGGTAATGCACCTCTGACGTCAATTCACCTCTGGCGCTAGCTATTAAATGCCAGCGCTGTGAAGTTTGAATAAACTAGTCTCGAAACGACTTACTGACTGCGTGTCATCTCTAGCTCTGTATGTAGTACATCGCTACATTGGTGACCCCGACAGTCCAAACAGGATTTGGACCAAAGATGACCGACTCTTCATCTGTTCACGCAGTTTCGCTAAAACTGCCGACTTTCTGGACCATGTGTGTGGTTTAGCCAAGCAGAAGCCCAGTTCCAGATTCGGCAGATATCCTCTGATTCCACGCGTTACTACCACGTGGTGAGCGCCCTTGACCAGGAGATGGCAGCCCAGGTTGCGGATTTCATACAGTCGCCCCCGGAAGAAGGCAAATATGAAGCATTCAATGTGCTGCTCACTGTGACCTTTGGCCTCTCATGGCATGAGCGGGGTGCCCGCCTGCTTCACCTGGATGGTTTGGGAGACAGACAGCCATCAGCATTGATGAACGAGATGCTGACCCTGGCTGACGGACACAAGTCCTGCCTCATGTTCGTGCAAACATTCCCAGAGCAACTGCCCGAGAACATACATCTGCTGCTGGCCGACGCAGGTTTCAGCGACCCCTGGAAGGTGGCAGCCCGGACAGACGTGCTGTGGAAAGCCAAGAGGGAGAGCATGGTGTCCGTCGGTCAGATTACCAGGCCACGCGCCCAGCAGCAGACCAGACCAGGCCCGGCAGGGGGGCGCACACTACACAGAGGCAGGAGTGAGGAGGACAGTGAACAGTAGTGTTTCTACCACCAGCGGTGGGGCAGAGAAGCCCGCCATTGTCGCCCGCCCTGCAAGGGCCAGCTGCCGCTAATAACTATGGCGGCTGGCCACCAGGACAACCCCTTGTACGTCTGGGACAAACAGTCGGGACGCCGCTTCTTGGTCGACACCAGAGCGGAAATTAGCGTCATGCCCCTGACGGGGTATGACACCCGCAACAGGAAGCCAGGATCCACCCTGAGGGCCGCAAACGGCAGCACGATATGGACCTACGGCACCCGCACAGCTGCAGTTCGGCGCCAGCCGGTTCACGTGGGACTTCACACTGGCCGCAGTGGCCCAACCACTCCTGGGGGTGGACTTCTTGTGATCTCACAGCCAGCTGGTCGACTTGCACGGGAATAGACTGGTACATGCCGAGACTTTCCAGACGTTCTCCCTGGGTGAAGCCAAGTTGCCGGCCCCACACCTGGACTCTATCACGCTGTCGGACAACGAATTCACCAGAATCCTGGCGGACTTTCCATCGATTCTGGCACCAGTTCATGGCAGCCGTGCCCAGACACGGGGTTCAGCACCACATCCCAACCAAGGGACCACCCCTCCATGCCCACGCACGAAGGCTCCCCCTGGAAAAGCTCCACCTGGCGAAGGAGGAGTTCAAGAGGATGGAGGAATTGGGGGATCGTATGGAGGTCTGACAGCCCATGGGCCTTCCCCCTGCACATGGTGCCCAAAGCAGCTGGGGGTTGGAGACTACCGCAGGCTGAATGAGGCTGCAACTCCAGACCGCTACAGCCGCACATACAGGACTTTGCAGCAAACCTGCACGGGGCAAGAATATTTTCCAAAGTAGACCTCGTCCGGGGATACCATCAAATCCCGGTGCACCCTGAAGACATCCCCAAAACAGCACTTATCACCCCGTTCGAGTTCCTCCGAATGTCGTTCAGCCTGAAGAATGCCGCACAGACGCTCCAGTGGCTAATGGATGGAGTGGGACGCGACCTGGACTTTGCATTCATCTATTTGGACGACATCCTTATAGCTAGCAGTAGTTGTCAGGAGCATCTGTCCCACCTCCTCCAGCTCTACTCCCGCCTGAGTGATTTCGGCCTCATGATCAACCTGGCCAAATGCCAGTTCGGTCTCAATACCATCGACTTCCTGGGTCACAGGATTACCAAAGACGGGGCAACACCTCTGCCGCCAAGGTAGACGCGATCTGCCACTTTGCCCGGCCCAACACGGTCAAAGGCCTACAGGAGTTCGTTGGTATGGTGAACTTCTACCACCGTTTCCTCCCCTCAGCAGCCTGTATCATGCGCCCTTTGTACACCCTGATGTCGGGTAAAGGCAAGGACATTACTTGGGACGAGGAGGCTGCGGCCACTTTCGTTAAAGCCAAGGAGGCCTTGGCAGATGCCTCGATGCTGGTGCACCCCAGAATGGACATTCCGACCACCCTCACAGTGGACGCATCCGACACAGCAGTCGGGGGGGTGCTGGAGCAGCTCATCGAGGGGCGCTGGCAACCCTTGGCATTCTTCAGCAAGCACCTACGACCACCCAAACTCAAGTACAGTGCTTTTGACTGGGAGCTGTTTGCACTGTATCTGGCAATCCGGCATTTCAGGTACTTCTTAGAAGGCAAGCCATTCACCGCATTCACAGACCATAAACCGTTGACCTTCACGTTCATGAAGGTGTCCGATCCCTGGTCAGCTCGCCAGCAGCGACATCTGTCCTACATCTCCGAGTACACAACGGACATCCAGCATGTATCAGGAAAGGACAACGTCGTGGCGGACACACACACCAGACCAGCTGTCCAGGCCCTGTCACTGGAGGTAGACTATGCAGCACTGGCGGAGGTGCAGCAGGCAGACGACGAGATGCCCAGTTACAGGACCGCAGTCCCGGGTTTGCAGCTGCAGGACTTTCTCGTAGGCCCAGGTGAGAGGACCCTCCTGTGCGACGTGGCTACCGGCCAACCTCGCCCCATCGTCCTGGCAGCCTGGAGGCAGTGAGTTTTCGACTCCATACACGGTTTGGCACACCCACCTATCAGGTCAACTGTCCGGCTGGTCTCCAGCAAGTTCGCGTGGCACAGACTTCGCAAGCAGGTCAGTGAATGGGCCAGTACATGCGCGCAATGCCAAACAGCCAAGGTGCAGCGGCACACTAAAGCCCCGCTGCAGCAGTTTGAACCCACCCACCGGAGGTTCGACCACATTCATGCGGATATCATGGGCCCCCTACCAGTGTCCCGAGGAGCGTGGTACCTCCTAACTATGGCAGACCGGTTCACGAGGTGGCCAGAGGCAGTCCCGCTCACCAACACATCTGCCGATTCTTGTGCCCGAGCACTGATTGCAACCTGGGTAGCACGCTTCGGGGTATCGGGCCACATTACCTCCGACAGAGGCACCCAGTTCACCTCCAGCCCGTTGGGAACGCAGCTGCACCACACTACTGCCTACCACCCAAAGTCGAACGGACTAGTGGAACGCTTCCACCGTCACTTGAAGTCGGCTCTCATGGCCTGCCTGAGAGGACTTAACTGGGTGGACGAGCTTCCCTGGGTCCTGCTTGGAATTCACACAGCGCCTAAAGAGGATCTGCACGCCTCGTCGGCCGAGTTGGTGTACGGCACACCCCTGGCCGTCCCGGGAGAGTTCATACCAGCCCCAAAGGGGACAAGGGGATGAACCCGCACCAGTCCTGGACAGATTACGCGAAAGGCTCGGCAACCTGGCCCCTGTACCGACTTCACAGCACGGACGGACCCTGACCCATGTACCCAAAGACCTGCAGAACTGTAAGTTTGTGTTTGTACGAAGGGACGAACACCAGGCACAGCTACAGTGGCCGTACGAGGGGCTGTTCAAGGTGATCAACAACAACGGGTCCACGTACGTTCTGGACATTGGGGGGGAAGAGGAGGTTTTCACGGTGGACCGACTCAAACCAGCCCATGTGGACTTGGCGCAGCCGGTCGAGGTTCAGGCACCGCGGCGCAGAGGCAGACCTCCCAAACAGAGGCTGATCCAGACTGTGGATATTGGGGGGTGTATCGCCGGTTCTGGGGGGGGGGGTTATGTGGCGACCCACTTTCTGCGCAGGCGAACCGGCTCACAAATAGCCAGCGTGCGGGGGGAAACTTTGGTAATGCACCTCTGATGTCATTTCCGCCTGGAGAGGGCGGGCGCTAGGGATTAAATACCAGTGCCACGAAGTTTGAATAAACTAGTCTCGAAACGTGTTGTCTTTAGCTCTGTATGTAGTACATCACTACAAGCTTTTCTTTTCTTCTTGACTAGATTTTCAACTGCCTTTGTACACCACAGTTCCTATACCACACCATCACTGTCTCATTGGAACGTACCTATGCAGAACGCCACGCAAATATCCCCTGAACATTTGCCACATTTCTGCTGTACATTTCCCTGTACATTCAGAAAGGACAGGAAGGGAGGCAGAAGAGGTGTGGGTGTGGCACTGGTGATCAGAGATAGTGTCACGGCTACAGAAAAGGAGGAAGTCATGGAGGCATTGTCTACTGAGGCTCTATGGGTGAAAGTTAAAACAGGAAGGGGTCAATAACTCTACTGTGTGTTTTTTATAGACCAGCCAATAGTAACAGGGACATCGAGGAGCAGATAAAGAGACAGATTCTGGAAAGGTGGAATAATAACAGGGTTGTCGTGGTGCGAGATTTTTATTTCAGAAATATTGATTGGCATTTTCTTAGAGCAAGGGGTTTGTTAGGTGTGTTCCCAATCTGTTCCCAATTTATGCTTCCAAGTTCCTGCCTGATAGCTTCACATTTCCCCTTACTCCAATTAAACACTCTCCTAACTTGTCTGTTCCTATCCCTCTCCAATGCTATGGGAAAGGAGATAGAATTGTGATCACTATCTCCAAAATGCTCTCCCACTGAGAGACCTGACATCTGAAATGTCCATTTCCCAATACCAGATCAAGTACAGCCTCTCCTTTTGGAGGCTTATCTACATATTGTGTCAGGAAACCTTCCTGTACACACCTAACAAACCCCTTGCTCTAAGAAGATGCCAATCAATATTTGTGAAATTAAAATCTCGCACCACGACAACCCTATTATTATTCCACCTTTCCAGAATCTGTCTCTTTATCTGCTCCTCAATGTCCCTGTTACTATTGGCTGATCTATAAAAAACACACAGTAGAATTATTGACCCTTTCCTGTTTTAACTTTCACCCACAGAGCCTCAGTAGACAAACCCTCCATGACTTCCTCCTTTTCTGTAGCCGTGACACTATCTCTGAGCACCAGTGCCACACCCTCACCTCTTCTGCCTCCCTCCCTGCCCTTTCTGAAACATCTAAAACCCGGCACTCGAAGTAACCATTCTTGCCCCTGCACCATCCAAGTCTCTGTAATGGCCAAAACATGATAGCTCCAAGTAATGATCCATGCTGTAAGCTCATCCACTTTGTTCACGACACTTCCTGCATTAAAATTTACACATCTCAAGCCATCAGTCTGAGCATATTCCTTCTCCATCACGTGTCTTTCTCCCTCTTGCACTGTCTACAAGCATTTTCCATTTGTGAGCCAACCTCCCCTTCCTCTGTCTCTTCAGTTCAGTTGCAATCCCCAGCAAGTCTCGTTTGAACTCTCCCCAATAGCCTTAGTAAACCTCCCTGGCAGGATATCGGTCCCCATCGGATTCAAGTGCAATCCGTGTGTATTTGTGTTCAAAAAGCAGTGACTTTTGTCACTGATAAAAAAGCGAGAGAAAAGAAGCAAAACAATTCAGACCTGTTTTGCTCACTGTGGTTTCAAACAATTAGGCTGGGAGATGCTAGAAATGGCCAGGAGTGAAAATGAAATTATTTCACTACAGTACTTCAACAAGTTAGGAACTACATAGAATTTGAAGATATTCACAATAATCTTGAATGTTACAATGAAAGTGAAGATTTGGAGGATGCAGTCGGCAATTACATTGTATAAGGCATTGTATCTGCAGGTGTCTGCGCTAATCTTATTCATTTACTGAAGAATATGACAGCTTACACTAGATTAATTCTTCTGTTGATAACTATTAGGAACTAATGCAGTCATATAGTAGTGTAGAGGTATTGGTAGCGTTCAAATTTGTTCTATATTTCACTTAATGCATAAATTGTTACTCAGTTGAACCATAGCTAGTCTTTTTTATACTTTAACTATTTCTATACAACAGCTAATTGGGCCAAAATACACTGGTGTCCTAATTAACTGGAATCCACTGTATGTCTAAATTTGCTCATGACACAAAGATAGATGGTAACCTTAATTGTGAGGATGCACTGGGAAACTTCAAGGGAATATAGGCAGATTATGTAAACAACTGAGGATATGGTAGATGAAAAGGTGGAAAAATCTAAAACTGTATCAGAATCAGATTTATCTCTGACATATGTAGTGATGTACTGAAATTTATTGTCTTGTGACAGCAGTACCTAAAGTACTACAATTATAATTATATAAATTTTGGTAGAAAAATATTTTAGAAGATACAAAAGCAGTGAAAAGTGTGTTCAAAGAGAGTGAAGTATTCTATCACAAAGCTGATAAGCACATCTAACAGGAATTGTAAAAAAAAGGTGCGCTGCTCTTTATTGCATGAAGATTTAATTAATAGTCTAGGATGATTTGAGTGGAAAGTCTTACTGAAGTTAGTGGATTCGGCCCAACACATCACGGGTAAAGTCCTCCTAACCATTGAGCACATCTACATGAAATATTGCCGTATGAAAGCAGAATTCATTATCAAAGATTCTCAGCACCCAGGCCAGGCTCTTTCCTCGCTACTGCCATCAGGTAGAAGGTGCAAGTGCCTCAAGACTTAATACCATCAGGTAGATTCAAGAAATTACTAGCCCTCAACCATCAGGCCCTTGAACAAAAAGGGATAACTACACTAACTTACGGACTTCTTTATTTTCCTATTTCATGTTCGTAATTTACTGCTATTTACTTATATCTACATTTGCAGTTTACTTATTGTCTATTTACAGCTACTGTTCTATAAGAGCTGCTAAGTATGCAAACAGAAAAAGAATCTCAGGGTTGTATGTGGTGAAACGTACTCTGAAATAAAATTTTACTTTGAACTTTGATTAAACATCTGTGGGCCTAAATACACCAAGCCACTTTGTCAACTGAGACTCAGAAACTCTGTTTCATACAGAATATTAACCCACAGCAGTACTATTATTTTCTCTATCTTTATTATCTTACAATCACAAAAAAGATTGCACAACACAACAGACTTCAGGTTGATCCCATTTCCTAATTCCTCACAGCAGGTTAAAACTCTTCAAAAGTCTTGATCAGTGTACTTATTAAAAACCCAGTGAATATTTCAGTCTTCTTCAGCAGACATAGAATACTTTAACCCAGCACCCTTGAAATCTTTTCACCAATTAAATCTGTGTCATCTAGTGAATGATATCACTGGGAGAAATGGGTCACAGACGTTCATTTAGTTCAGACCTTACATTATTTTATACATTTGAATTACAAACCAAACTCCTTTTTCCACCCGAAATGAACACATTCCCAGTTAAGGAACACCCTACACATAGTTATGCACCGTCAGTCCTGACAACAACGACCCAAGTCTAACAAACACTTCCTGCAGTGTACACAGGGGAGATCATTGCTCACTCTCTGACTGGGTTATTATTCTCAGTGTCTTTATTAGGTCTCAACGCTCAGTTTTCACGGCCACCCTCCTCTGTTTACAACTCCTCGCCTCGGCCCTGCCTCCTACCCGCGACCTCGGGGTCTCCCACTGACCGTTCGCGGCTTGCGAAGCTCGTCAGCGGGCCCCAGGCTCCAGGCCCAGTTCCTGGGCCCAACCCGCCATCCAATCTCGGCCTCCTCCTTCGTCTGAAAACGAGACGAACAGGAGCCACTTGCCGACGGCGTCACCAGCAAATTCAGTGTCAGGAAAAGAGGCTCCGGAGCCCGGGCCGTTAGGCCTGAAAGGCGGCCGCTCACGCACTTTGTAAAGGCCACCCCCCCCCTCCCCCGGGTCTCACCCACCTCAGTTCGGACCGCGCTCTCTCCACTTCAGCACAAGGCCCCAGGCTCATGTGATCATCATCGCCACCAACTCGGCTGGGAGATAAAACCCGTTCGCAGCCGAACGCCCGGGGAAGCCACACTCTCACTGCGGAAGCGCCGGGCCCGAGCCTCACATCCACATGTCGCTGGGGGTGGGGTGGGGGAGGGGGAGGACAGCGGAGCGTCGCCGCGGCTCCGGGCCAACCGTACAGCGGCGCTGCTGTCTCCCAGTTCCAGAACGGCCGCTGTGTGGCGCTGCCGTCTGCCTCCGGCCTGCAGTTCCAGAGCGGCCGCTCTGCGGCGCTGCCGTCTGCCTCCGGCCTGCAGTTCCAGAGCGGCCGTTCTGCGGCGCTGCCTTCTGCCTCCGGCCTGCAGTTCCAGAGCGACCGCTCTGCGGCGCTGCCGTCACCCCGTCGGAAATACCTCCGGCCACGAGGAGGCGCTGCTGTCACCATACGGCCTTCACTTCTAGAGCGGCCACCGTGTGGCGCTGCAGTCTCCCCACCGGCCACTCTGCGATGATGCCGTCACCGTCCGGCTTGTAGTACCAGACCGGCCGCCATGCGGCGCTGCAGCCGATCTGCCGTCCTCTCCGCCTGTAGTTTCAGACCGGCCACACAGCGGCGCTTCGGTCAACGAGCAGTTCCCGCTGATCTGCATTGCAACATCGTTAATCGCCCTGATCAGAAAACCGTTAATTAGAGCCACAACCCATCATTAGTAGTTAAACTGGAGCCTCCTTTGCACCCCATAATATTCAGTGTATTGGAATTCACTGCATTGGAATCCATCTTTTGATAGATATGTTGTGATAGAGATTCAGCCACTTGTGGAAACGTTTTGTCTTGTTAAGCTTATTGAACTAACACCTTGAACAAGTCTGTTCCCCACTCTGTTTCCTCTATATTCCCTGTTAATCTTATAAATGAACATTACTTGAGTTTGCAACCTCTGTTTAAACCTTTCAATTGTAACGTTTACCAGTGTAGTTAGGAAAATGCTGATGAAAACTCCGCTTCAGTTTGAACAGTACCATGTTTTTACCATCTCATCATATGACATTGCACCAGTGGCTTAAAATTTTTAAATTTCTAGTTAACCATTTTAATAATGGTTAATTAGTAATAGATAGTAAATACAGGGGTAAATGTAAACAGGCTTTTTCCACTGAGGTTGGGTGGGACTACAATTAAAGATCATGGGTTAGGGATGAAGGGTGAAAAGTTTAAGAGGAACATTCCTCACTCAGAGGGTTGTGAGAGTGTGGAAGGAGCTGCCAGCAGAAGTGGTATATGCAAGCTTGATTTCAACATTTAGGAGAGGTTTGGATAGGTTCGTGGATGTGGGGGCTATGGAGGGCTGCAGTCCCCCTGCAGGTGATGGGACGGCAGAATAAATGGCTCAGCATGGACTAGAAGGGCCTGTTTCTATGTTGTCATTTTCTATGACTAATGAATCGCCACTCTACAATTTACACAAGCATTTCCGTACGGGTAAATATTGATGTTTTTTCTTTAAATAGAGTGGAGATGAAGCCACACACACCAGTCCTCATAGAGGGATCAGAAGTGGAAAAAATGAGCAGTCGATCTCTGATGATCTATCCTGGGCCCAACATGTCAATACAGTTACAGGGAAGGCATGGCAGTGGCTGAATTTCACTTGGAGTTTGAGGAGCATGGTCACCAAAGACACTCACGAATTTCTACAGATGTACCATGGAGAGCATTCTAACTGGCTGCTTCACCGTCTGGTGTGGGGGGAGTTGTCACTGAACAGGATTGAAACAGACTACAGTAAACTGTGAACTCCATCAGCTCCATCGTGGGCACCAGCCTCCCCAGTATCCAGGACATCTTCAATGAGCGATACTTCAAAAAGCTGGTGCCCATCACTAAGGATCTCCATCACCCAGATCAACCTTGTTCTCATTGCTACCATCATTGAGAAGGCACAGAAGCTTGAAGACACACACTGAACGATTCAGGAACAGCTTCTTCCCCTCCAACATCAGATTTCTGAGTGAACATTGAACCCCTGAACATTACCTCAGCACTTTTTCCCCTCTTTTTGCACCATTTAATTTAACTTAAAATCTATGCATACTTCATGTAATTTACAACTTTTATTATCATGTATTGCATGGTACTGCTGCAGCAAAATGACAAATTTCATGACATAGGCAGGTGATTCTGATTCCGATTCCGACTCCCGCATTATAAACTGGGCATTGATATGATCAAGTTATGTTTTGATATGAAACTTAAGGATAAAGTAAAATGCATAGCAGTAACATAATCAAAGGTCATAGCTACTATAATTATTGGTGATAGAATAGTTTGTTAAAAGTGAAATTCAGTTAAACGTTTATTGTCAATACATGGATTACAAACCTGACTTTTACAAACTGTAAAGTGAAGTAGTGGTCAGTTTGTTTGTTAACTATTTGGAATGCTGGTCAATGCAACATTTTGTTGTTAAAAATGCCAGTGTATTTGCAGGGTGGTGCTATAGCACAGTGGTTAGCACAATGCTTTACAGTGCCACTTGCCTGTGACGTTCTCTCCGTGAATGAGTGGGTTTCCTCCCACGGTCCAAAGACGTATCGGTTCATTGGTTGATTGGTCATTGTGGATTGTCCTGTGATTACTCTGCACATATTCAACCAGCTGTGGCATAGTAATGGTGTTAACTATCCTGCACGTAGCTACTCAACCAGGAGAACAGTGTCAAAGTCAAAGCCAATTAATTCTCAAAGTATTGGCTGAGGACCTTCTCTTCATTGGGATCAACCATGGAGAATATGTCCTAACTCTCTATGAGATACATAAGACAGGGCAGTGTGATATGGAGAACAAGCTGTTACCTATGCATTGAACTCAATGTAGGACTGCATTAGGGACCCCAGCTCGGGGTTCTCCAGAAGGCTTTCCCATTTGTGTGTGTAGCCACAAGGCAGCAGAGGTTTGAGATCAGAATTTTCCTCCTTGAGAACGAGCTGCCAGCTGGGGCTGAGTAGCCCCGACTGCTCAAAGCGGCTGGTTTTAAGGCCTCAGTAGCCCATCTTTGCCCGTTCTCCTGTTGGGTGTTATATAATGAACCAGAATCGACTTGGGAGCTTAAGGTAAAAGAACCCTTAGGACCCTGTGATGACAATATGATAGAATTCACCCTACAATCTGAGTGATACAGATGTATCAGTATTACAGTAGAGTAAAGGGAATTACAGAGGCATGAGAGAGGAGCTGGCCAAAGTTGTTTGGAAGGGGAGACTAGCAGGGATGATGACAGAACAGCAATGGCTGGAGTTTCTGGGAGTAATTTGGAAGGCACAGGATACATCCCAAAAAAGAAGAAATATTCCAAAGGGAAGGTGAGACAATCCTTGCTGACAAGGGAATTCAAAGACAGAATAAATCAAAAGAGGGGACATAAAATACAGAAAAAATTAAGTGGGAAATCAGTGAATTGGGAAGCTTTTGAAAACCAACAGAAGACAACTATAAAAACAATAAGAAAAGATGAAATATGAAGGAAGATACCAAAAGTCCTTTTTTTTCAGATATACGACGAGTGAAAAAGTGACGAGAATAGATATCAGACCACTGGACAATGATGCTGGAGGTGTAGTGAAGGGAGACAAGGAAATGGCAGACAAGTTGGGTAAGTATTTTGCACCAGTCTTCACTGTGGAAGACATGATCAGTGTGCCAGAGTACAAGAACGTCAGGGAGCAGAGGCGAGTGTCATTGCTATTACTGAGGAGAAGGTGCTTAGGAAGCAAAAAGGTTTGGAGGTAGATAAGACACTTGGACCAGATGGTGTACACCTCAGGGCTTTGAAAATGTTAGCTGAAGAAATTGTGGCGGCATTAGTAATCAGCTTTCAAGAATCACAAGATCCTGGACTGGTTCTGCAGGACTGGAAAATTGCAAATGTCTCTCCACTCTTCAAGAATGGAGGGAGGCAGAAAGTTGGGAGGTCAGTGGTTGGGAAGATGGTGGTGTCCATTATTAACATAGAACACAGAACAGGAATGGGCCCTTTGGCCCACAATATTGTACCGAACCAATTCAATTAGTAATCTCTTCTGCCTACACAATATCCATATCCAACCAGTTTCCTTACATTCAAGTGCCTCTCTAAATATCTCTTAAAATCCTCTGGTGTATCTGCCTCCACCACCACCCTGGGCAGAGCATTCTGGCACCCACCACTTCCTGTAAAAAAAGTGTCCGTAAGGTCTCTTTTAGAATTACCCTCTCTCACATCCAATGCGTGCCCTCTGGTATTAGACATTTCAACCCTGGGAAACAGATACTCCTATCCACTCTACCTATGCCTCTCATAATCTTGTAAACCTCCATCAGGTCTCCCCTCAGCCTCTGCTGCTCCAGAGAAAACAACCCACGTTTATCCATCCTCTCATTCCAGCACACGCCCTCTAAACCAGGCAGTATCCTGGTAAATCTCTTCTGCATTCTCTCCAAAGCCTCGACATCCTTCCTATAGCAGGGCAGCAATACTCCAGACGTGGTTTAACTAGAGTTTTGTAAAACTGCAACGGAGCCTCCCGACTTCAAACCCAATGCTTTAAGTAATAAAGGCAAGTGTGCCGTATACCTTCGTGACCGCCCAATCAACCCGCGTAGCCACTTTCAGGGAGCAGCGAACTGCCTCTGCCATTAATAGTGCATTTGATCCACTCAGGTACAACACTTCACATTTGCCTGGGTTAAACTCCTTTGATGTTTCTCTGCAATTGATCTACATCCCACTGTACTCTTTGCCAGTCTCTTACACTATCCACAACTCCACCAATCTTTCTATCTCCAAACTTACTAACACACCCATCTACATTTTCAAACAGGTCATTTATACATTCCTGAGGAACACCATTAATCACAGACCTCCAGCTAGAAAGTCCGTTCAACCATTCTCCTCCTCTCTCTACACCTGTGACTGTGTGGCTGGGCATAGTTCGAATGCCAGCTGAACATTTGTTGATGACATAACTATCGTTGGCAGAATTTCAGCTGGTGACATAGGGTGAGACGCATCAGCTGGTTGAGTGGTAATGCAGCAGCAACAACCTGGCGCTCAGCGTCAGTGAGACCAAAGAACTGATAGTGGACTTTGGAAAGGGCAGGACGAGGGAACACACACCAGTTCTCATAAAAGGGTCAGAAGTGGAAAGAGTGAGCAATTTCAAGTTCCTGGGTGTGTCAATATCTGATGATCTATCCTGGGCCCAACATATTGATGCAATTACAAAGAAGGCATGGCAGTGACTGTACTTAATTAGGAGTTTGAGGAGCATGGTCACCAAAGACACTCACAAATTTCTACAGATGTACCGTGGAGAGCATTCTAACTGGCCGCATCACTGTCCGCTATGGGGAGGGGGTTGCGGTCTACCGCACAGGATTAAAATGAGCTACAGAGAGTTGTAAACTGAGTCAGTTCCATCATGGGCAATAGTCCCCATAGTATCTGAGACACCTTCAAGGAGCAAAACTTCAAAAAGGCAGCACCCATCATTAAGGACACCAGCACCCAGGGCATGCCTTTTCTCATTGTTACCATCAGGGAGGAGGTACAGAAGCCTGAAGACACACACTCAATGTTTCAGGAACAGCTTCTACCCCTCGGCCATCAGATTTCTGAATGGACACTGAACCCATGAACGCTACCTCACTACCTTTTTATTCCTATTTTTGCACTATTTATTTAACTATTTTATATATATACACACACTGTAATTCACATTTTCCCATTACTATGTATTGCAATGTACAAAGCCAGCAAATTTTACAGCATGTGCCGGTGATGTTAAACCTGATTCTGATTCTCAGAAGTCAACATGTCATCTAAGACACTCTTCAGATGCAGAGTGGTTGCATCACGGCCTGGTAGGGAAACACCAATGTTCAGGAACAGAAAAGTCTGCAGAAAGTTTTAGATACGGCCCAGCCCATCACAGAAAAAGCCCTCCCCGCTACTGAGCACATCTACAAGGAGTGCTGTCACGAGAGAGCAGCATCTATCATCAAGGACCCCCCACCATCCAGACCACGTTCTCTTCTCACCGCTGCCATCAGGAAGGAAAATGTAATGTGCTCTTCGGGCTTCTGCAGAGAGCTGGGGAGCGTTGGGCTCCGAGGTTTCTTTGCATCTGAATTAGTTAATTGTTCAAGGAAAGTTGTGAATCGTTTGGAGTTCTTTGTGATTTTCTCAAGGAATTTGCACTTTGTAATGCAACTTGCCCGTTGTGCTGCTTTCTGTTTAAACTTGTTGACTTTATTTTGATAGGCTCATGGAATTACTTGTATTATTTAAGCAGACCCCTGATTAGCACTAATTGCGGGCGCCTAGTTTTGAGAGTGGTACTGTACGTCTAGCGGTGTGGCTCGACTGAGCCACCAATGTTTTGTTGGAATTCCTCTGAATAAACTCTGGCGGCGGTCTCTAAATCAGACTCTGTCTTTCCTTCGCTCTTGTCAGCGCACATTGTAAACAGGAGGTACGGGAACCTTAGGTTTCACACCACAAGGTTCAGGAACAGTTATTACCCTACAGCCCTTGGGCTCCTAAACCAGTGTGGATAACTTCACTCACCTCAACACTGAACCGATTCCACAGCCTATCATGTTCTCAATATATGTTCTTATCTGTACAATTTATCTTCTTTAGCACATAGTTTGTTTTTATGTGTACCCAACACAAGGAAATCCACGTCAGATGAAGAGTCTTGGCCTGGAACATCGACTATTTGCTCTTTTCCGTAGATGCTGCCTGGTGTGCTGGTCTCCTCCAGCATTTTGTGTGTGCTGCTTTGTTCGTGTAAAGCTGTTCAAAAATTCTATTCCATTTCTTAGTCTTACAGTGAATGCCTGCAAGAACATGACTCTCAGGGTTGTATATGGTGAAGTATATATACTATGATTTAAAAAACTTTGACGTGTGGTGAGGGTTGGTGGCGAATTAAGTGCATCCTGCTGTGTGTCCAGGAGGTGGCAGCAGAGGACAGCAAACGTGAGTTTGAGCCCACACAAAGGACAAGCCTGTGATTACCAGAGAGCATGTGTTTAAAGTGGGAGGGGGGAATGGCTAAAAAAAGGGGCATAATTTTAAGGTGATTGGTGGAAGTTATTGGGGAGGATGTCAGAGATATGTTTTTTTAAAAACGGAGAGTGCTGAGTGCTTCAAACGCACTGGTAGAAGCAGATACATTGGAGGGAAGGGTAGATTGATCCTGAGTAGGGTAAAAGGTCAGGATAACATCTTGGGCCGAAGGGCTTGCGCTGTGCTGTACGGTTCTATGTTCTAAAGTTCGAAGGAGAGGTGTGGGGCAAGTGTTTTTTTTTACACAGAGAGTGACGGGAGCCTGGAACGGACTGCCAAGGGTAGTGGTGAAGGTAATTACTACGGGGGTGTTTATGAGGTTCTTAGACTGGTGCATAGGTGTGCAGAGAATAGATGGATATGGGTGTTGTGTAGCTGAGGGGTTCCCACACTGGGGGTCCACGGACCCCTTGCTTAATGGCATAAAAATGGTTGGGAACCCCTGCTATAGGTAGGCGGGATTGCATTTGTTCAGGGTTTAATTATTTCCACACAGAAACCGGAATCGGGTTTATGACGTTAATTTTGATGTTTGTTGGCTGTAATGTATACATTACCAAACGCTGACAATAAGGGGAAACGGTGGGGTGGTGTTCATGAGCTCGTGGAACATACAGAAATCAGACAGCAGGCGGGAAGAAGCTGGTCCTGAATGGGTGAGTGTGGACCTTCAGGCTCCCTCCTGTACACGGCAGAAGTGACAGAATGCATGGCCTGGGTGGTGAGGATCAGCACTCAGAAAGTGTTGGAGGGACCCAGCAGGTGAGTGAACAGTCGAGGGCCGAGGCACTTCATCAGGACTGGAAAGGAAGGGGGAAGACGCCAGAATAAAAAAGGTGTGGAGCGGGAGGAGGACAGCTTGAAGGAGATAGGTGTAGCCAGGCAGGTGGGACAGATAAAGGGCTGGCGAAGAAGGAATCTGATTGGAGAGGAGAGTGGAACATGGAAGAAAGGGAAGAAGGAAGAGACCCAGGGGAGATGATAGGCAGGTGAGGAGAAGAGGCCAGAGTGAGGGATAGGAAAAGAGTGAAGGGGGAGGGAAAAAATCTACGCAAGGGAGAAATCGATATCAGGCTGGAGGGTACCCAGATGGAATATGAGGTGTTGCTCCTCCCCCTGAGTGTGGCCTCATCGTGACAAAAGAGGAGGCCACAGACTGACACGTTGGAACAGGAACTGGGATAGGAATCAAAATGTTTGGCTAGTGGGAAATTCCACCTTTGGCAGATGGTGTAGAGGTGCTGGACAAAATGGTCCCCCAATTTATGTCGGGTCTCACCACTCAGGAGGAGTCTGCATGGGAGCACCAGATGCAACAGATGACCCCAACTGAGTCACAGGTGAAGTGTTGCCTCACCTGGAGGGACAATGTGGGGCCCTGAATGAACGTAAGGGAGGAAATGAATGGGCTGTGTAGCTTTTCCTTCGCTTGCAAGGAGGGAGATTAGTGGGGAGGGGTGAACGGACAAGAGAATCACGGAGGGAGAGATCCCTGGGGAGAGTGGGTGGAGGCAAAGATGTGTCTGATGGTAGGACCCCATTGAAGATGGTGGAAGTTGTGAAGAAAGATGTGCTGGATGCAGAGGGTGATGGGGTGGTAGACGAGAAACTCCTTCCCTGTTAAGGCGGTGATAAGTTGGAGTGAATACAGATGTCCAGGAAATTGAAGAGATGCGGGTGAGGGCAGCCTCAATGGAGGAGGAAAGGAAGCTCCCTTCTTTGAAGAAGGAGGGCATCTCTGGTGTCCTGGAAAGGAAAGCCTCATCCATAGAGCAGATATGGTGGAGACAAACGAACTGAGAAAAGGAAATAAAATTTTTACCTGAGACAGGGCGGGAAGAAGTACAGGCACAATAGACATGGGAATCGGTAGGTTTATAGAAGATGTCGGTAGACAGCTTGTCTCCAGAAATGGAGACAGAGAGATTGAGAAAGGGGAGGGAGATGTCAGAAATGGACCAAGTGAATTTAAGGGCAGGGTGGAAATTGGAAGTGAAGTTGATGAAATTTGTGATGAAGGCTGTTTCTTGAGGCATCACCTTTTGACGATGTCTTTGATGGTGGGGAGGGTTGTGCCCGTGATGGAGCTGGGTCCGTTATGAATCCAATTAGCAAGTCAGGAGAAGTATTTGAAGAGATAAGGTGGGGACAAATAGTCCAGAGGAATTGTCTTATCGTGCAAATGCAAATTCCCAAAAGGTGGCAGGACACGTGTTAAGGTGACTAAGAAGACATTACCTGAGTTATAGGGAAGAGTTGAATAGGTTAGGACTTTATTTCGCTGAAGTGCAGGAATATGAGGGGAGATCTTATAAAAGTATTCATAATTATGAGGGTTTTACGTAGCAGGTTGACTCTGTGGTTAAGAAGGCATATGGTGCATTGGCCTTCATCAATAGTGGGATTGAGTTTAGGAGCTGAGAGGTAATGTTGCAGCTATATAGGACCCTAGTCAGTTCCCACTTGGAGTACTGTGCTCAGTTCTGGTCACCTCACTACAGGAAGGATGTGGAAACCATAGAAAGGGTGCAGAGGAGATTTACAAGGATGTTGCCTGGATTGGAGAGCATGCCTTAAGAGAATAGTTTGAGTGAACTCGGCCTTTTCTCCTTGGAGCGATGGAGGATGAGAGGTGACCTGATAGAGGTGTACAAGATGATGAGAGGCATTGATCGTGTGGATAGTCAGAGGCTTTTCCCAGGGCTGAAATGGCTAGCACGAGAGGGCACAGTTTTAAGATGCAGGGGAGTAGGTACAGAGGAGATGTCAGGGGTAAGTTTTTTTACGCAGAGTGGTGAGTGCATGGAATGGGTGCCGGCGTCTGTGATGAAGGTGGTTACAATAAGGTCTTTTAAGAGGCTCCTGGATAGGTACATGGAGCTTAGGAAAATAGAGGGCTATGGGTAACCTTAGGTAATTTCTAAAGTAAGTACAGGTTTGGCACGGCATTGTGGGCCGAAAGGCCTGTACTGTGCTGTAGGTTTTCTATGTTTCTAATTGAAGGCTTTTGGTCACTGACTAGAGGTCATAGGTTAAGGGTGAAAGGTGAAATATTTGAGGACTATTTGATGGCTATGGGTCTGTACTCACTGGAGTTCAGAGAAATGAGGGTGATCTGATTGAAAATCGAAAAGCCATGATAGAGTGGATGAGGAGAGGATGTTTTCTATGGTGGGGGAGTCTAGAACCAGAGGGCATAGCCTCAGAATGGAGGCACATCCCTTTAGAGGAGGAATGTCTTTAGCCAGAGGGTAGTGAATCTGGGGAAATCATTGTCGCAGATAGCTGAGGGGACCGTGTCACTGGGTTTATTTAAAGCCGAGGTTGATAGGCTCTTGATCAGTCAGGGTGTCAAAGGTTACGGGAGGAGAATGGGG
Organism: Hypanus sabinus; assembly: GCF_030144855.1. Taxonomy (NCBI): domain Eukaryota; kingdom Metazoa; phylum Chordata; class Chondrichthyes; order Myliobatiformes; family Dasyatidae; genus Hypanus; species Hypanus sabinus. The sequence continues at coordinate 168,715,675 of NC_082713.1, forward strand.
TTACAAAGAAAACGGGTTCAATAAAATCTGTCATTAGAGTAGCTTATTTGTCACACACACATCAAAAGGTACAGTGAAGTGTGTCGTTTGCATCAATGACCAACGGAGTCTGTGGATTGTGCCGGGCGTAGCCAAAAGTGTCGCCGTGCTTCTGCCGTCAGTGTGACATGCCCACTTCCTATTAACCCCAACCTGAACGTCTTTGGAATGTGGGAGGAAACCGGGAGGACGTAAAACTCCTTACAGACAGCAGCAGGAATTGGACCCTGATCAGTGATTGCCTTCGCTGCAAAGCGTTTTGCCGACCGCTGTCCTCCACGTCAGCACTTTGTGGAAAGTGGGGGGGGGGGGGGAGCAGGACAAATTCAGGATCTAAGCGGTTGAATGACCTTGTTTGGAGTTGGGTGAATCGCTGGGGAACTGAGAGAAACCGGTGAAGCACATGAGAGATTTGTGATTCTGGCTGGAGGGAGCAGCGACTTCATTTCCAGCACAACTACGGTGGGCTGCAGTTGTGCAAGGCACAGTGGTAGAGAGGTTATCATAACTCCTTATAGCAGGAGTGATTGAAACATCAGGGTTCAATTCCTGCCGCGCTCCGTAGGAGTTTGTACGTTCTCCCCGTGACTGTGTGGGTTTCCTCCAGGTGCTCCGGTTTCCTCCCACAACCCAAGATGTATAGATTAGGGTTAGCGAACTGTTACATTGGTGTCAGAAACATGGTAACAATTGTGCGCCACACAACCCAGTTCTTGGGCTGTGTCGGTAACAGAAATGATGTACAGCATTTCACCGTATGTTTGAGTGTACATGTCACAAATAAAGCTGATCTTAAAAATATCTTCACCTGCTGTAGGTTGGTGCGGGATCTGTTGAACTCTGCCTGCCTTTGGACAGTGTCACAGCAGAGACATAGAGCACTACAGCACAGAAACAGGCCCTTAAGCCCATCAAGTCCATGCCAAATCTGCCTCGTCCCCTTACCCTCACCGGGACCACAGCCCGCCCAACCACGTACCTATCCAAACTTCTTTGAAATGTTGAAATCGAACCTGCATCCACCACTTCCACTGACAGCTTGTTCCCCACTCTCTCCACCCTCTGAGTGAAGAAATTCCCCCATCTTCCTCTAAATCATTTCAGCTTTCACTCATAACCATGACCTCTAGTTCTAGTCTCACCGAACCTCGGTGGATAAAGCTGCTTGCACTTACCCTATCTTTACCCTTCAGACTTCTGAATCTACCTCTATCAAACCTCCCTTTATCCTCCTACACACTATGAATAAAGTCCTAACCTGTTCAATCTTTCCCTGTAACTCAGGTCCCCAAGTTCCAGCACCATCTTTGTAAATTTCTCTGTAAATTTAGAATCGCTTTTACATTTGGAGTGATTTTTGCAAGCCTTTCACCTTAAAGTTTTACTCTTAAGGAGAAAGCCTTTGATTCACGTGGCCTGTGCCTTTGGACGGAGGTGATTTATGGGGTGTGTGAGAGGTCGCACTAATGTTAATGGGTGTAATGACAGTAGTGGCTGAGCCCGGTCGAAGGTCACAGTTTCAAAGGGAGTGGTGGTTCTGAATTTCTTTGGGACCTCTTTAGCCCAACAGCTTCTGTCAGGAAGAGGGCTCGAACCAGCTGAGCTGTAAACTGGCCTCACCAACCCAGGGAGATGGGCTGTTAGCATCCAGCAGTTCCGTCAGCTCTGTCATACTAACCCCAGTAACAGTGCACCGTTGTCGATGACTGTAGCACGGTGTATCACAGGCAGCACCGTAGCACAGCAGTTAGTTCAATTGTTTTACACTGCCGATTGGGGTTCGATTCCCGACAGTCTCTGTAAGGAGTTTGTACCTTCTCCCCGTGACTGTGTGGGTTTCCTCTGGGTGCTCCAGTTTCCTCCCACGGTCCAAAGATGTACGTGTTAGGGTTAGTAAATTGTGGGCATACTAACTTCAAAGTTAAAAGTACATTTATTATCAAAGTATGTACACATTATAAAACCTTGAGATTCGCCTCCTTACAGGCAGCCGTGAAAGAAAGACACCCAAAGAAGTAAAACAAAGACCGTTGAACACCCGCTGTGCAGGAAAAAAACCAAATTGTGCAAGCAGGTAGAGTTATGAACTGAAGTCCACTAAGACAGTCCGGCCACAGACCCTCAGTTCAGCACAGAGTTGAGTAAACCTTGCGGAGCAGTGAGTGGAACCAGCCCAACCTCGGCTCGGGCCCTGACACCCTGACCTTTTCAATCTGACCCAGTGCCTAAGTCGTTGCACAAACACTGAGTTCTGTCGCTTCTATCCACCCTGGGGCCTGGAACCCTCAATTCGGCCTGTACCTGGCCTTTCCGATTCAGCCGTGTTTAAATCATGATCCGAACATCGGAGTCAGTTGCCTCGATCTGCTCTGGGGCCTGGAACCTTCGATTCGGCCTGTAGCTGACCTTTCCGATTCAGCCGTGTTTAAATCATGATCCGAACATCGGAGTCAGTTGCCTCGATCCGCTCTGGGGCCTGGAACCTTCGATTCGGCCTGTAGCTGACCTTTCCGATTCAGCTTAGGTCGATCAAACCTTGGGTCTTCCTCGCTCTCGGCAATGGGCCCTCTGCCTCGCCTCAGTTCTGCCACATCGAATTGTCTCCAAGACCAAAGGGAAGTTTCAGGCTATTGCGTGGGATGATCGTTTGCCACAAATAGAGTGACTAACATAGCTGTATTCCCTGTTTCATCAGCCCTCAGCCAGAAGTCGCTGAGATTCGCCAGCACCGTCTGAAACCTGAGGACGTTGGCACTGGAAACGTGGCGACACTTGTGGGCTGCCCCCAGCTCAAACCTCACCAACGCATCTCAATGTGTGTTTTGATGCATACGTAACAAGCAAATAAAGGTCACCTTTAATCTCTCAATGTTGTATCAAGTCCTCAAGCACCGAGACTGAACCTGCGTTTCAACAATGCATTGGCGTCATTTCTATATCTGCTATAGGAGGGTCAATGGAGGAGAGAGTCAACAGCTTTAAACTCCTGGGTGTTAACATATCAGATGGCATGTCCTGGGCACAGCGCACAGATGTAAACACAAGGAGAGCATGCCAGCAACTTCACATTCTTATGTGGTTAGGGAGGTTCACCTAGTCTTCGAATACTCTAAACTGACTTCTACAGATTTACTGTTGAAAGTATTCTGACTTGTTGCATCATGGTCTGGTAGGGCAATTCAAATATCCAGCAACATAAGAGGCTGCAGAGAGTCGTGAACTCTGCCCAGTACGTCTCGGGCACAACCCTTGCCACCATCGGTAGTTTCCACAGGAGGTGCTGCCTCCAGAAGGCAATGCCCATCATCGAAGATCCCCCCCAGTCCGGGCCATGCCACCTTCTTGCAGGCACAATTGGGCAGGAGGTACAGAAGCCTAAAATCCCACACCACCAAGTTCAGGAGGCACCTCGCCACCTCTTCCCTTCAACCATTCGGTTCTTGAACCAATCAGCGCAGCCCCAAGACATATGAAAGATGGAAAAACGGAGTGCTGTGTTGGAGGGAAGGATTAGATCGATTTTAGATCAGCACAACATTGTGGGCTGAAGGGTCTGTACTGTTATGTGTTGTATGTTTCTCCTGTGAACGCAGCCTATACGATGCTCTGTGCCGTGGTTAAGGATCAACATTCAGCTTTATTCACCGGATCCATTTCCACTTCTTCTATAGATGTGTGGTGGAGAGTATATTGACTGGCTGCATCTCAGTCTGGTACGGAAACACCAATACTATTGAATGAAAAATCCTACAAAAAGTAGTGGATGCGGTCCAGTCCTCCCCATTATTGCATACATCTAAATGAAATGCTGTCGCAGGAAAGCATCATCAGGGTCCCCGATCACCCAGGACACACTCTCTCCTCACTGCTGCCATTAGGAAGAATGTATGATAGTCTCAGGACTCACACCACCAGGTTCATGAACAGGTATTACCCCTCTTAAACCAGAGGGAATAACTTCACACAAATTCACTTGCCCCATCATTGAAATGTTCCCACAATAAATTGACTCACTTTCACGGACTCTTCATCTCATGTCCCCGATATTTATTGCTTATTTATTTATTATTATTATTTCTTTCTTTTTGTACTTCCACAGTTTGTTGTCTTTTGCACACTGGATGAATGCCCAAGTTGGCGTGGTCTCTCACTGATTCTGTTATGGTTATTCTTTAGATTTACTAAGTATGCCCACAAGAAAATGAATCTCAGGGTTATATGTGGCAACATATATGTACTTTGATAATAAAATTCATTTTGAACCTTGATTTATTAGTAATTTGCTGTCGTGTGTTTGTCAGAACTCAACAAGCAACAATAAAAGATATTCAACAATTATAGAGAATTATGTAAAATATAAAGTTTGAGTTTAAAGTATGGATATGGAATAAATTGTGCATAAATACATACATAACATCACGTGTTTCCAATGTAAAGTGCATTATAGGAAGTGTTCACTGTGCAGTGATTGGGGTAATAGGCAGAGGGAGTGCACCTATGCATACATGTACTTGTGCAGATGACAATAAACTTGACCTTGACTGGCTTCTGTGACCTCAGTGTGTTGCTGAAGGTAACACCGATCATCTTCCTAATCTTCCTAATGCAATTATGAAGAAGGCTCAGTAGCAGCTCTGTTTCACTGGGAGTTTGAGGAAATTTGTTGTGTCCATAAGGCCATAAGACAAGCACAGAATTAGGTCATTCAGCCCATTGAGTCTGTTCCACCATTTCATCTTGGCTGCTCCCTTTCAGCCCCAGTCTCTTGCCTTCTCCTGATATCCCTTCACGTCCTGACTAATCAACCTCGGCCTTACATATACCCAATGACTTGGCCTCCACGGCCGCCTGTGTAAACGAATTCCATGAATTCACCATCATCTGGCCAAAAGAATTCCTCCTCAACTCCTCTAAGACTCTAACAAATTTCTACAAATGTAATGTGGAGAGCATTACAACTAGATGCATCGCTGTCTGGTAAGGAGGGGCCGCTGCATAGGACTGGAAGAAGCTGCAGAAAGATGTAAGCTCAGCCAGCTCCATCATGGGCACTCGCCTCCTCAGCCTCCAGGACATCTTCAAAAGGCCATGCCTCAAAAGGTGGCATCCATCATTCAGGACTCACCATCCAGGAAATGCCCTCTTCTCATTGCTACCATCAAGGAGTTAGTTAGAGTATTCAAAGAGTAGCTAAACCTCCCTACCCCCCCTAAGAATGTGAAGTTGCTGGCATGCTCTCCTTGTGTTTGCATCTGTGCTCTGTGCCCAGGACATGCCATCTGATATGTTAACACCCAGGAGTTTAAAGCTGTTGACTCTCTCCACCGTCGACCCTCCTATAGCAGATATACACACTCAATGTTTTAGGAACAGTTTCTTCCCCTCTGTCATCAGATTTCTGAATGGACATTAACCCATATGCACTACATCACTAGCTTTTCTTTATTTTTTGTGCTACTTATTTAATTTATATATTTTTTCTTGTAATTTGTAGTATATTTTATATTTGCACTGTACTGCTGCTGCAAATTGACAAATATCACAACATATGCCAATGACAGTAAACCTGATTCTGATTCTGTCTCTGCACTGTGTAACTCTGTGATTCTGTGAATACCTCTTTGCCTTCTGCTTTAAATGTTTTCTGGACACCTGCAGCTTAACTGATCATCAGAATCAGAATCAGGTTTATTATCACCGACCTGCATTATGAAACTTGTGGTGTTGTGATCGCAGCACAGAGCAGAAACCCTGACAAAGGGTCTCGGCCTGAAACGTCGAGTGTACTCTTTTCCATAGATGTTGCCTGGCCTGCTGAGTTCCTCCAGCCTTTTGTGTGTGCTGCTTGGGTTTCCAGCATCTGCAGATTTTTGCTTGTTTGTGCCAAGATTAAGAAAGGCATTTTTGTTGGTCCACAAATCAAACAGGTCATCTATGACAGGCAATTTGAGGAACTTCTAGCGGGACTGGAGAAAATCACATGGAAGACATTCAAGAATGTTGTTGAAAATTTTCTTGGCAACTACAGAGCACAAAAACTACATGCAGCTGGTTGACAACTTGCTTCAAGCACACAGAAACTTGAAGTGCAACATATCAGTAAAGGTTCATTTCCTGCATTCCCATTTGGACTTCCCTGCAAATCTTGGCGCTGTCAGTGATGAGCACGGTGAAAGCTTTCACCAGGATATTGCGGTCATTGAGAAAGGGTATCGGGGCAACTGGAATCCATCGATGCTGCCTGATCATTGTTGGACACTGAAATGAGAAGCCTCAGATTCTGAGTACAAATTAAAATCATCAGCAAAGCATTTTTAGCTTAGTTGAACTATTGCAAAGTGTCAGCACTGTTATGCAAAACATTATATTCAATAAAAAATAATTTCTTGTTTCTCCAAATTCCTATGTGATACAAGTAGTCTGAAATTATATTTGTGTTGCGCTTCAAGTGGTCTATCATAAACAAAAAAAAAATCTGAGGAAGCATCACTTCTGAAAAAAAATTATTGTCCATTGTAACTGTGAAGGGTCTCACCTTGAAACATCAACCACCCCTCTCTCTCCACAGATGCTGCTTGGCCCAGTGAGGTTTGGTGTTTTTCTAAAAATGGCCACATGTTTAGGTGTAACACCCTTGTCTCTGCCTTAAACCGAGTTTCAGCAGAATAGACATCCTTACAGCAACTTTCCCAGGATCTGCCTTGGCTGCCTTCCTCTCCACTTATTAAGTCTGCTAATTAGCCACAAATTGAAGGTGGCACTGTGCCATGGTTTCAGATAAACAGGGAACAAGGTCCCTCCTGTTCAGACCCATTCCTCAATGCACACTTCATAGCCGGTGGCTAAGAGCAGACACCACAGGCTGTGGCTTCGTAGTCTTGGTGAGATCTGAGCCAAGCACTGTGACGTTGAAGGGTGGTGTGCTCATCCAGTGTTTCACAGATAACATGATCCAGGCGGGAAATAGTTTGCAATGACCTTGTTATTCCTATCAATCTTAACTTAACCCGTGAGATTGAACACGGAACATAGAACAGAACAGTACGTCACCCAGGACAGGCCCCTCTGCCTGAACGAATTAAACTAGCAATTAAACTCTTATCTAATCTAATCTCTCCTGCCTTGCCATGGTCCATATCCCTCCATTCCCTGCATGTTCATAGAATCATAGAAAAGTACAGCACAGAAACTTGCCCTTCGGCCCATTAGTTCTGTGTCAAATCATTTAAACTGCACAGGGATCATAGCCCTCAATACCCTCCCATCCATGTACCTATCCAAACTTCTCTTAAAAGTTGAAATTGAGCTCGTTATGCACCGCTTGCACTGGCAGCTCATTCCACACTCTCACCGCCCTCTTAATGAAGAACTTGCCCCTCGTAAACTTTTCACCTTTCACCCTTACACCATGACCTCTGGTTGTAGTCCCACCCCTCCTCAGTGGAAAAAGTCTGCTTGTATTTACCCTGCCAGCAAAGGTGGTGGAGGTGGATACGATAGGGTCTTCTAAGAGACTCTTAGATAGGTACATGGAGCTTTGAAGAATAGAGGGCTGTGCACTAGGGAACTTCTAGAGTAGGTTACATGATTGGCACCACATTGTGGGCCGAAGGGCCTGTAACATGCTGCACCTCTAATTTTACTGCATCTCTATCAAATCTCCCCTCAATCTTTTGCGTTTCAAGGAATGAAGTCCTAACCTACTCAATCTTTCCTTATAAGTCAGGTCCTCCAGAGCCTGCAACATCCTTGTGAATCTTCTCTGTACTCTTTCAAGCTTGTTTGCATCTTTCCTGTAGATAGGTGATCAAAACTGCACACTGGTCATGTGTTTATATAAAAGCTTCCTAAATGCCCTGTCATATCTGCCTCCACCTCCACCCCAGGCAACGTATTCCAGGTATCCCTCTCCTTTGAATTTACATCATCCCACCTTAAAAGCATTCCCTCTGGTATACAGAACACAGAACACAGAAATCTACAGCACATTACAGGCCCTTCGGCCCACAATGTGGTGCCGATCATGTAACCTACTCTAGAAGTTCCCTAGTGCACAGCCCTCTATTCTTCAAAGCTCCCTCATGTTAGCCATTTCAGCCCTGGGGAAAAGGCCTCTGGCTATCCACACGATCAATGCCTCTCATCTTATACACCTCTATCAAGTCACCTCTCACCCTCCGTTGATCTAAGGGGAAAAAGCCAAGTACACTCAACCTATTTCCATAACGTATGCCCTCCAATCTAGGCAACATTCTTGTAAATCTCCTCTGCACTCTCGCTATAGAATCCACATCTTTTCTGTAGTAAGGTGACCATAGAAACATAGAAACATAGAAAATAGGTGCAGGAGTAGGCCATTTGGCCCTTCGAGTCTGCACCGCCATTTAGTATGATCATGGCTGATCATCCAACTCAGAACCCTGTACCTGCTTTCTCTCCATACCCCCTGATCCCTTTAGCCACAAGGGCCATATCTAACTTCCTCTTAAATATAGCCAATGAACCAGCCTCAACTGTTTCCTGTGGCAGAGAATTCCACAGATTCACCACTCTCTGTGTGAAGAAGTTTTTCCCTCATCTCAGTCCTAAAAGGCTTCCCCTTTATCCTTAAACTGTGACCCCTCGTTCTGGACTTCCCCAACATCGGAAACAATCTTCCTGCATCTAGCCTGTCCAATCCCTTTAGAATTTTATACATTTCAATAAGATCCCCCCACAATCTTCTAAATTCCAGTGAGTGGAATTGAACTGAACACAGTACTCCAAGTGGGGTGTGACCAAGGTCTTACATAGCTGTAACATTACCTCACAGCTCTTGAACTCAGACCCATGGCTGATGAAGGCCAACACACCATACACCTTCTTAACAACATTGTCAACCTGAACAGCAGCTTTGAGTGTCCTTTGGACTCGGACTCCAAGATCTCTCAGATCCTCCACACTGCCAAGAGTCTTACCAATAATATTACATTCTGTCTTCAAATTTGACCTAGGGATTTGAGGGTATTAGATATTTTGAACTCGGTATAAAGATACTGACTGTTTGCTCTATCTATGCCTGACATAATATTATAAACTTTCCTCAGAATTCCCCTTGGCCTGTGACACCCCAGAGAAAATAACCCAACCCCTAATCCAGGCGGCATCCTGATAAACTCTCCAAAGCCCATATACAAACCCATTGCAGAAAAGAGCTTATATCTCTTCTATGGAATTACATGGATAACAGGATTAAATCCCAGGTACCTTATTGGATTTACTGTGGTTGTGTTATATTCCCCACTTTCAGAATCATGGGATTGTTTCTTGAAAGGTGGCCATTTGTATTCAGCTTCAGACCCACTGCTTAACCAACGTAAACGCGCCTCCAATATCTTGGCCACCTTGTACAGAAAAGATGTCACCAGACTGGGAAGAGTGCAGAGAAGATTTACAGGAAGGTTGACAGGACTTGAACGTCTGAGTTACAGGAGAGGTTGGACAGGCAAGGACTTTCTTCCCTGGAATGTAGGAGAATGAGGGGCAACCTGCTAAGGCTGTATAACATCATGAAGGACAAAGACAGGGTGAATGCACACAAACTTTTTACCCAGGGAGTTAAAGACAAGACGACATAGCTTTAAAGTGAGAGGAGAAAGATTTATAAAAAGATCTCAGGGACAACTTCTTCACCAAGAGGCTGGTGAAAATGTGGAATGAGCTGCCAGAGGAAGTGGCTGAGGCAGGCACGTTAACAACATTCAAAAGCCTTTTGGGTAAGTACATGATGGGAACGATTTAGAGGGATATGGGTAATGGGATTATTTTAGATGGAAATCCTGGTTGGCATGGATGAGGGGTCACAGTTACTGATACTGAAGTAGAAATGTGCTGGTTTTACCGTACGATGAATACGCCTGTAGAAATGTGCTAGTTTTAACAAACGATGGATACAGATGCAGAAACTTGCTGGTTTTAGTGAATGAAGGATAATGATGTAGAAATGTGCTGGTTTTACCGAACGATGGCTACTGATGTAGAAATGTGCTGGTTTTACCGAACGAAGGATATCGATGTAGAAACTTGCTGGTTTTACCGAACGAAGGATATCGATGTAGAAACTTGCTGGTTTTACAAAACGATGGATACGCCTGTAGAAATGTGCTGGTTTAACGGAACGAAGGATACTGATATAGAAACATGCTGGTTTTACCAAAACGATGGATACTGATGTAGAAATGTGCTGGTTTTACCGAACGAAGGATACTGATATAGAAATGTGCTGGTTTTACCAAAACAATGGATACTGATGTAGAAATGTGCTGGTTTTACCGAACGAAGGATACTGATATAGAAATGTGCTAGTTTTACCGAACGACAGATACTGATTAAGAAATGTGCTGGTGTTACGGAACGAAGGATACTGATGTAGAAATGTGCTGGTTTTACGGAACGAAGGATACTGATGTAGAAATGTGCTGGTTTTACCGAACGATGGATACTGATGTAGAAATGTGCTGGTTTTACCGAACGATGGCTACTGATGTAGAAATATGCTGGTTTTACCGAACGATGGATACTGATGTAGAAACTTGCTGGTTTTACCAAACGATGGATACTGATGTAGAAATGTGCTGGTTTTACCGAACGATGGATACTGATGTAGAAATGTGCTGGTCTAACCGAACGATGGATACGCCTGTAGAAAAGTGCTGCTTTTACCGAACGATGGATACTGATGTAGAAACAAGCGGGTTTTATGGAGCGATGGATTCTAATGTAGAAATGTGCAGGTTTTACCGAACGATGGCTACTGATGTAGAAATGTGCTGGTTTTACCGAACGATGGATACTGATGTAGAAACTTGCTGGTTTTACCAAACGATGGATACTGATGTAGAAATGTGCTGGTTTTACCGAACGATGGATACGCCTGTAGAAAAGTGCTGCTTTTACCGAACGATGGATACTGATGTAGAAACAAGCGGGTTTTATGGAGCGATGGATTCTAATATAGAAATGTGTTCGTTTTACCGAACGATGGATACTGATGTAGATATGTGCTGGTTTTAACCGAACTATGGATACTGATGTAGAAATGTGCTGGTTTTACGGAACAGTGGATACTGATTTAGAAATGTGTTTATTTTACTGAACGATGGATACTGATTTAGAAACGTAGTGGTTTTACCGAATGCTGGATCCGCCTGTAGAAATGTGCTGGTTTTACGGAACGATGGATACTCATGTAGAAATGTGCTGGTTTTACCGAATGATGGATACGACTACACAAATACAGAACGATGGATACTGATGTAGAAACAAGCTGGTTTTATGGAGCGATGGATTCTGATGTAGAAATGTGCTGGTTTTACTGAACAATGGATACTGATTTAGAACAGTTCTGGTTTTATGTAACGACGGATACAGATGTAGAATTGCGCTAGTTTTACGGAACGATGGATACAGATGTATAAATGTGCTGGTTTTTCCGAACGATGGATACTGATGTAGAAATGTACTGGTTTTACCGAACGATGGAACCGCCTGTAGAAATGTGCTGATTTTATGGAAGGATGGATACTGATGTAGAAATGTGCTGGTTTTACCGAACGATGGATACTGATGTAGAAACAAACTTGTTTTATGGAGTGATGGATTCTGATGGAGAAATGTGCTGGTTTCACCGAACTACAGATACTGATGTAAAAATGTGCTGGTTTAACTGAATGATGGATACTGATGTAGAAATGTACTGGTTTTACCTAACGATGGATACTGATGTTGAAATGTGCTTTTTTTACTGAATGATGGATACAGATGCATAAATGTGCTGGTTTTTCCGAACGATGGAACCGCCTGTAGAAATGTGCTGGATTTATGGAAGGATGGATACTGATGTAGAAATGTGCTGGTTTTACCGAACGATGGATACTGATGTAGAAATGTGCTGGTTTTACGGAACGAAGGATACTGATGTAGAAACTTGCTGGTTTTACCGAACGATGGATAGTGAGGTAGAAATGTGCTGGTTTTACCGAACGATGGATCGTGATTTAGAAATGTGCTGTTATAACCGAACGATGGATTCTGATGTAGAAACTTGCTGCTTTTCCCAATGATCAATACTGATGGGGAAAAGTGTTGGTTATACTGATCCATGGATACTGGTGTAGAAACATGCTGGTTTTACCGAACGGTGGATACTGATGTAGAAACTTGCAGGTTTTACCAAATGATGGAGACTGATGTAGAAACGTGCTGGTTTTACCTAGCGATGGATATTGATGTAGTAATGTGCTGGTTTTACCGAACGATGGATACTGATGTAGAAATTTGCTGGTTTTATGGATTGAAGGATACTGATGTACAAACTTGCTGGTTTTACCGAATGATGGATACTGATGTAGAAATGTGCTTTTTTTACTGAATGATGGATAGTGATGTAGAAATGTGCTGGTATTACTGAACGATGGATACTGATGAAGAAGTTTGCTGGTTTTACGGATCGATGGATACTGATGTACAAACTTGCTGGTTTTACCGAATGATGGATACTGATGTAGAAATGTGCTGGCTTTACCGAACGATGGATACTGATGTAAAAACTTGCTGCTTTTCCGAATGATCAATACTGATGGAGAAAAGTGCTGGTTATACTGATTCATGGATACTGGTGTAGAAACATCTGGTTTTACCGAACAATGGATACTGATGTAGAAACTTGCAGGTTTTACCGAACGATGGAGACTGATGTAGAAATGTTCTGGTTTTTTGGAACGACAGATACAGATGTCGAAATGTGCTAGTTTTACAGAACGATGGATACAGATGTATAAATGTGCTGATTTTTCTGATGGATGGACACTGATGTAGAAACAAGCTGGTTTTATGGAGCGATGGATTCTGATGTAGAAATGTGTTGGTTTCACTGAACGACAGATACTGATGTAAAAATGTGTTGGTTTTAACGAACAATGGATACTGATGTAGAAATGTACTGGTTTTACTGAACGATGGATACTGATGTAGAAATGTGTTCGTTTTACCGAATGATGGATACTGATGTAGAAACGTACTGGTTTTACTGAACGATGGATACGCCTGTCGAAATATTCTGCTTTTACCGAAAGAGGGACACTGATGTAGAAACAAGCTGGTTTTATGGAGCGATGGATTCTGATGTAGAAATCTGCTGCTTTTACCGAACGAAGGATACTCATGTAGAAATGTGCTGTTATAACCGAACGATGGATACTGATGTAGAAATGTGCTGGTTTTACGGAACGAAGGATACGCCTGTAGAAATGTGCTGGTTTTACCGAACGATGGAGACTGATGTAGAAATGTGCTGGTTTTATGGATCGAAGGATACTGATGTACAAACTTGCTGGTTTTACCGAATGATGGATACTGATGTAGAAACAAGCTGGTTTTATGGAGCGATGGATTCTGATGTAGAAATCTGCTGCTTTTACCGAACGACGGATACTGATGTAGAAATGTGCTGGTTTTACGGAACGAAGGATACGCCTGTAGAAATGTGCTGGTTTTACCGAACGATGGATATTGATGTAGAAACAAGCTGGTTTGATGGAGTGATGGATTCTGATGTAGAAATGTGTTGGTTTCACCGAACGACAGATACTGATGTAAAAATGTGTTGGTTTTAACGAACAATGGATACTGATGTAGAAATGTACTGGTTTTACGGAACGACGGATACTGATGTACAAACTTGCTGGTTTTACTGAACGATGGACACTGATGTAGAAACTTGCTGGTTTTACCGAACGATGGATACTGATGTAGAAACAAGCGGGTTTTATGGAGCGATGGATTCTAATGTAGAAATGTGCAGGTTTTACCGAACGATGGCTACTGATGTAGAAATGTGCTGGTTTTACCGAACGATGGATACTGATGTAGAAACTTGCTGGTTTTACCAAACGATGGATGCTGATGTAGAAAAGTGCTGCTTTTACCGAACGATGGATACTGATGTAGAAACAAGCGGGTTTTATGGAGCGATGGATTCTAATGTAGATATGTGTTCGTTTTACCGAACGATGGATACTGATGTAGATATGTGCTGGTTTTAACCGAACTATGGATACTGATGTAGAAATGTGCTGGTTTTACGGAACGGTGGATACTGATTTAGAAATGTGTTTATTTTACCGAACGATGGATACTGATGTAGAAACTTGCTGGTTTTACGGAACGATGTACACTTTTTTAGAAATGTGCTTGTTTTACGGAAAGATGGATATTGATGTAGAAGTATCCATGGATACTCGTGTAGAAACATGCTGGTTTTACCGAGCGGTGGATACTGATGTAGAAACTTGCAGGTTTTACCAAACGATGGAGACTGATGTAGAAACGTGCTGGTTTTACCTAGCGATGGATATTGATGTAGTAATGTGCTGGTTTTACCGAACGATGGATACTGATGTAGAAATGTGCTGATTTTATGGATCGAAGGATACTGATGTACAAACTTGCTGGTTTTACCGACTGATGGATACTGATGTAGAAATGTGCTTTTTTTACTGAATGATGGATAGTGATGTAGAAATGTGCTGGCTTTACCGAACGATGGATACTGATGTAAAAACTTGCTGCTTTTCCGAACGATCAATACTGATGGAGAAAAGTGCTGGTTATACTGATTCATGGATACTGGTGTAGAAACATGCTGGTTTTACCAAACGATGGATACTGATGTAGAAACTTGCAGGTTTTACTGAACGATGGAGACTGATGTAGAAATGTTCTGGTTTTTTGGAACGACAGATACAGATGTCGAAATGCGCTAGTTTTACAGAACGATGGATACAGATGTATAAATGTGCTGATTTTTCTGAAGGATGGATGCTGATGTAGAAATGTACTGGTTTTACCGAACGATGGATCCGCCTGTAGAAATGTGCTCATTTTACGGAAGGATGGGTACTGATGTAGAAACAAGCTGGTTTGATGGAGTGATGGATTCTGATGTAGAAATGTGTTGGTTTCACTGAACGACAGATACTGATGTAAAAATGTGTTGGTTTTAACGAACAATGGATACTGATGTAGAAATGTACTGATTTTACTGAACGATGGATACTGATGTAGAAATGTGTTCGTTTTACTGAATGACCGATACTGATGGAGAAATATGCTGGTTGTACCAAATGACGGATACTGATGTAGAAACGTACTGGTTTTACCGAACGATGGATATGCCTGTCGAAATATTCTGCTTTTACTGAACGATGGACACTGATGTAGAAACAAGCTGGTTTTATGGAGCGATGGATTCTGATGTAGAAATCTGCTGCTTTTACCGAACGACGGATACTGATGTAGAAACAAGCTGGTTTGATGGAGTGATGGATTCGGATGTAGAAATGTGTTGGTTTCACTGAACGACAGATACTGATGTAAAAATGTGTTGGTTTTAACGAACAATGGATACTGATGTAGAAATATGCTGGTTTTACCGAATGATGGATACTGATGTAGAAACGTACTGGTTTTACTGAACGATGGATACGCCTGTCGAAATATTCTGCTTTTACCGAAAGAGGGACACTGATGTAGAAACAAGCTGGTTTTATGGAGCGATGGATTCTGATGTAGAAATCTGCTGCTTTTACCGAACGACGGATACTGATGTAGAAACTTGCTGGTTTTACCGAACGATTGATACTGATGAAGAAATGTGCTTGCTTTAACCGAACAATGGATACTGATGTGGTCACTTGCTGCTTTTAACGAACGATGGATAATGATGTAGAAACATGCTGGTTTTACCGAACGACGGATATTGATGTAGAAATTTACAGGTTTTACCGAACGATGTACACTGTTTTAGAAATGTGCTTGTTTTACGGAAAGATGGATATTGACGTAGAAATATGTTCGTTTTACTGAATGATGGATACTGATATAGAAATGTGCTAGTTTTACCGAACGATGGATACGCCTGTAGAAATGTGCTGCTTATACCGAACGATGGATACTGATGTGGAAAAAATCTGGTTTTATGGAGCGATGGATTCTGATGTAGAAATGTACTGGTTTTACCGAACGATGGAGACTGATGTAGAAATGTGCTGGTTTTACGGAACGACGGATACTGATGTACAAACTTGCTGGTTTTACTGAACGATGGATACTGATGTAGAAACTTGCTGGTTTTACCGAACGATGGTTAGAGATGTAGAAATGTGCTGGTTTTACCGAACGATGGATCGTGATGTAGAAATGTGCTGTTATAACCGAACGATGGATACCGATGTAGAAACTTGTAGGTTTTACCGAACGATGGAGACTGATGTAGAAACGTGCTGGTTTTACCTAGCGATGGATACTGATGTAAAAATGTGCTGGTTTTACAGAATGATGGATACTGATGTAGAATTGTGCTGGTTTTACAGAACGATGGATAGTAATGTAGAAACATGCTGGTTTTATGGAACAATGGATACTGATTTAGAAATGTTCAGGTTTTATGGAACGACGGATACAAATGTAGAAATGTGCTAGTTTTACGGAACGATGGATACAGATGTATAAATGTGCTGGTTTTTCCGAACGATGGATACTGATGTAGAAATGAACTGGTTTTACCGAACGATGGATACGCCTGTAGAAATGTGCTGGTTTCACCGAACGATGGATACGGATGTAGAAATGTGCTGGTTTTACGGAACGAAGGATACTGCTGTTGAAACTTGCTGGTTTTTCCGAACGATGGATACTGATGTAGAAACTTGCTGGTTTTACCGAACGATTGATACTGATGAAGAAATGTGCTTGTTTTAACCGAACAAAGGATACTGATGTGGTCACTTGCTGCTTTTAACGAATGATGGATAATGATGTAGAAAAGTGATGGTTCTACCGATGAATGTATACTGGTGTAGAAACTTGCTGGTTTTACCGAACGATGGATACTGGTGTAGAAACATGCTTGTTTTACCGAACGATGGATACTGATGTAGAAAATTACAGGTTTTACCGAACGATGGATACCGGTGTAGAAACATGCAGGTTTTACTGAACGATGGATACTGATGTAGAAACTTGCTGGTTTTACGGAACGATGTACACTATTTTAGAAATGTGCTTGTTTTACGGAAAGATGGATATTGATGTAGAAATATGTTCATTTTTCTGAACGATGGATACTGATGTACAAATGTGCTGGTCTTACCGAACGATGGATATGCCTGTAGAAATGTGCTGCTTTTACTGAACGATGGACACTGATGTGGAAACAAGCTGGTTTTATGGAGCAATGGATTCTGATGTAGAAATATGCAGGATTTACCGAACGATGGATACAGATGTAGAAATGTGCTGGTGTTTCGGAACAATGGATACGCCTGTAGAAATGTGCTGACTTCGCGGAAGAAAGGATACTGATGTAGAACTGTACTGGTTTTACGGAACGATGGATAATGATGTAGAAAAATGGTGGTTTTAGTAAACGATCTATACTGATGTAGAAATGTACTGGTTTTACGTAACGATGGATACTGATGTTGAAATGTGCTTTTTTTACCGAATGATGGATACTGATGTAGAAATGTGCTGGTTTTACCGAACGATGGATACAGATGAAGAAATGTGCTGGTGTTTCGGAATGATGGATACGCCTGTAGAAATGTGCTGGTTTCACGGAAGAAAGGATACTGATGTAGAACTGTACTGGTTTTACCGAACAATGGATAGTGAGGTAGAAATGTGCTGGTTTAACCGAACGATGGATACTGATGTAGAAATGTGCTGGTTTTACGGAACGAAGGATACTGATGTAGAAACTTGCTGGTTTTACCAAACGATGGATAGTGAGGTAGAAATGTGCTGGTTTTACCGAACGATGGATCGTGATTTAGAAATGTGCTGTTATAACCGAACGATGGATTCTGATGTAGAAATGTGCTGGTTTTACTGAACAATGGATACTGATTTAGAACAGTTCTGGTTTTATGTAACGACGGATACAGATGTAGAATTGGGCTAGTTTTACAGAACGATGGATACAGATGTATAAATGTGCTGGTTTTTCCGAACGATGGATACTGATGTAGAAACGTGCAGGTTTTACCGATCAATGGATACTGGTGTAGAAACATGCTTGTTTTACCGAACGATGGATACTGATGTAGAAAATTACAGGTTTTACCGAACGATGGATACCGGTGTAGAAACATGCAGGTTTTACTGAACGATGGATACTGATCTAAAAATTTGCAGGTTTTACCGAACAATGGATACTGATGTAGAAACTTGCTGGTTTTACGGAACGATGTACACTATTTTAGAAATGTGCTTGTTTTACGGAAAGATGGATATTGATGTAGAAATATGTTCATTTTTCTGAACGATGGATACTGATGTAGAAATGTGCTGGTCTTACCGAATGATGGATATGCCTGTAGAAATGTGCTGCTTTTACTGAACGATGGACACTGATGTGGAAACAAGCTGGTTTTATGGAGCAATGGATTCTGATGTAGAAATGTGTTGGTTTCACTGAACGACAGATACTGATGTAAAAATGTGTTGGTTTTAACGAACAATGGATACTGATGTAGAAATGTACTGATTTTACTGAACGATGGATACTGATGTAGAAATGTGTTTGTTTTACTGAATGACCGATACTGATGGAGAAATATGCTGGTTGTACCGAATGACGGATACTGATGTAGAAACGTACTGGTTTTACCGAACGATGGATATGCCTGTCGAAATATTCTGCTTTGACCGAACGATGGACACTGATGTAGAAACAAGCTGGTTTTATGGAGCGATGGATTCTGATGTAGAAATCTGCTGCCTTTACTGAACGACGGATACTGATGTAGAAACTTGCTGGTTTTTCCAAACGATGGATACTGATGTAGAAACTTGCTGGTTTTACCGAACGATTGATACTGATGAAGAAATGTGCTTGCTTTAACCGAACAATGGATACTGATGTGTGTGGTGAACTATGTGCCTGTCGGGACACGCCCCTGCTGACTGCTCCTGTGGCTCCTCCCACAGGCCCCTGTATAAAGGAGACCTGCGGCCTGACGCTCGGCCTCAGTCTCCAGGACCTTGTATGATAGACACTCACTCCTGGTTCCTTCTTCCAGTCAATAAAAGCCGATATCTCGCCTACGTCTCAGTGTGAGTTATTGATGGTGCATCAATTTTATTGAGTGGAAGTTTTAAAACATGGAACCCGTTTTGCGTCCGGACCGGTTGGATTTGGACCCTCAAGACGCTGACGCAGCTCTCGCTTTTGAACACTGGCTTGCATGCTTCCAATCGTACTTGGCGGAGCTTCGTGCGACTGAACCCGCCGTTATGCACAGAATCCTACTCTCGAGGGTCACCCCCAAAGTTTACTCCTTTATCCGGGACCTGCCGACCTACGAAGGGGCACTGGACGCCCTCAAACGACAGTACCTGCGGCCGGTGAACACCGTCTACGCAAGACATCGTTTAGCTACCCGGCAACAGCGGCCTGGCGAATCGTGCGCTGAGTTTCTCCGAGCACTACAGACACTCGTCCGAGCTTGTGATTGCAAGACGCTCACGGCAGAACAGCATGCGGAGCTGCTGGTGCGAGACGCCTTTGTGACGGGACTGAGGTCAGTGTACATGCGCCAGCGGCTGCTGGAGAACTCGGATCTTACCTTAAGCTCGGCGATAGAGATGGCCAACGCTCTAGAAGCTGCGCGGCATAACGCCGACGCTGTCCAGTCGCGCGATTCCCCGCCGGTTTCGTGGACGCCTCAGACCCCGCCACCGCCGGCTCCCGGGAGCGAATTCGCCAACGCCGCCGCCAGTCGCCATTCCACGAGCTCCCCGACCCAGACCACGGCTGTGGCCCGTAAGAAACTCGTGCCTTGTTATTTCTGTGGCCAAAAGAAACATCCTCGACAACGCTGTCCAGCGCGAGAAGCGACCTGCTCCAGCTGCGGAAAGCGGGGCCACTTCGCCAAGGTCTGTAAGTCTCAACCTCGAGCGGAGTGCAGCGCTGCGGGTGAAACGTGGGGGCCGCCATCTTGCATGCCGGGATGTGGGCGGCCATCTTTGTCGACGTCAGCACGCCCCGCCCCCGATCCTCGGATGCTGACCGGGTACCCCGGATGTGAGCGGCCATCTTTGTCGGCGTCAGCATGCCCCGCCCCCGACCCTCCGATGCTGACCGGGTACCCCGACGGCGATCCAACTCTGGCCACTGTGACTCTCGACCAAAGCGCCCCACACCAGCTTGCAAGGTCCATGATGGACATCCAGGTGGAGGGGCATTGGACTGGATGCCTGTTTGACACGGGCAGCACTGGGAGTTTTATTCACCCGGACACAGTGCAACGCTGCGGACTTGCAACGCGGCCGGTCAGTCGGAGGTTCCATTTGGCCTCTGGGTCGCAGTCCGCAGACATCCGGGCGGGTTGTGTAGCGACTTTGGTGGTGCAAGGCACAGTATATCGGGACTTTGAACTGCTGGTCATGCCTAATCTGTGTGCACCTGTGCTATTGGGGCTGGACTTCCAGAGCCATCTCGAAAGTGTGACTATGGTATACGACGGGCCCCTCCCACCACTCACTGTCAAGAATCCTCAGTTTTGTGGGACTTCTTCACATACCCCGCTACTGACCACACACACACACGGACACACACATCCCATCCAGAACCAGGCCAACAGCTGCGCTACCGACACTTGCAGCCTCTCCACTCTCAAGATCCCTTCCCCACCGCTGTTCGCCAACCTGACCCCCGACTGTAAACCTGTGGCAACCAAAAGCAGGAGGTACAGCGCGGGGGACCGGGCCTTCATTCGGTCGGAGGTGCAGCGGCTGCTCAGGGAGGGGATCATTGAGCCGAGCACAAGCCCTTGGAGGGCCCAGGTGGTTGTTGTTCGGACTGGGCAGAAAAATAGGATGGTGGTGGACTATAGTCAAACCATCAATAGGTTTACGCAGCTTGACGCATACCCCCTACCCCGCATCGCGGATATGGTCAACCAGATTGCTCAGTATAAGGTGTACTCGACAATAGATCTGAAATCCGCTTATCACCAGCTCCCCATCTGCCCAGAGGACCGCCCCTACACCGCCTTCGAGGCGGGCGGCCGGCTCTATCACTTCCTGCGCGTCCCTTTCGGTGTCACGAATGGTGTCTCTGTCTTCCAGAGGGAAATGGACCGGATGGTGGACCAGTACCAACTGCAGGCCACATTTCCCTATCTGGATAACATCACCATCTGTGGTCATGACAGGCCAGATCACGACGCCAACCTCCAACGGTTTCTCCAAGTGGCCGCAGCTCTGAACCTTACTTATAACAGGGACAAGTGTGTTTTTGGTACCACCCGCCTTGCTATACTTGGGTATGTCGTGGAAAACGGGGTTATTGGGCCTGATCCCGAACGTATGCGCCCCCTGTTAGAGCTCCCTCTTCCCACCACTCTCAAGGCCCTCAGACGGTGCCTGGGGTTTTTTTCCTATTACGCCCAATGGGTCCCCCATTACGCAGACAAGGCTCGCCCCCTGGTCAAGTCTACCTCGTTTCCCCTCTCTGCTGAGGCCTGCGCGGCCTTCAACTGCATTAAAGCGGACATTGCCAAAGCTACGATGCATGCAGTGGACGAGACCGCTCCCTTCCAAGTGGAGTGTGATGCCTCCGATTTCGCTCTGGCTGCTACCCTTAATCAGGAAGGCAGACCAGTAGCATTCTTTTCTCGCACCCTCCAAGGCTCTGAAATTCGGCACTCCGCGGTGGAGAAAGAAGCCCAGGCCATAGTGGAGGCTGTTAGGCACTGGAGGCACTATCTTGCTGGCAAAAGATTCACTGTGCTGACCGACCAGCGCTCGGTTGCGTTCCTGTTCAGCAACCAACAGCGGGGCAAGATCAAAAATGATAAGATTTTGCGGTGGAGGATAGAACTCTCCACCTACACCTATGATATCCTGTACCGGCCTGGCAGACTCAATGAGCCCCCTGATGCCCTATCCCGGGGAACATGTGCTAGCACACAGCTCGACCAGCTGTACGCCCTTCATGCACAACTTTGCCATCCGGGGGTCACCCGATTTTACCATTTTGTGAAAGCTCGGAACCTGCCGTACTCCCTGGAGGACATCAGGACGATGACCAGGGACTGCCAAATTTGTGCCGAGTGCAAACCGCACTTCTACTGTCCTGACACGGCACAACTTGTCAAGGCCACCCGCCCTTTTGAACGCCTGAGTGTTGACTTTAAGGGCCCCCTTCCCTCCACTGACCGCAATGTCTATTTTCTCAGTGTTATTGACGAGTTCTCACGGTTCCCCTTTGCCATCCCCTGCCCCGACACCACTGCCACGTCCGTCATAAAAGCCCTGCGCCAGCTCTTCACTCTGTTCGGGTATCCCTGCTATATCCACAGTGATAGAGGGTCCTCCTTTATGAGTGAGGAGCTGCGCCAGTACTTGCTAGCTAGGGGCATTGCTACCAGTCGGACCACGAGTTATAATCCCCGGGGTAATGGCCAGGTAGAGCGGGAGAATGCCACAGTGTGGAAGGCCACACTTTTAGCCCTTAAGTCCAAAGGGTTGCCGGTCTCTCGATGGCAGGAGGTCCTCCCTGAGGCACTGCACTCTATCCGCTCTCTGTTATGTACGTCCACCAATGCCACCCCTCACGAACGCCTATTCTCTTTTCCCAGGAAGTCTGTCACTGGGACCACCCTACCAGTTTGGCTGACGTCCCCGGGGCCAGTGCTGCTCCGGAAACATGTGAGGAGCAATAAATACTCCCCGCTGGTGGAGAGGGTTCACCTTCTCCATGCGAACCCCCAGTATGCTTACGTGGTCTTACCTGATGGGCGGGAGGACACGGTCTCCATCCGCGACCTGGCACCCGCAGGTGCAGCAGACCACTACCCTGAAGGCTCTCCGGTAACTGTGAACCCTGCACCAGAGGTGACACCGTACGCACCAGGCCCTACACAGACTCCTCACGACACTTGTATACCGGGCGTTTCGTACGCGTTTATACCAGGCGCCTCGCACATGCATGAGGGATCACCGGCGCCTAGTGGGCAAGAACACGCGCAACCCCCGTCCCCTGTGCAATCGCCAATGTTGCCGGCACCTATGGGGTCACAGCCGGTGCTACGTAGATCGCAGCGACAGATTCGACCGCCTGATCGGCTTGACTTGTAAGAACCTTCGCTATATGAGGACTTTTTCAAACGAAGGGGGGGTGAATGTGGTGAACTATGTGCCTGTCGGGACACGCCCCTGCTGACTGCTCCTGTGGCTCCTCCCACAGGCCCCTGTATAAAGGAGACCTGCGGCCTGACGCTCGGCCTCAGTCTCCAGGACCTTGTATGATAGACACTCACTCCTGGTTCCTTCTTCCAGTCAATAAAAGCCGATATCTCGCCTACGTCTCAGTGTGAGTTATTGATGGTGCATCAATGTGGTCACTTGCTGCTTTTAACGAACGATGGATAATGATGTAGAAACATGCTGGTTTTACCGAACGACGGATATTGATGTAGAAATTTACAGGTTTTACCGAACGATGTACACTGTTTTAGAAATGTGCTTGTTTTACGGAAAGATGGATATTGACGTAGAAATATGTTCGTTTTACTGAATGATGGATACTGATATAGAAATGTGCTAGTTTTACCGAACGATGGATACGCCTGTAGAAATGTGCTGCTTATACCGAACGAAGGATACTGATGTGGAAAAAATCTGGTTTTATGGAGCGATGGATTCTGATGTAGAAATGTGCTGGTTTTACCGAACGATGGAGACTGATGTAGAAATGTGCTGGTTTTACGGAACGACGGATACTGATGTACAAACTTGCTGGTTTTACTGAACGATGGATACTGATGTAGAAACTTGCTGGTTTTACCGAACGATGGTTAGAGATGTAGAAATGTGCTGGTTTTACCGAACGATGGATCGTGATGTAGAAATGTGCTGTTATAACCGAACGATGGATACCGATGTAGAAACTTGTAGGTTTTACCGAACGATGGAGACTGATGTAGAAACGTGCTGGTTTTACCTAGCGATGGATACTGATGTAAAAATGTGCTGGTTTTACAGAATGATGGATACTGATGTAGAATTGTGCTGGTTTTACAGAACGATGGATAGTAATGTAGAAACATGCTGGTTTTATGGAACAATGGATACTGATTTAGAAATGTTCAGGTTTTATGGAACGACGGATACAAATGTAGAAATGTGCTAGTTTTACGGAACGATGGATACAGATGTATAAATGTGCTGGTTTTTCCGAACGATGGATACTGATGTAGAAATGAACTGGTTTTACCGAACGATGGATACGCCTGTAGAAATGTGCTGGTTTCACCGAACGATGGATACGGATGTAGAAATGTGCTTTTTTTACCGAACGATGCATACTGATGTAGAAATGTGCTGGTTTTACCGAACAATGGATACTGATGTAGAAATGTGCTGGTTTTACGGAACGAAGGATACTGCTGTTGAAACTTGCTGGTTTTTCCGAACGATGGATACTGATGTAGAAATGTGCTGGTTTCACCGAACGATGGATACGGATGTAGAAATGTGCTTTTTTTACCGAACGATGCATACTGATGTAGAAATGTGCTGGTTTTACCGAACAATGGATACTGATGTAGAAATGTGCTGGTTTTACCGAACGATGGATACTGATGTAGAAATGTGCTGGTTTTACGGAACAAAGGATACTGCTGTTGAAACTTGCTGGTTTTTCCGAACGATGGATACTGATGTAGAAACTTGCTGGTTTTACCGAACGATTGATACTGATGAAGAAATGTGCTTGTTTTAACCGAACAAAGGATACTGATGTGGTCACTTGCTGCTTTTAACGAACGATGGATAATGATGTAGAAAAGTGATGGTTCTACCGATGAATGTATACTGGTGTAGAAACTTGCTGGTTTTACCGAACAATGGATGGTGAGGTAGAAATGTGCTTTTTTTACTGAATGATGGATAGTGATGTAGAAATGTGCTGGTTTTACGGAACGAAGGATACGGATGTAGAAACTTGCTGGTTGTACCGAACGATGGATACTGATGTAGAAATGTGCTGGCTTTACCGAACGATGGATACTGATGTAAAAACTTGCTGCTTTTCCGAACGATCAATACTGATGGAGAAAGGTGCGGGTTATACTGATTCATGGAGACTGATGTAGAAACATGCTGGTTTTACCTAGCGATGGATATTGATGTTATAATGTGCTGGTTTTAACGAACGATGGATACTGATGTAGAAATGTGCTGGTTTTACGGATCGAAGGATACTGATGTAGAAACTTGCTGGTTTTACCAAACGATGGATACTGATGTAGAAATGTGCTTTTTTTACTGAATGATGGATAGTGATGTAGAAACGTGCTGGTTTTACCGATCAATGGATACTGATGTAGAAATGTGCTGGTTTTACCGAACGATGGATACTGATGTAGAAACTTGCTGCTTTTACGAATGATCGATACTGATGGAGAAAAGTGCTGGTTATACTGATCCATGGATACCGGTGTAGAAACATGCTGGTTTTATCGAACGATAGATACTGATGTAGAAACTTGCTGGTTTTACAGAACGATGGATAGTAATGTAGAAACATGCTGGTTTTACGGAACAATGGATACTGATTTAGAAATGTTCAGGTTTTATGGAACGACGGATACAAATGTAGAAATGCGCTAGTTTTACAGAATGATGGATACAGATGTATAAATGTACTGGTTTTACCGAACAATGGATACTGATGTGGTCACGTGCTTTTAACGAACGATGTATAATGATGTAGAACGTGCAGGTTTTACCGAACGATGGATACTGATGTAGAAATGTGCTGGTTTCACCGAACGATGGATACGGATGTAGAAATGTGCTTTTTTTACCGAATGATGCATACTGATGTAGAAATGTGCTGGTTTTACCGAACAATGGATACTGATGTAGAAATGTGCTGGTTTTACCGAACGATGGATACTGATGTAGAAATGTGCTGTTATAACCGAACGATGGATACCGATGTAGAAACTTGTAGGTTTTACCGAACGATGGAGACTGATGTAGAAACGTGCTGGTTTTACCTAGCGATGGATACTGATGTAAAAATGTGCTGGTTTTACAGAATGATGGATACTGATGTAGAATTGTGCTGGTTTTACAGAACGATGGATAGTAATGTAGAAACATGCTGGTTTTATGGAACAATGGATACTGATTTAGAAATGTTCAGGTTTTATGGAACGACGGATACAAATGTAGAAATGTGCTAGTTTTACGGAACGATGGATACAGATGTATAAATGTGCTGGTTTTTCCGAACGATGGATACTGATGTAGAAATGAACTGGTTTTACCGAACGATGGATACGCCTGTAGAAATGTGCTGGTTTCACCGAACGATGGATACGGATGTAGAAATGTGCTTTTTTTACCAAACGATGCATACTGATGTAGAAATGTGCTGGTTTTACCGAACAATGGATACTGATGTAGAAATGTGCTGGTTTTACGGAACGAAGGATACTGCTGTTGAAACTTGCTGGTTTTTCCGAACGATGGATACTGATGTAGAAATGTGCTGGTTTCACCGAACGATGGATACAGATGTAGAAATGTGCTTTTTTTACCGAACGATGCATACTGATGTAGAAATGTGCTGGTTTTACCGAACAATGGATACTGATGTAGAAATGTGCTGGTTTTACCGAACGATGGATACTGATGTAGAAATGTGCTGGTTTTACGGAACGAAGGATACTGCTGTTGAAACTTGCTGGTTTTTCCGAACGATGGATACTGATGTAGAAACTTGCTGGTTTTACCGAACGATTGATACTGATGAAGAAATGTGCTTGTTTTAACCGAACAAAGGATACTGATGTGGTCACTTGCTGCTTTTAACGAACGATGGATAATGATGTAGAAAAGTGATGGTTCTACCGATGAATGTATACTGGTGTAGAAACTTGCTGGTTTTACCGAACAATGGATGGTGAGGTAGAAATGTGCTTTTTTTACTGAATGATGGATAGTGATGTAGAAATGTGCTGGTTTTACGGAACGAAGGATACGGATGTAGAAACTTGCTGGTTGTACCGAACGATGGATACTGATGTAGAAATGTGCTGGCTTTACCGAACGATGGATACTGATGTAAAAACTTGCTGCTTTTCCGAACGATCAATACTGATGGAGAAAGGTGCGGGTTATACTGATTCATGGAGACTGATGTAGAAACATGCTGGTTTTACCTAGCGATGGATATTGATGTTATAATGTGCTGGTTTTAACGAACGATGGATACTGATGTAGAAATGTGCTGGTTTTACGGATCGAAGGATACTGATGTAGAAACTTGCTGGTTTTACCAAACGATGGATACTGATGTAGAAATGTGCTTTTTTTACTGAATGATGGATAGTGATGTAGAAACGTGCTGGTTTTACCGATCAATGGATACTGATGTAGAAATGTGCTGGTTTTACCGAACGATGGATACTGATGTAGAAACTTGCTGCTTTTACGAATGATCGATACTGATGGAGAAAAGTGCTGGTTATACTGATCCATGGATACCGGTGTAGAAACATGCTGGTTTTATCGAACGATAGATACTGATGTAGAAACTTGCTGGTTTTACAGAACGATGGATAGTAATGTAGAAACATGCTGGTTTTACGGAACAATGGATACTGATTTAGAAATGTTCAGGTTTTATGGAACGACGGATACAAATGTAGAAATGCGCTAGTTTTACAGAATGATGGATACAGATGTATAAATGTGCTGGTTTTTCCGAACGATGGATACTGATGTAGAAATGTACTGGTTTTACCGAACAATGGATACTGATGTAGAATTGTGCTGGTTTTATGGAACGAAGGATACTGATGTAGAAACTTGCTGGTATTACGGAACAATGGATACTGATTTAGAAATGTTCAGGTTTTATGGAACGACGGATACAAATGTAGAAATGCGCTAGTTTTACAGAATGATGGATACAGATGTATAAATGTACTGGTTTTACCGAACAATGGATACTGATGTGGTCACGTGCTTTTAACGAACGATGTATAATGATGTAGAACGTGCAGGTTTTACCGAACGATGGATACTGATGTAGAAAATTACAGGATTTACCGAACGATGGATACCGGTGTAGAAACATGCTTGTTTTACCGAACGATGGATACTGATGTAGAAAATTACAGGTTTTACCAAACGATGGAGACTGATGTAGAAACGTGCTGGTTTTACCTAGCGATGGATATTGATGTAGTAATGTGCTGGTTTTACCGAACGATGGATACTGATGTAGAAATGTGCTGATTTTATGGATCGAAGGATACTGATGTACAAACTTGCTGGTTTTACCGAATGATGGATACTGATGTAGAAATGTGCTTTTTTTACTGAATGATGGATAGTGATGTAGAAATGTGCTGGTTTTACTGAACGATGGATACTGATGTAGAAATGTGCTGGTTTTACGGAACGAAGGATAGTGATGTAGAAAACTTGCTGGTTTTACCAAACGATGGATACTGATGTAGAAACTTGCTGGTTATACCGAACGATGGATACTGATGTAGAAATGTGCTGGCTTTACCGAACGATGGATACTGATGTAAAAACTTGCTGCTTTTCCGAACGATCAATACTGATGGAGAAAAGTGCTGGTTATACTGATTCATGGATACTGGTGTAGAAACATGCTGGTTTTACCGAACGATGGATACTGATGTAGAAACTTGCAGGTTTAACCGAACGATGGAGACTGATGTAGAAATGTTCTGGTTTTTTGGAACGACAGATACAGATGTCGAAATGCGCTAGTTTTACAGAACAATGGATACAGATGTATAAATGTGCTGATTTTTCTGAAGGATGGATACTGATGTAGAAATGTACTGGTTTTACCGAACGATGGATCCGCCTGTAGAAATGTGCTCGTTTTACGGAAGGATGGGTACTGATGTAGAAACAAGCTGGTTTGATGGAGTGATGGATTCTGATGTAGAAATGTGTTGGTTTCACTGAACGACAGATACTGATGTAAAAATGTGTTGGTTTTAACGAACAATGGATACTGATGTAGAAACTTGCTGGTTTTACCGAACGATGGATACTGATGTAGAAATGTGCTGGTTTTACCGAACAATGGATACTGATGTGGTCACGTGCTTTTAACGAACGATGGATAATGATGTAGAAACGTGCAGGTTTTACCGATGAATGGATACTGGTGTAGAAACATGCTTGTTTTACCGAACGATGGATACTGATGTAGAAAATTACAGGTTTTACCGAACGATGGATACCGGTGTAGAAACATGCAGGTTTTACTGAACGTTGGATACTGATCTAAAAATTTGCAGGTTTTACCGAACAATGGATACTGATGTAGAAACTTGCTGGTTTTACGGAACGATGTACACTATTTTAGAAATGTGCTTGTTTTACGGAAAGATGGATATTGATGTAGAAATATGTTCATTTTTCTGAACGATGGATACTGATGTAGAAATGTGCTGGTCTTACCGAACGATGGATATGCCTGTAGAAATGTGCTGCTTTTACTGAACGATGGACACTGATGTAGAAACGTGCTGGTTTTACCTAGCGATGGATATTGATGTAGTAATGTGCTGGTTTTACCGAACGATGGATACTGATGTAGAAATGTGCTGATTTTATGGATCGAAGGATACTGATGTACAAACTTGCTGGTTTTACCGAATGATGGATACTGATGTAGAAATGTGCTTTTTTTACTGAATGATGGATAGTGATGTAGAAATGTGCTGGTTTTACTGAACGATGGATACTGATGTAGAAATGTGCAGGATTTACCGAACGATGGATACAGATGTAGAAATGTGCTGGTGTTTCGGAACGATGGATACGCCTGTAGAAATGTGCTGACTTCGCGGAAGAAAGGATACTGATGTAGAACTGTACTGGTTTTACGGAACGATGGATAATGATGTAGAAAAATGGTGGTTTTAGTAAACGATCTATACTGATGTAGAAATGTACTGGTTTTACGTAACGATGGATACTGATGTTGAAATGTGCTTTTTTTACTGAATGATGGATACTGATGTAGAAATGTGCTGGTTTTACGGAACGAAGGATACTGATGTAGAAACTTGCTGGTTTTACCGAACGATGGATAGTGAGGTAGAAATGTGCTGGTTTTACCGAACGATGGATCGTGATTTAGAAATGTGCTGTTATAACCGAACGATGGATTCTGATGTAGAAATGTGCTGCTTTTCCCAACGATCAATACTGATGGGGAAAAGTGTTGGTTATACTGATCCATGGATACTGGTGTAGAAACATGCTGGTTTTACCGAACGGTGGATACTGATGTAGAAACTTGCAGGTTTTACCAAACGATGGAGACTGATGTAGAAACGTGCTGGTTTTACCTAGCGATGGATATTGATGTAGTAATGTGCTGGTTTTACCGAACGATGGATACTGATGTAGAAATGTGCTGATTTTATGGATCGAAGGATACTGATGTACAAGCTTGCTGGTTTTACCGAATGATGGATACTGATGTAGAAATGTGCTTTTTTTACTGAATGATGGATAGTGATGTAGAAATGTGCTGGTTTTACTGAACGATGGATACTGATGTAGAAATGTGCTGGTTTTACGGAACGAAGGATAGTGATGTAGAAAACTTGCTGGTTTTACCAAACGATGGATACTGATGTAGAAACTTGCTGGTTATACCGAACGATGGATACTGATGTAGAAATGTGCTGGCTTTACCGAACGATGGATACTGATGTAAAAACTTGCTGCTTTTCCGAACGATCAATACTGATGGAGAAAAATGCTGGTTATACTGATTCATGGATACTGGTGTAGAAACATGCTGGTTTTACCGAACGATGGATACTGATGTAGAAACTTGCAGGTTTTACTGAACGATGGAGACTGATGTAGAAATGTTCTGGTTTTTTGGAACGACAGATACAGATGTCGAAATGCGCTAGTTTTACAGAACGATGGATACAGATGTATAAATGTGCTGATTTTTCTGAAGGATGGATACTGATGTAGAAATGTACTGGTTTTACCGAACGATGGATCCGCCTGTAGAAATGTGCTCATTTTACGGAAGGATGGGTACTGATGTAGAAACAAGCTGGTTTGATGGAGTGATGGATTCTGATGTAGAAATGTGTTGGTTTCACTGAACGGCAGATACTGATGTAAAAATGTGTTGGTTTTAACGAACAATGGATACTGATGTAGAAATATACTGATTTTACTGAACGATGGATACTGATGTAGAAATGTGTTCGTTTTACTGAATGACCGATACTGATGGAGAAATATGCTGGTTGTACCGAATGACGGATACTGATGTAGAAACGTACTGGTTTTACCGAACGATGGATATGCCTGTCGAAATATTCTGCTTTGACCGAACGATGGACACTGATGTAGAAACAAGCTGGTTTTATGGAGCGATGGATTCTGATGTAGAAATCTGCTGCTTTTACCGAACGACGGATACTGATGTAGAAACAAGCTGGTTTGATGGAGTGATGGATTCGGATGTAGAAATGTGTTGGTTTCACTGAACGACAGATACTGATGTAAAAATGTGTTGGTTTTAACGAACAATGGATACTGATGTAGAAACTTGCTGGTTTTACCGAACGATGGATACTGATGTAGAAATGTGCTGGTTTTACCGAACAATGGATACTGATGTGGTCACGTGCTTTTAACGAACGATGGATAATGATGTAGAAACGTGCAGGTTTTACCGATGAATGGATACTGGTGTAGAAACATGCTTGTTTTACCGAACGATGGATACTGATGTAGAAAATTACAGGTTTTACCGAACGATGGATACCGGTGTAGAAACATGCAGGTTTTACTGAACGTTGGATACTGATCTAAAAATTTGCAGGTTTTACCGAACAATGGATACTGATGTAGAAACTTGCTGGTTTTACGGAACGATGTACACTATTTTAGAAATGTGCTTGTTTTACGGAAAGATGGATATTGATGTAGAAATATGTTCATTTTTCTGAACGATGGATACTGATGTAGAAATGTGCTGGTCTTACCGAACGATGGATATGCCTGTAGAAATGTGCTGCTTTTACTGAACGATGGACACTGATGTAGAAACGTGCTGGTTTTACCTAGTGATGGATATTGATGTAGTAATGTGCTGGTTTTACCGAACGATGGATACTGATGTAGAAATGTGCTGATTTTATGGATCGAAGGATACTGATGTACAAACTTGCTGGTTTTACCGAATGATGGATACTGATGTAGAAATGTGCTTTTTTTACTGAATGATGGATAGTGATGTAGAAATGTGCTGGTTTTACTGAACGATGGATACTGATGTAGAAATGTGCAGGATTTACCGAACGATGGATACAGATGTAGAAATGTGCTGGTGTTTCGGAACGATGGATACGCCTGTAGAAAAGTGCTGACTTCGCGGAAGAAAGGATACTGATGTAGAACTGTACTGGTTTTACGGAACGATGGATAATGATGTAGAAAAATGGTGGTTTTAGTAAACGATCTATACTGATGTAGAAATGTACTGGTTTTACGTAACGATGGATACTGATGTTGAAATGTGCTTTTTTTACTGAATGATGGATACTGATGTAGAAATGTGCTGGTTTTACGGAACGAAGGATACTGATGTAGAAACTTGCTGGTTTTACCGAACGATGGATAGTGAGGTAGAAATGTGCTGGTTTTACCGAACGATGGATCGTGATTTAGAAATGTGCTGTTATAACCGAACGATGGATTCTGATGTAGAAATGTGCTGCTTTTCCCAACGATCAATACTGATGGGGAAAAGTGTTGGTTATACTGATCCATGGATACTGGTGTAGAAACATGCTGGTTTTACCGAACGGTGGATACTGATGTAGAAACTTGCAGGTTTTACCAAACGATGGAGACTGATGTAGAAACGTGCTGGTTTTACCTAGCGATGGATATTGATGTAGTAATGTGCTGGTTTTACCGAACGATGGATACTGATGTAGAAATGTGCTGATTTTATGGATCGAAGGATACTGATGTACAAACTTGCTGGTTTTACCGAATGATGGATACTGATGTAGAAATGTGCTTTTTTTACTGAATGATGGATAGTGATGTAGAAATGTGCTGGTTTTACTGAACGATGGATACTGATGTAGAAATGTGCTGGTTTTATGGAACGAAGGATAGTGATGTAGAAATGTGCTGGCTTTACTGAACGATGGATACTGATGTAAAAACTTGCTGCTTTTCCGAACGATCAATACTGATGGAGAAAAATGCTGGTTATACTGATTCATGGATACTGGTGTAGAAACATGCTGGTTTTACCGAACGATGGATACTGATGTAGAAACTTGCAGGTTTTACTGAACGATGGAGACTGATGTAGAAATGTTCTGGTTTTTTGGAACGACAGATACAGATGTCGAAATGCGCTAGTTTTACAGAACGATGGATACAGATGTATAAATGTGCTGATTTTTCTGAAGGATGGATACTGATGTAGAAATGTACTGGTTTTACCGAACGATGGATCCGCCTGTAGAAATGTGCTCATTTTACGGAAGGATGGGTACTGATGTAGAAACAAGCTGGTTTGATGGAGTGATGGATTCTGATGTAGAAATGTGTTGGTTTCACTGAACGACAGATACTGATGTAAAAATGTGTTGGTTTTAACGAACAATGGATACTGATGTAGAAATATACTGATTTTACTGAACGATGGATACTGATGTAGAAATGTGTTCGTTTTACTGAATGACCGATACTGATGGAGAAATATGCTGGTTGTACCGAATGACGGATACTGATGTAGAAACGTACTGGTTTTACCGAACGATGGATATGCCTGTCGAAATATTCTGCTTTGACCGAACGATGGACACTGATGTAGAAACAAGCTGGTTTTATGGAGCGATGGATTCTGATGTAGAAATCTGCTGCTTTTACCGAACGACGGATACTGATGTAGAAACAAGCTGGTTTGATGGAGTGATGGATTCGGATGTAGAAATGTGTTGGTTTCACTGAACGACAGATACTGATGTAAAAATGTGTTGGTTTTAACGAACAATGGATACTGATGTAGAAACTTGCTGGTTTTACCGAACGATGGATACTGATGTAGAAATGTGCTGGTTTTACCGAACAATGGATACTGATGTGGTCACGTGCTTTTAACGAACGATGGATAATGATGTAGAAACGTGCAGGTTTTACCGATGAATGGATACTGGTGTAGAAACATGCTTGTTTTACCGAACGATGGATACTGATGTAGAAAATTACAGGTTTTACCGAACGATGGATACCGGTGTAGAAACATGCAGGTTTTACTGAACGTTGGATACTGATCTAAAAATTTGCAGGTTTTACCGAACAATGGATACTGATGTAGAAACTTGCTGGTTTTACGGAACGATGTACACTATTTTAGAAATGTGCTTGTTTTACGGAAAGATGGATATTGATGTAGAAATATGTTCATTTTTCTGAACGATGGATACTGATGTAGAAATGTGCTGGTCTTACCGAACGATGGATATGCCTGTAGAAATGTGCTGCTTTTACTGAACGATGGACACTGATGTAGAAACGTGCTGGTTTTACCTAGTGATGGATATTGATGTAGTAATGTGCTGGTTTTACCGAACGATGGATACTGATGTAGAAATGTGCTGATTTTATGGATCGAAGGATACTGATGTACAAACTTGCTGGTTTTACCGAATGATGGATACTGATGTAGAAATGTGCTTTTTTTACTGAATGATGGATAGTGATGTAGAAATGTGCTGGTTTTACTGAACGATGGATACTGATGTAGAAATGTGCAGGATTTACCGAACGATGGATACAGATGTAGAAATGTGCTGGTGTTTCGGAACGATGGATACGCCTGTAGAAAAGTGCTGACTTCGCAGAAGAAAGGATACTGATGTAGAACTGTACTGGTTTTACGGAACGATGGATAATGATGTAGAAAAATGGTGGTTTTAGTAAACGATCTATACTGATGTAGAAATGTACTGGTTTTACGTAACGATGGATACTGATGTTGAAATGTGCTTTTTTTACTGAATGATGGATACTGATGTAGAAATGTGCTGGTTTTACGGAACGAAGGATACTGATGTAGAAACTTGCTGGTTTTACCGAACGATGGATAGTGAGGTAGAAATGTGCTGGTTTTACCGAACGATGGATCGTGATTTAGAAATGTGCTGTTATAACCGAACGATGGATTCTGATGTAGAAATGTGCTGCTTTTCCCAACGATCAATACTGATGGGGAAAAGTGTTGGTTATACTGATCCATGGATACTGGTGTAGAAACATGCTGGTTTTACCGAACGGTGGATACTGATGTAGAAACTTGCAGGTTTTACCAAACGATGGAGACTGATGTAGAAACGTGCTGGTTTTACCTAGCGATGGATATTGATGTAGTAATGTGCTGGTTTTACCGAACGATGGATACTGATGTAGAAATGTGCTGATTTTATGGATCGAAGGATACTGATGTACAAACTTGCTGGTTTTACCGAATGATGGATACTGATGTAGAAATGTGCTTTTTTTACTGAATGATGGATAGTGATGTAGAAATGTGCTGGTTTTACTGAACGATGGATACTGATGTAGAAATGTGCTGGTTTTATGGAACGAAGGATAGTGATGTAGAAATGTGCTGGCTTTACTGAACGATGGATACTGATGTAAAAACTTGCTGCTTTTCCGAACGATCAATACTGATGGAGAAAAATGCTGGTTATACTGATTCATGGATACTGGTGTAGAAACATGCTGGTTTTACCGAACGATGGATACTGATGTAGAAACTTGCAGGTTTTACTGAACGATGGAGACTGATGTAGAAATGTTCTGGTTTTTTGGAACGACAGATACAGATGTCGAAATGCGCTAGTTTTACAGAACGATGGATACAGATGTATAAATGTGCTGATTTTTCTGAAGGATGGATACTGATGTAGAAATGTACTGGTTTTACCGAACGATGGATCCGCCTGTAGAAATGTGCTCATTTTACGGAAGGATGGGTACTGATGTAGAAACAAGCTGGTTTGATGGAGTGATGGATTCTGATGTAGAAATGTGTTGGTTTCACTGAACGACAGATACTGATGTAAAAATGTGTTGGTTTTAACGAACAATGGATACTGATGTAGAAATATACTGATTTTACTGAACGATGGATACTGATGTAGAAATGTGTTCGTTTTACTGAATGACCGATACTGATGGAGAAATATGCTGGTTGTACCGAATGACGGATACTGATGTAGAAACGTACTGGTTTTACCGAACGATGGATATGCCTGTCGAAATATTCTGCTTTGACCGAACGATGGACACTGATGTAGAAACAAGCTGGTTTTATGGAGCGATGGATTCTGATGTAGAAATCTGCTGCTTTTACCGAACGACGGATACTGATGTAGAAACAAGCTGGTTTGATGGAGTGATGGATTCGGATGTAGAAATGTGTTGGTTTCACTGAACGACAGATACTGATGTAAAAATGTGCTTGGTTTTAACGAACAATGGATACTGATGTGGTCACTTGCTGTTTTTAACGAACGATGGATAATGATGTAGAAACATGCTGGTTTTACCGATCAATGGATACTGATGTAGAAATTTACAGGTTTTACCGAACGAAGTACACTGTTTTAGAAATGTGCTTGTTTTACGGAAAGATGGATATTGATGTAGAAATATGTTCGTTATACTGAATGATGGATACTGATATAGAAATGTGCTAGTTTTACCGAACGATGGATACGCCTGTAGAAATGTGCTGCTTATACCGAACGATGGATACTGATGTGGAAAAAATCTGGTTTTATGGAGCGATGGATTCTGATGTAGAAATGTGCTGGTTTTACCGAACGATGGAGACTGATGTAGAAATGTGCTGGTTTTACGGAACGACGGATACTGATGTACAAACTTGCTGGTTTTACTGAACGATGGATACTGATGTAGAAACTTGCTGGTTTTACCGAACGATGGTTAGAGATGTAGAAATGTGCTGGTTTTACCGAACGATGGATCGTGATGTAGAAATGTGCTGTTATAACCGAACGATGGATACCGATGTAGAACCTTGTAGGTTTTACCGAACGATGGAGACTGATGTAGAAACGTGCTGGTTTTACCAAACGATGGATACTGATGTAAAAATGTGCTGGTTTTACAGAATGATGGATACTGATGTAGAATTGTGCTGGTTTTACAGAACGATGGATAGTAATGTAGAAACATGCTGGTTTTATGGAACAATGGATACTGATTTAGAAATGTTCAGGTTTTATGGAACGAAGGATACAAATGTAGAAATGTGCTAGTTTTACGGAACGATGGATACAGATGTATAAATGTGCTGGTTTTTCCGAACGATGGATACTGATGTAGAAATGAACTGGTTTTACCGAACGATGGATACGCCTGTAGAAATTTGCTGGTTTCACCGAACGATGGATACGGATGTAGAAATGTGCTTTTTTTACCGAACGATGCATACTGATGTAGAAATGTGCTGGTTTTACCGAACAATGGATACTGATGTAGAAATGTGCTGGTTTTACGGAACGAAGGATACTGCTGTTGAAACTTGCTGGTTTTTCCGAACGATGGATACTGATGTAGAAACTTGCTGGTTTTACCGAACGATTGATACTGATGAAGAAATGTGCTTGTTTTAACCGAACAAAGGATACTGATGTGGTCACTTGCTGCTTTTAACGAACGATGGATAATGATGTAGAAAAGTGATGGTTCTACCGATGAATGTATACTGGTGTAGAAACTTGCTGGTTTTACCGAACAATGGATGGTGAGGTAGAAATGTGCTTTTTTTACTGAATGATGGATAGTGATGTAGAAATGTGCTGGTTTAACGGAACGAAGGATACGGATGTAGAAACTTGCTGGTTGTACCGAACGATGGATACTGATGTAGAAATGTGCTGGCTTTACCGAACGATGGATACTGATGTAAAAACTTCCTGCTTTTCCGAACGATCAATACTGATGGAGAAAGGTGCGGGTTATACTGATTCATGGAGACTGATGTAGAAACATGCTGGTTTTACCGATCAATGGATACTGATGTAGAAATGTGCTGGTTTTACCGAACGATGGATACTGATGTAGAAACTTGCTGCTTTTACGAATGATCGATACTGATGGAGAAAAGTGCTGGTTATACTGATCCATGGATACCGGTGTAGAAACATGCTGGTTTTATCGAACGATAGATACTGATGTAGAAACTTGCTGGTTTTACAGAACGATGGATAGTAATGTAGAAACATGCTGGTTTTACGGAACAATGGATACTGATTTAGAAATGTTCAGGTTTTATGGAACGACGGATACAAATGTAGAAATGCGCTAGTTTTACAGAATGATGGATACAGATGTATAAATGTGCTGGTTTTTCCGAACGATGGATACTGATGTAGAAATGTACTGGTTTTACCGAACAATGGATACTGATGTAGAATTGTGCTGGTTTTATGGAACGAAGGATACTGATGTAGAAACTTGCTGGTTTTTCCGAACGATGGATACTGATGTAGAAACTTGCTGGTATTACCGAACAATGGATACTGATGTGGTCACGTGCTTTTAACGAACGATGTATAATGATGTAGAACGTGCAGGTTTTACCGAACGATGGATACTGATGTAGAAAATTACAGGTTTTACCGAACGATGGATACCGGTGTAGAAACATGCAGGTTTAACTGAACGATGGATACTGATCTAAAAATTTGCAGGTTTTACCGAACGATGGATGTAGAAACTTGCTGGTTTTACGGAACGATGTACACTTTTTTAGAAATGTGCTTGTTTTACGGAAAGATGGATATTGATGTAGAAGTATCCATGGATACTGGTGTAGAAACATGCTGGTTTTACCGAACGGTGGATACTGATGTAGAAACTTGGAGGTTTTACCAAACGATGGAGACTGATGTAGAAACTTGCTGCTTTTCCCAATGATCAATACTGATGGGGAAAAGTGTTGGTTATACTGATCCATGGATACTGGTGTAGAAACATGCTGGTTTTACCGAACGGTGGATACTGATGTAGAAACTTGCAGGTTTTACCAAACGATGGAGACTGATGTAGAAACGTGCTGGTTTTACCTAGCGATGGATATTGATGTAGTAATGTGCTGGTTTTACCGAACGATGGATACTGATGTAGAAATGTGCTGATTTTATGGATCGAAGGATACTGATGTACAAACTTGCTGGTTTTACCGAATGATGGATACTGATGTAGAAATGTGCTTTTTTTACTGAATGATGGATAGTGATGTAGAAATGTGCTGGTTTTACTGAACGATGGATACTGATGTAGAAATGTGCTGGTTTTATGGAACGAAGGATAGTGATGTAGAAATGTGCTGGCTTTACCGAACGATGGATACTAATGTAGAAATGTGCTGGTCTTACCGAACGATGGATATGCCTGTAGAAATGTGCTGCTTTTACTGAACGATGGACACTGATGTGGAAACAAGCTGGTTTTATGGAGCAATGGATTCTGATGTAGAAATATGCAGGATTTACCGAACGATGGATACAGATGTAGAAATGTGCTGGTGTTTCGGAACGATGGATACGCCTGTAGAAATGTGCTGACTTCGCGGAAGAAAGGATACTGATGTAGAACTGTACTGGTTTTACGGAACGATGGATAATGATGTAGAAAAATGGTGGTATTAGTAAACGATCTATACTGATGTAGAAATGTACTGGTTTTACGTAACGATGGATACTGATGTTGAAATGTGCTTTTTTTACTGAATGATGGATACTGATGTAGAAATGTGCTGGTTTTACGGAACGAAGGATACTGATGTAGAAACTTGCTGGTTTTACCGAACGATGGATAGTGAGGTAGAAATGTGCTGGTTTTACCGAACGATGGATCGTGATTTAGAAATGTGCTGTTATAACCGAACGATGGATTCTGATGTAGAAACTTGCTGCTTTTCCCAACGATCAATACTGATGGGGAAAAGTGTTGGTTATACTGATCCATGGATACTGGTGTAGAAACATGCTGGTTTTACCGAACGGTGGATACTGATGTAGAAACTTGCAGGTTTTACCAAACGATGGAGACTGATGTAGAAACGTGCTGGTTTTACCTAGCGATGGATATTGATGTAGTAATGTGCTGGTTTTACCGAACGATGGATACTGATGTAGAAATGTGCTGATTTTATGGATCGAAGGATACTGATGTATAAACTTGCTGGTTTTACCGAATGATGGATACTGATGTAGAAATGTGCTTTTTTTACTGAATGATGGATAGTGATGTAGAAATGTGCTGGTTTTACTGAACGATGGATACTGATGTAGAAATGTGCTGGTTTTACGGAACGAAGGATAGTGATGTAGAAAACTTGCTGGTTTTACCGAACGATGGATACTGATGTAGAAATGTGCTGGCTTTACCGAACGATGGATACTGATGTAAAAACTTGCTGCTTTTCCGAACGATCAATACTGATGGAGAAAAATGCTGGTTATACTGATTCATGGATACTGGTGTAGAAACATGCTGGTTTTACCGAACGATGGATACTGATGTAGAAACTTGCAGGTTTTACTGAACGATGGAGACTGATGTAGAAATGTTCTGGTTTTTTGGAACGACAGATACAGATGTCGAAATGCGCTAGTTTTACAGAACGATGGATACAGATGTATAAATGTGCTGATTTTTCTGAAGGATGGATACTGATGTAGAAATGTACTGGTTTTACCGAACGATGGATCCGCCTGTAGAAATGTGCTCATTTTACGGAAGGATGGGTACTGATGTAGAAACAAGCTGGTTTGATGGAGTGATGGATTCTGATGTAGAAATGTGTTGGTTTCACTGAACGACAGATACTGATGTAAAAATGTGTTGGTTTTAACGAACAATGGATACTGATGTAGAAATATACTGATTTTACTGAACGATGGATACTGATGTAGAAATGTGTTCGTTTTACTGAATGACCGATACTGATGGAGAAATATGCTGGTTGTACCGAATGACGGATACTGATGTAGAAACGTACTGGTTTTACCGAACGATGGATATGCCTGTCGAAATATTCTGCTTTGACCGAACGATGGACACTGATGTAGAAACAAGCTGGTTTTATGGAGCGATGGATTCTGATGTAGAAATCTGCTGCTTTTATCGAACGACGGATACTGATGTAGAAACAAGCTGGTTTGATGGAGTGATGGATTCGGATGTAGAAATGTGTTGGTTTCACTGAACGACAGATACTGATGTAAAAATGTGTTGGTTTTAACGAACAATGGATACTGATGTAGAAATATGCTGGTTTTACCGAATGATGGATACTGATGTAGAAACGTACTGGTTTTACTGAACGATGGATATGCCTGTCGAAATATTCTGCTTTTACCGAAAGAGGGACACTGATGTAGAAACAAGCTGGTTTTATGGAGCGATGGATTCTGATGTAGAAATCTGCTGCCTTTACTGAACGACGGATACTGATGTAGAAACTTGCTGGTTTTTCCAAACGATGGATACTGATGTAGAAACTTGCTGGTTTTACCAAACGATGGATACTGATGTAGAAATGTGCTTTTTTTACTGAATGATGGATAGTGATGTAGAAACGTGCTGGTTTTACCGATCAATGGATACTGATGTAGAAATGTGCTGGTTTTACCGAACGATGGATACTGATGTAGAAACTTGCTGCTTTTACGAATGATCGATACTGATGGAGAAAAGTGCTGGTTATACTGATCCATGGATACCGGTGTAGAAACATGCTGGTTTTATCGAACGATAGAGACTGATGTAGAAACTTGCTGGTTTTACAGAACGATGGATAGTAATGTAGAAACATGCTGGTTTTACGGAACAATGGATACTGATTTAGAAATGTTCAGGTTTTATGGAACGACGGATACAAATGTAGAAATGCGCTAGTTTTACAGAATGATGGATACAGATGTATAAATGTGCTGGTTTTTCCGAACGATGGATACTGATGTAGAAATGTACTGGTTTTACCGAACAATGGATACTGATGTAGAATTGTGCTGGTTTTATGGAACGAAGGATACTGATGTAGAAACTTGCTGGTATTACCGAACAATGGATACTGATGTGGTCACGTGCTTTTAACGAACGATGTATAATGATGTAGAACGTGCAGGTTTTACCGAACGATGGATACTGATGTAGAAAATTACAGGTTTTACCGAACGATGGATACCGGTGTAGAAACATGCAGGTTTAACTGAACGATGGATACTGATCTAAAAATTTGCAGGTTTTACCGAACGATGGATGTAGAAACTTGCTGGTTTTACGGAACAATGTACACTTTTTTAGAAATGTGCTTGTTTTACGGAATGATGGATATTGATGTAGAAGTATCCATGGATACTGGTGTAGAAACATGCTGGTTTTACCGAACGGTGGATACTGATGTAGAAACTTGGAGGTTTTACCAAACGATGGAGACTGATGTAGAAACGTGCTGGTTTTACCTAGCGATGGATATTGATGTAGTAATGTGCTGGTTTTACCGAACGATGGATACTGATGTAGAAATGTGCTGATTTTATGGATCGAAGGATACTGATGTACAAACTTGCTGGTTTTACCGAATGATGGATACTGATGTAGAAATGTGCTTTTTTTACTGAATGATGGATAGTGATGTAGAAATGTGCTGGTTTTACTGAACGATGGATACTGATGTAGAAATGTGCTGGTTTTATGGAACGAAGGATACTGATGTAGAAATGT
Source organism: Hypanus sabinus (assembly GCF_030144855.1). NCBI lineage: Eukaryota > Metazoa > Chordata > Chondrichthyes > Myliobatiformes > Dasyatidae > Hypanus > Hypanus sabinus. The sequence goes on from NC_082713.1 coordinate 168,758,668, forward strand.
GCTGGTCTTACCGAACGATGGATATGCCTGTAGAAATGTGCTGCTTTTACTGAACGATGGACACTGATGTGGAAACAAGCTGGTTTTATGGAGCAATGGATTCTGATGTAGAAATATGCAGGATTTACCGAACGATGGATACAGATGTAGAAATGTGCTGGTGTTTCGGAACGATGGATACGCCTGTAGAAATGTGCTGACTTCGCGGAAGAAAGGATACTGATGTAGAACTGTACTGGTTTTACGGAACGATGGATAATGATGTAGAAAAATGGTGGTTTTAGTAAACGATCTATACTGATGTAGAAATGTACTGGTTTTACGTAACGATGGATACTGATGTTGAAATGTGCTTTTTTTACTGAATGATGGATACTGATGTAGAAATGTGCTGGTTTTACGGAACGAAGGATACTGATGTAGAAACTTGCTGGTTTTACCGAACGATGGATAGTGAGGTAGAAATGTGCTGGTTTTACCGAACGATGGATCGTGATTTAGAAATGTGCTGTTATAACTGAACGATGGATTCTGATGTAGAAACTTGCTGCTTTTCCCAACGATCAATACTGATGGGGAAAAGTGTTGGTTATACTGATCCATGGATACTGGTGTAGAAACATGCTGGTTTTACCGAACGGTGGATACTGATGTAGAAACTTGCAGGTTTTACCAAACGATGGAGACTGATGTAGAAACGTGCTGGTTTTACCTAGCGATGGATATTGATGTAGTAATGTGCTGGTTTTACCGAACGATGGATGCTGATGTAGAAATGTGCTGATTTTATGGATCGAAGGATACTGATGTACAAACTTGCTGGTTTTACCGAATGATGGATACTGATGTAGAAATGTGCTTTTTTTACTGAATGATGGATAGTGATGTAGAAATGTGCTGGTTTTACTGAACGATGGATACTGATGTAGAAATGTGCTGGTTTTACGGAACGAAGGATAGTGATGTAGAAAACTTGCTGGTTTTACCGAACGATGGATACTGATGTAGAAACTTGCTGGTTATACCGAACGATGGATACTGATGTAGAAATGTGCTGGCTTTACCGAACGATGGATACTGATGTAAAAACTTGCTGCTTTTCCGAACGATCAATACTGATGGAGAAAAGTGTTGGTTATACTGATCCATGGATACTGGTGTAGAAATGTGCTGGTTTTACGGAACGAAGGATAGTGATGTAGAAAACTTGCTGGTTTTACCGAACGATGGATAGTGAGGTAGAAATGTGCTGGTTTTACCGAACGATGGATCGTGATTTAGAAATGTGCTGTTATAACCGAACGATGGATTCTGATGTAGAAATGTGCTGCTTTTCCCAACGATCAATACTGATGGGGAAAAGTGTTGGTTATACTGATCCATGGATACTGGTGTAGAAACATGCTGGTTTTACCGAACGGTGGATACTGATGTAGAAACTTGCAGGTTTTACCAAACGATGGAGACTGATGTAGAAACGTGCTGGTTTTACCTAGCGATGGATATTGATGTAGTAATGTGCTGGTTTTACCGAACGATGGATACTGATGTAGAAATGTGCTGATTTTATGGATCGAAGGATACTGATGTACAAACTTGCTGGTTTTACCGAATGATGGATACTGATGTAGAAATGTGCTTTTTTTACTGAATGATGGATAGTGATGTAGAAATGTGCTGGTTTTACTGAACGATGGATACTGATGTAGAAATGTGCTGGTTTTATGGAACGAAGGATAGTGATGTAGAAATGTGCTGGCTTTACTGAACGATGGATACTGATGTAAAAACTTGCTGCTTTTCCGAACGATCAATACTGATGGAGAAAAATGCTGGTTATACTGATTCATGGATACTGGTGTAGAAACATGCTGGTTTTACCGAACGATGGATACTGATGTAGAAACTTGCAGGTTTTACTGAACGATGGAGACTGATGTAGAAATGTTCTGGTTTTTTGGAACGACAGATACAGATGTCGAAATGCGCTAGTTTTACAGAACGATGGATACAGATGTATAAATGTGCTGATTTTTCTGAAGGATGGATACTGATGTAGAAATGTACTGGTTTTACCGAACGATGGATCCGCCTGTAGAAATGTGCTCATTTTACGGAAGGATGGGTACTGATGTAGAAACAAGCTGGTTTGATGGAGTGATGGATTCTGATGTAGAAATGTGTTGGTTTCACTGAACGACAGATACTGATGTAAAAATGTGTTGGTTTTAACGAACAATGGATACTGATGTAGAAATATACTGATTTTACTGAACGATGGATACTGATGTAGAAATGTGTTCGTTTTACTGAATGACCGATACTGATGGAGAAATATGCTGGTTGTACCGAATGACGGATACTGATGTAGAAACGTACTGGTTTTACCGAACGATGGATATGCCTGTCGAAATATTCTGCTTTGACCGAACGATGGACACTGATGTAGAAACAAGCTGGTTTTATGGAGCGATGGATTCTGATGTAGAAATCTGCTGCTTTTACCGAACGACGGATACTGATGTAGAAATATGCTGGTTTTACCGAATGATGGATACTGATGTAGAAACGTACTGGTTTTACTGAACGATGGATATGCCTGTCGAAATATTCTGCTTTTACCGAAAGAGGGACACTGATGTAGAAACAAGCTGGTTTTATGGAGCGATGGATTCTGATGTAGAAATCTGCTGCCTTTACTGAACGACGGATACTGATGTAGAAACTTGCTGGTTTTTCCAAACGATGGATACTGATGTAGAAACTTGCTGGTTTTACCGAACGATTGATACTGATGAAGCAATGTGCTTGCTTTAACCGAACAATGGATACTGATGTGGTCACTTGCTGTTTTTAACGAACGATGGATAATGATGTAGAAACATGCTGGTTTTACCGATCAATGGATACTGATGTAGAAATTTACAGGTTTTACCGAACGATGTACACTGTTTTAGAAATGTGCTTGTTTTACGGAAAGATGGATATTGATGTAGAAATATGTTCGTTTTACTGAATGATGGATACTGATATAGAAATGTGCTAGTTTTACCGAACGATGGATACTGATGTAGAATTGTGCTGGTTTTACAGAACGATGGATAGTAATGTAGAAACATGCTGGTTTTATGGAACAATGGATACTGATTTAGAAATGTTCAGGTTTTATGGAACGAAGGATACAAATGTAGAAATGTGCTAGTTTTACGGAACGATGGATACAGATGTATAAATGTGCTGGTTTTTCCGAACGATGGATACTGATGTAGAAATGAACTGGTTTTACCGAACGATGGATACGCCTGTAGAAATTTGCTGGTTTCACCGAACGATGGATACGGATGTAGAAATGTGCTTTTTTTACCGAACGATGCATACTGATGTAGAAATGTGCTGGTTTTACCGAACAATGGATACTGATGTAAAAATGTGCTGGTTTTACGGAACGAAGGATACTGCTGTTGAAACTTGCTGGTTTTTCCGAACGATGGATACTGATGTAGAAACTTGCTGGTTTTACCGAACGATTGATACTGATGAAGAAATGTGCTTGTTTTAACCGAACAAAGGATACTGATGTGGTCACTTGCTGCTTTTAACGAACGATGGATAATGATGTAGAAAAGTGATGGTTCTACCGATGAATGTATACTGGTGTAGAAACATGCTGGTTTTACCGAACGATGGATGGTGAGGTAGAAATGTGCTTTTTTTACTGAATGATGGATAGTGATGTAGAAATGTGCTGGTTTTACGGAACGAAGGATACGGATGTAGATACTTGCTGGTTGTACCGAACGATGGATACTGATGTAGAAATGTGCTGGCTTTACCGAATGATGGATACTGATGTAAAAACTTGCTGCTTTTCCGAACGATCAATACTGATGGAGAAAGGTGCGGGTTATACTGATTCATGGAGACTGATGTAGAAACATGCTGGTTTTACCTAGCGATGGATATTGATGTTATAATGTGCTGGTTTTACCGAACGATGGATACTGATGTAGAAACTTGCTGCTTTTACGAATGATCGATACTGATGGAGAAAAGTGCTGGTTATACTGATCCATGGATACCGGTGTAGAAACATGCTGGTTTTATCGAACGATAGATACTGATGTAGAAACTTGCTGGTTTTACAGAACGATGGATAGTAATGTAGAAACATGCTGGTTTTACGGAACAATGGATACTGATTTAGAAATGTTCAGGTTTTATGGAACGACGGATACAAATGTAGAAATGCGCTAGTTTTACAGAATGATGGATACAGATGTATAAATGTGCTGGTTTTTCCGAACGATGGATACTGATGTAGAAATGTACTGGTTTTACCGAACAATGGATACTGATGTAGAATTGTGCTGGTTTTATGGAACGAAGGATACTGATGTAGAAACTTGCTGGTTTTTCCGAACGATGGATACTGATGTAGAAACTTGCTGGTATTACCGAACAATGGATACTGATGTGGTCACGTGCTTTTAACGAATGATGTATAATGATGTAGAACGTGCAGGTTTTACCGAACGATGGATACTGATGTAGAAAATTACAGGTTTTACCGAACGATGGATACCGGTGTAGAAACATGCAGGTTTAACTGAACGATGGATACTGATCTAAAAATTTGCAGGTTTTACCGAACGATGGATGTAGAAACTTGCTGGTTTTACGGAACGATGTACACTTTTTTAGAAATTTGCTTGTTTTACGGAAAGATGGATATTGATGTAGAAGTATCCATGGATACTGGTGTAGAAACATGCTGGTTTTACCGAACGGTGGATACTGATGTAGAAACTTGGAGGTTTTACCAAACGATGGAGACGTGCTGGTTTTACCTAGCGATGGATATTGATGTAGTAATGTGCTGGTTTTACCGAACGATGGATACTGATGTAGAAATGTGCTGATTTTATGGATCGAAGGATACTGATGTACAAACTTGCTGGTTTTACCGAATGATGGATACTGATGTAGAAATGTGCTTTTTTTACTGAATGATGGATAGTGATGTAGAAATGTGCTGGTTTTACTGAACGATGGATACTGATGTAGAAATGTGCTGGTTTTATGGAACGAAGGATAGTGATGTAGAAATGTGCTGGCTTTACTGAACGATGGATACTGATGTAAAAACTTGCTGCTTTTCCGAACGATCAATACTGATGGAGAAAAGTGCTGGTTATACTGATTCATGGATACTGGTGTAGAAACATGCTGGTTTTACCGAACGATGGATACTGATGTAGAAACTTGCAGGTTTTACTGAACGGTGGATACTGATGTAGAAACTTGGAGGTTTTACCAAACGATGGAGACGTGCTGGTTTTACCTAGCGATGGATATTGATGTAGTAATGTGCTGGTTTTACCGATCAATGGATACTGATGTAGAAATGTGCTGGTTTTACGGAACGAAGGATACGGATGTAGAAACTTGCAGGTTTTACCGAACGATGGAGACTGATGTAGAAATGTTCTGGTTTTTTGGAACGACAGATACAGATGTCGAAATGCGCTAGTTTTACAGAACGATGGATACAGATGTATAAATGTGCTGATTTTTCTGAAGGATGGATGCTGATGTAGAAATGTACTGGTTTTACCGAACGATGGATCCGCCTGTAGAAATGTGCTCATTTTACGGAAGGATGGGTACTGATGTAGAAACAAGCTGGTTTGATGGAGTGATGGATTCTGATGTAGAAATGTGTTGGTTTCACTGAACGACAGATACTGATGTAAAAATGTGTTGGTTTTAACGAACAATGGATACTGATGTAGAAATGTACTGATTTTACTGAACGATGGATACTGATGTAGAAATGTGATCGTTTTACTGAATGACCGATACTGATGGAGAAATATGCTGGTTGTACCGAATGACGGATACTGATGTAGAAACGTACTGGTTTTACCGAACGATGGATATGCCTGTCGAAATATTCTGCTTTTACCGAACGATGGACACTGATGTAGAAACAAGCTGGTTTTATGGAGCGATGGATTCTGATGTAGAAATCTGCTGCTTTTACCGAACGACGGATACTGATGTAGAAACAAGCTGGTTTGATGGAGTGATGGATTCGGATGTAGAAATGTGTTGGTTTCACTGAACGACAGATACTGATGTAAAAATGTGTTGGTTTTAACGAACAATGGATACGGATGTAGAAATATGCTGGTTTTACCGAATGTTGGATACTGATGTAGAAACGTACTGGTTTTACTGAACGATGGATACGCCTGTCGAAATATTCTGCTTTTACCGAAAGAGGGACACTGATGTAGAAACAAGCTGGTTTTATGGAGCGATGGATTCTGATGTAGAAATCTGCTGCCTTTACTGAACGACGGACACTGATGTAGAAACTTTCTGGTTTTTCCAAACGATGGATATTGATGTAGAAATTTACAGGTTTTACCGAACGATGTACACTGTTTTAGAAATGTGCTTGTTTTACGGAAAGATGGATATTGACGTAGAAATATGTTCGTTTTACTGAATGATGGATACTGATATAGAAATGTGCTGCTTATACCGAACGATGGATACTGATGTGGAAAAAATCTGGTTTTATGGAGCGATGGATTCTGATGTAGAAATGTGCTGGTTTTACTGAACGATGGATACTGATGTAGAAACTTGCTGGTTTTACCGAACGATGGTTAGAGATGTAGAAATGTGCTGGTTTTACCGAACGATGGATCGTGATGTAAAATTGTGCTGGTTTTACAGAACGATGGATAGTAATGTAGAAACATGCTGGTTTTATGGAACAATGGATACTGATTTAGAAATGTTCAGGTTTTATGGAACGACGGATACAAATGTAGAAATGCGCTAGTTTTACAGAATGATGGATACAGATGTATAAATGTACTGGTTTTACCGAACAATGGATACTGATGTGGTCACGTGCTTTTAACGAACGATGTATAATGATGTAGAACGTGCAGGTTTTACCGAACGATGGATACTGATGTAGAAAATTACAGGTTTTACCGAACGATGGATACCGGTGTAGAAACATGCAGGTTTAACTGAACGATGGATACTGATCTAAAAATTTGCAGGTTTTACCGAACGATGGATGTAGAAACTTGCTGGTTTTACGGAACGATGTACACTTTTTTAGAAATTTGCTTGTTTTACGGAAAGATGGATATTGATGTAGAAGTATCCATGGATACTGGTGTAGAAACATGCTGGTTTTACCGAACGGTGGATACTGATGTAGAAACTTGGAGGTTTTACCAAACGATGGAGACGTGCTGGTTTTACCTAGCGATGGATATTGATGTAGTAATGTGCTGGTTTTACCGAACGATGGATACTGATGTAGAAATGTGCTGATTTTATGGATCGAAGGATACTGATGTACAAACTTGCTGGTTTTACCGAATGATGGATACTGATGTAGAAATGTGCTTTTTTTACTGAATGATGGATAGTGATGTAGAAATGTGCTGGTTTTACTGAACGATGGATACTGATGTAGAAATGTGCTGGTTTTATGGAACGAAGGATAGTGATGTAGAAATGTGCTGGCTTTACTGAACGATGGATACTGATGTAAAAACTTGCTGCTTTTCCGAACGATCAATACTGATGGAGAAAAGTGCTGGTTATACTGATTCATGGATACTGGTGTAGAAACATGCTGGTTTTACCGAACGATGGATACTGATGTAGAAACTTGCAGGTTTTACTGAACGGTGGATACTGATGTAGAAACTTGGAGGTTTTACCAAACGATGGAGACGTGCTGGTTTTACCTAGCGATGGATATTGATGTAGTAATGTGCTGGTTTTACCGATCAATGGATACTGATGTAGAAATGTGCTGGTTTTACGGAACGAAGGATACGGATGTAGAAACTTGCAGGTTTTACCGAACGATGGAGACTGATGTAGAAATGTTCTGGTTTTTTGGAACGACAGATACAGATGTCGAAATGCGCTAGTTTTACAGAACGATGGATACAGATGTATAAATGTGCTGATTTTTCTGAAGGATGGATGCTGATGTAGAAATGTACTGGTTTTACCGAACGATGGATCCGCCTGTAGAAATGTGCTCATTTTACGGAAGGATGGGTACTGATGTAGAAACAAGCTGGTTTGATGGAGTGATGGATTCTGATGTAGAAATGTGTTGGTTTCACTGAACGACAGATACTGATGTAAAAATGTGTTGGTTTTAACGAACAATGGATACTGATGTAGAAATGTACTGATTTTACTGAACGATGGATACTGATGTAGAAATGTGATCGTTTTACTGAATGACCGATACTGATGGAGAAATATGCTGGTTGTACCGAATGACGGATACTGATGTAGAAACGTACTGGTTTTACCGAACGATGGATATGCCTGTCGAAATATTCTGCTTTTACCGAACGATGGACACTGATGTAGAAACAAGCTGGTTTTATGGAGCGATGGATTCTGATGTAGAAATCTGCTGCTTTTACCGAACGACGGATACTGATGTAGAAACAAGCTGGTTTGATGGAGTGATGGATTCGGATGTAGAAATGTGTTGGTTTCACTGAACGACAGATACTGATGTAAAAATGTGTTGGTTTTAACGAACAATGGATACGGATGTAGAAATATGCTGGTTTTACCGAATGTTGGATACTGATGTAGAAACGTACTGGTTTTACTGAACGATGGATACGCCTGTCGAAATATTCTGCTTTTACCGAAAGAGGGACACTGATGTAGAAACAAGCTGGTTTTATGGAGCGATGGATTCTGATGTAGAAATCTGCTGCCTTTACTGAACGACGGACACTGATGTAGAAACTTTCTGGTTTTTCCAAACGATGGATATTGATGTAGAAATTTACAGGTTTTACCGAACGATGTACACTGTTTTAGAAATGTGCTTGTTTTACGGAAAGATGGATATTGACGTAGAAATATGTTCGTTTTACTGAATGATGGATACTGATATAGAAATGTGCTGCTTATACCGAACGATGGATACTGATGTGGAAAAAATCTGGTTTTATGGAGCGATGGATTCTGATGTAGAAATGTGCTGGTTTTACTGAACGATGGATACTGATGTAGAAACTTGCTGGTTTTACCGAACGATGGTTAGAGATGTAGAAATGTGCTGGTTTTACCGAACGATGGATCGTGATGTAAAATTGTGCTGGTTTTACAGAACGATGGATAGTAATGTAGAAACATGCTGGTTTTATGGAACAATGGATACTGATTTAGAAATGTTCAGGTTTTATGGAACGACGGATACAAATGTAGAAATGTGCTAGTTTTACGGAACGATGGATACAGATGTATAAATGTGCTGGTTTTTCCGAACGATGGATACTGATGTAGAAATGAACTGGTTCTACCGAACGATGGATACGCCTGTAGAAATGTGCTGGTTTCACCGAACGATGGATACGGATGTAGAAATGTGCTTTTTTTACCGAACGATGCATACTGATGTAGAAATGTGCTGGTTTTACCGAACAATGGATACTGATGTAGAAATGTGCTGGTTTTACGGAACGAAGGATACTGCTGTTGAAACTTGCTGGTTTTTCCGAATGATGGATACTGATGTAGAAATGTGCTGGTTTCACCGAACGATGGATACGGATGTAGAAATGTGCTTTTTTTACCGAACGATGCATACTGATGTAGAAATGTGCTGGTTTTACCGAACAATGGATACTGATGTAGAAATGTGCTGGTTTTACCGAACGATGGATACTGATGTAGAAATGTGCTGGTTTTATGGAACAAAGGATACTGCTGTTGAAACTTGCTGGTTTTTCCGAACGATGGATACTGATGTAGAAACTTGCTGGTTTTACCGAACGATTGATACTGATGAAGAAATGTGCTTGTTTTAACCGAACAAAGGATACTGATGTGGTCACTTGCTGCTTTTAACGAACGATGGATAATGATGTAGAAAAGTGATGGTTCTACCGATGAATGTATACTGGTGTAGAAACATGCTTGTTTTACCGAACGATGGATACTGATGTAGAAAATTACAGGTTTTACCGAACGATGGATACCGGTGTAGAAACATGCAGGTTTTACTGACCGATGGATACTGATCTAAAAATTTGCAGGTTTTACCGAACAATGGATACTGATGTAGAAACCTGCTGGTTTTACGGAACGATGTACACTATTTTAGAAATGTGCTTGTTTTACGGAAAGATGGATATTGATGTAGAAATATGTTCATTTTTCTGAATGATGGATACTGATGTAGAAATGTGCTGGTCTTACCGAACGATGGATATGCCTGTAGAAATGTGCTGCTTTTAGTGAACGATGGACACTGATGTAAAAATGTGCTGGTTTTACAGAATGATGGATACTGATGTAGAATTGTGCTGGTTTTACAGAACGATGGATAGTAATGTAGAAACATGCTGGTTTTATGGAACAATGGATACTGATTTAGAAATGTTCAGGTTTTATGGAACGACGGATACAAATGTAGAAATGTGCTAGTTTTACGGAACGATGGATACAGATGTATAAATGTGCTGGTTTTTCCGAACGATGGATACTGATGTAGAAATGAACTGGTTTTACCGAACGATGGATACGCCTGTAGAAATGTGCTGGTTTCACCGAACGATGGATACGGATGTAGAAATGTGCTTTTTTTACCGAACGATGCATACTGATGTAGAAATGTGCTGGTTTTACCGAACAATGGATACTGATGTAGAAATGTGCTGGTTTTACCGAACGATGGATACTGATGTAGAAATGTGCTGGTTTTATGGAACGAAGGATACTGCTGTTGAAACTTGCTGGTTTTTCCGAACGATGGATACTGATGTAGAAACTTGCTGGTTTTACCGAACGATTGATACTGATGAAGAAATGTGCTTGTTTTAACTGAACAAAGGATACTGATGTGGTCACTTGCTGCTTTTAACGAATGATGGATAATGATGTAGAAAAGTGATGGTTCTACCGATGAATGTATACTGGTGTAGAAACATGCTTGTTTTACCGAACGATGGATACTGATGTAGAAAATTACAGGTTTTACCGAACGATGGATACCGGTGTAGAAACATGCAGGTTTTACTGAACGATGGATACTGATCTAAAAATTTGCAGGTTTTACCGAACAATGGATACTGATGTAGAAACCTGCTGGTTTTACGGAACGATGTACACTATTTTAGAAATGTGCTTGTTTTACGGAAAGATGGATATTGATGTAGAAATGTGCTGGTCTTACCGAACGATGGATATGCCTGTAGAAATGTGCTGCTTTTACTGAACGATGGACACTGATGTGGAAACAAGCTGGTTTTATGGAGCAATGGATTCTGATGTAGAAATATGCAGGATTTACCGAACGATGGATACAGATGTAGAAATGTGCTGGTGTTTCGGAACGATGGATACGCCTGTAGAAATGTGCTGACTTCGCGGAAGAAAGGATACTGATATAGAACTGTACTGGTTTTACGGAACGATGGATAATGATGTAGAAAAATGGTGGTTTTAGTAAACGATCTATACTGATGTAGAAATGTACTGGTTTTACGTAACGATGGATACTGATGTTGAAATGTGCTTTTTTTACCGAATGATGGATACTGATGTAGAAATGTGCTGGTTTTACGGAACGAAGGATACTGATGTAGAAACTTGCTGGTTTTACCGAACGATGGATAGTGAGGTAGAAATGTGCTGGTTTTACCGAACGATGGATCGTGATTTAGAAATGTGCTGTTATAACCGAACGATGGATTCTGATGTAGAAATGTGCTGGTTTTACTGAACAATGGATACTGATTTAGAACAGTTCTGGTTTTATGTAACGACGGATACAGATGTAGAATTGGGCTAGTTTTACGGAACGATGGATACAGATGTATAAATGTGCTGGTTTTTCCGAACGATGGATACTGATGTAGAAATGTACTGGTTTTACCGAACGATGGAACCGCCTGTAGAAATGTGCTGGTTTTATGGAAGGATGGATACTGATGTAGAAATGTGCTGGTTTTACCGAACGATGGATACTGATGTAGAAACAAGCTTGTTTTATGGAGTGATGGATTCTGATGGAGAAATGTGCTGGTTTCACCGAACTACAGATACTGATGTAAAAATGTGCTGGTTTAACTGAATGATGGATACTGATGTAGAAATGTACTGGTTTTACCTAACGATGGATACTGATGTTGAAATGTGCTTTTTTTACTGAATGATGGGTACAGATGCATAAATGTGCTGGTTTTTCCGAACGATGGATACTGATGTAGAAATGTACTGGTTTTACCGAATGATGGAACCGCCTGTAGAAATGTGCTGGATTTATGGAAGGATGGATACTGATGTAGAAATGTGCTGGTTTTACCGAACGATGGATACTGATGTAGAAATGTGCTGGTTTTACGGAACGAAGGATACTGATGTAGAAACTTGCTGGTTTTACCGAACGATGGACAGTGAGGTAGAAATGTGCTGGTTTTACCGAACGATGGATCGTGATTTAGAAATGTGCTGTTATAACCGAACGATGGATTCTGATGTAGAAACTTGCTGCTTTTCCCAACGATCAATACTAATGGGGAAAAGTGTTGGTTATACTGATCCATGGATACTGATGGAGAAACTTGCAGGTTTTACCAAACGATGGAGACTGATGTAGAAACGTGCTGGTTTTACCTAGCGATGGATATTGATGTAGTAATGTGCTGGTTTTACCGAACGATGGATACTGATGTAGAAATTTGCTGGTTTTATGGATCGAAGGATACTGATGTACAAACTTGCTGGTTTTACCGAATGATGGATACTGATGTAGAAATGTGCTTTTTTTACTGAATGATGGATAGTGATGTAGAAATGTGCTCGTATTACTGAACGATGGATACTGATGAAGAAGTTTGCTGGTTTTACGGATCGATGGATACTGATGTACAAACTTGCTGGTTTTACCGAATGATGGATACTGATGTAGAAATGTGCTGGCTTTACCGAACGATGGATACTGATGTAAAAACTTGCTGCTTTTCCGAATGATCAATACTGATGGAGAAAAGTGCTGGTTATACTGATTCATGGATACTGGTGTAGAAACATCTGGTTTTACCGAACAAGGGATACTGATTTAGAAACTTGCAGGTTTTACCGAACGATGGAGACTGATGTAGAAATGTTCTGGTTTTTTGGAACGACAGATACAGATGTCTAAATGCGCTAGTTTTACAGAACGATGGATACAGATGTATAAATGTGCTGATTTTTCTGATGGATGGATACTGATGTAGAAATGTACTGGTTTTACCGAACGATGGATCCGCCTGTAGAAATGTGCTCGTTTTACGGAAGGATGGATACTGATGTAGAAACAAGCTGTTTTGATGGAGTGATGGATTCTGATGTAGAAATGTGTTGGTTTCACCGAACGACAGATACTGATGTAAAAATGTGTTGGTTTTAACGAACAATGGATACTGATGTAGAAATGTACTGATTTTACTGAACGATGGATACTGATGTAGAAATTTGCAGGTTTTACCGAACAATGGATACTGATGTAGAAACCTGCTGGTTTTACGGAACGATGTACACTATTTTAGAAATGTGCTTGTTTTACGGAAAGATGGATATTGATGTAGAAATGTGCTGGTCTTACCGAACGATGGATATGCCTGTAGAAATGTGCTGCTTTTACTGAACGATGGACACTGATGTGGAAACAAGCTGGTTTTATGGAGCAATGGATTCTGATGTAGAAATATGCAGGATTTACCGAACGATGGATACAGATGTAGAAATGTGCTGGTGTTTCGGAACGATGGATACGCCTGTAGAAATGTGCTGACTTCGCGGAAGAAAGGATACTGATATAGAACTGTACTGGTTTTACGGAACGATGGATAATGATGTAGAAAAATGGTGGTTTTAGTAAACGATCTATACTGATGTAGAAATGTACTGGTTTTACGTAACGATGGATACTGATGTTGAAATGTGCTTTTTTTACCGAATGATGGATACTGATGTAGAAATGTGCTGGTTTTACGGAACGAAGGATACTGATGTAGAAACTTGCTGGTTTTACCGAACGATGGATAGTGAGGTAGAAATGTGCTGGTTTTACCGAACGATGGATCGTGATTTAGAAATGTGCTGTTATAACCGAACGATGGATTCTGATGTAGAAATGTGCTGGTTTTACTGAACAATGGATACTGATTTAGAACAGTTCTGGTTTTATGTAACGACGGATACAGATGTAGAATTGGGCTAGTTTTACGGAACGATGGATACAGATGTATAAATGTGCTGGTTTTTCCGAACGATGGATACTGATGTAGAAATGTACTGGTTTTACCGAACGATGGAACCGCCTGTAGAAATGTGCTGGTTTTATGGAAGGATGGATACTGATGTAGAAATGTGCTGGTTTTACCGAACGATGGATACTGATGTAGAAACAAGCTTGTTTTATGGAGTGATGGATTCTGATGGAGAAATGTGCTGGTTTCACCGAACTACAGATACTGATGTAAAAATGTGCTGGTTTAACTGAATGATGGATACTGATGTAGAAATGTACTGGTTTTACCTAACGATGGATACTGATGTTGAAATGTGCTTTTTTTACTGAATGATGGGTACAGATGCATAAATGTGCTGGTTTTTCCGAACGATGGATACTGATGTAGAAATGTACTGGTTTTACCGAATGATGGAACCGCCTGTAGAAATGTGCTGGATTTATGGAAGGATGGATACTGATGTAGAAATGTGCTGGTTTTACCGAACGATGGATACTGATGTAGAAATGTGCTGGTTTTACGGAACGAAGGATACTGATGTAGAAACTTGCTGGTTTTACCGAACGATGGACAGTGAGGTAGAAATGTGCTGGTTTTACCGAACGATGGATCGTGATTTAGAAATGTGCTGTTATAACCGAACGATGGATTCTGATGTAGAAACTTGCTGCTTTTCCCAACGATCAATACTAATGGGGAAAAGTGTTGGTTATACTGATCCATGGATACTGATGGAGAAACTTGCAGGTTTTACCAAACGATGGAGACTGATGTAGAAACGTGCTGGTTTTACCTAGCGATGGATATTGATGTAGTAATGTGCTGGTTTTACCGAACGATGGATACTGATGTAGAAATTTGCTGGTTTTATGGATCGAAGGATACTGATGTACAAACTTGCTGGTTTTACCGAATGATGGATACTGATGTAGAAATGTGCTTTTTTTACTGAATGATGGATAGTGATGTAGAAATGTGCTCGTATTACTGAACGATGGATACTGATGAAGAAGTTTGCTGGTTTTACGGATCGATGGATACTGATGTACAAACTTGCTGGTTTTACCGAATGATGGATACTGATGTAGAAATGTGCTGGCTTTACCGAACGATGGATACTGATGTAAAAACTTGCTGCTTTTCCGAATGATCAATACTGATGGAGAAAAGTGCTGGTTATACTGATTCATGGATACTGGTGTAGAAACATCTGGTTTTACCGAACAAGGGATACTGATTTAGAAACTTGCAGGTTTTACCGAACGATGGAGACTGATGTAGAAATGTTCTGGTTTTTTGGAACGACAGATACAGATGTCTAAATGCGCTAGTTTTACAGAACGATGGATACAGATGTATAAATGTGCTGATTTTTCTGATGGATGGATACTGATGTAGAAATGTACTGGTTTTACCGAACGATGGATCCGCCTGTAGAAATGTGCTCGTTTTACGGAAGGATGGATACTGATGTAGAAACAAGCTGTTTTGATGGAGTGATGGATTCTGATGTAGAAATGTGTTGGTTTCACCGAACGACAGATACTGATGTAAAAATGTGTTGGTTTTAACGAACAATGGATACTGATGTAGAAATGTACTGATTTTACTGAACGATGGATACTGATGTAGAAATGTGTTTGTTTTACTGAATGACCGATACTGATGGAGAAATATGCTGGTTGTACCGAATGACGGATACTGATGTAGAAACGTACTGGTTTTACCGAACGATGGATATGCCTGTCGAAATATTCTGCTTTTACCGAACGATGGACACTGATGTAGAAACAAGCTGGTTTTATGGAGCGATGGATTCTGATGTAGAAATGTGTTGGTTTCACCGAACGACAGATACTGATGTAAAAATGTGTTGGTTTTAACGAACAATGGATACTGATGTAGAAATGTGCTGGTTTTACGGAACGACGGATACTGATGTACAAACTTGCTGGTTTTACTGAACGATGGACACTGATGTAGAAACAAGCGGGTTTTATGGAGCGATGGATTCTAATGTAGAAATGTGCAGGTTTTACCGAACGATGGCTACTGATGTAGAAATGTGCTGGTTTTACCGAACGATGGATACTGATGTAGAAACTTGCTGGTTTTACCAAACGATGGATACTGATGTAGAAATGTGCTGGATTTACCGAACGATGGATACGCCTGTAGAAAAGTGCTGCTTTTACCAAACGATGGATACTGATGTAGAAACTTGCTGGTTTTACCAAACGATGGATGCTGATGTAGAAATGTGCTGCTTTTACCGAACGATGGATACTGATGTGGAAACAAGCGGGTTTTATGGAGCGATGGATTCTAATGTAGAAATGTGTTCGTTTTACCGAACGATGGATACTGATGTAGATATGTGCTGGTTTTAACCGAACTATGGATACTGATGTAGAAATGTGCTGGTTTTACGGAACGGTGGATACTGATTTAGAAATGTGTTTATTTTACTGAACGATGGATACTGATTTAGAAACGTAGTGGTTTTACCGAATGCTGGATCTGCCTGTAGAAATGTGCTGGTTTTACGGAACGATGGATACTCATGTAGAAATGTGCTGGTTTTACCGAATGATGGATACGACTACACAAATACCGAACGATGGATACTGATGTAGAAACAAGCTGGTTTTATGGAGCGATGGATTCTGATGTAGAAATGTGCTGGTTTTACTGAACAATGGATACTGATTTAGAACAGTTCTGGTTTTATGTAACGATGGATACAGATGTAGAATTGCACTAGTTTTACGGAACGATGGATACAGATGTATAAATGTGCTGGTTTTTCCGAACGATGGATACTGATGTAGAAATGTACTGGTTTTACCGAACGATGGAACCGCCTGTAGAAATGTGCTGCTTTTATGGAAGCATGGATACTGATGTAGAAACAAGCTTGTTTTATGGAGTGATGGATTCTGATGGAGAAATGTGCTGGTTTCACCAAACGACAGATACTGATGTAAAAATGTGCTGGTTTAACTGAATGATGGATACTGATGTAGAAATGTGCTGCTTTTACCGAACGATGGATACTAATGTAGAAACAAGCTTGTTTTATGGAGTGATGGATTCTGATGGAGAAATATGCTGGTTTCACCGAACGAAAGATACTGATGTAAAAATGTGCTGGTTTAACTGAATGATGGATACTGATGTTGAAATGTGCTTTTTTTACTGAATGATGGATACAGATGCATAAATGTGCTGGTTTTTCCGAACGATGGATACTGATGTAGAAATGTACTGGTTTTACCGAATGATGGAACCGCCAGTAGAAATGTGCTGGATTTATGGAAGGATGGATACTGATGTAGAAATGTGCTGGTTTTATGGAAGGATGGATACTGATGTAGAAATGTGCTGGTTTTACCGAACGATGCATACTGATGTAGAAATGTGCTGGTTTTACCGAACAATGGATACTGATGTAGAAGTGTGCTGGTTTTACCGAACAATGGATACTGAAGTAGAAATGTGCTGGTTTTACGGAACGAAGGATACTGCTGTTGAAACTTGCTGGTTTTTCCGAACGATGGATATTGATGTAGAAACTTGCTGGTTTTACCGAACGATGGATACTGATGTAGAAATGTGCTGGTTTTACCGAACAATGGATACTGATGTGGTCACTTGCTGCTTTTAACGAACGATGGATAATGATGTAGAAATGTGCAGGTTTTACCGATCAATGGATACTGGTCTAGAAACATGCTTGTTTTACCGAACGATGGATACTGATGTAGAAAATTACAGGTTTTACCGAACGATGGATACCGGTGTAGAAACATGAAGGTTTTACTGAACGATGGATACTGATCTAAAAATTTGCAGGTTTTACCGAACAATGGATACTGATGTAGAAACCTGCTGGTTTTACGGAACGATGTACACTATTTTAGAAATGTGCTTGTATTACGGAAAGATGGATATTGATGTAGAAATATGTTCATTTTTCTGAACGATGGATACTGATGTAGAAATGTGCTGGTCTTACCGAACGATGGATATGCCTGTAGAAATGTGCTGCTTTTACTGAACGATGGACACTGATGTGGAAACAAGCTGGTTTTATGGAGCAATGGATTCTGATGTAGAAATATGCAGGATTTACCGAACGATGGATACAGATGTAGAAATGTGCTGGTGTTTCGGAACGATGGATACGCCTGTAGAAATGTGCTGACTTCGCGGAAGAAAGGATACTGATATAGAACTGTACTGGTTTTACGGAACGATGGATAATGATGTAGAAAAATGGTGGTTTTAGTAAACGATCTATACTGATGTAGAAATGTACTGGTTTTACGGAACGATGGATACTGATGTTGAAATGTGCTTTTTTTACCGAATGATGGATACTGATGTAGAAATGTGCTGGTTTTACGGAACGAAGGATACTGATGTAGAAACTTGCTGGTTTTACCGAACGATGGATAGTGAGGTAGAAATGTGCTGGTTTTACCGAACGATGGATCGTGATTTAGAAATGTGCTGTTATAACCGAACGATGGATTCTGATGTAGAAATGTGCTGGTTTTACTGAACAATGGATACTGATTTAGAACAGTTCTGGTTTTATGTAACGACGGATACAGATGTAGAATTGGGCTAGTTTTACGGAACGATGGATACAGATGTATAAATGTGCTGGTTTTTCCGAACGATGGATACTGATGTAGAAATGTACTGGTTTTACCGAACGATGGAACCGCCTGTAGAAATGTGCTGGTTTTATGGAAGGATGGATACTGATGTAGAAATGTGCTGGTTTTACCGAACGATGGATACTGATGTAGAAACAAGCTTGTTTTATGGAGTGATGGATTCTGATGGAGAAATGTGCTGGTTTCACCGAACTACAGATACTGATGTAAAAATGTGCTGGTTTAACTGAATGATGGATACTGATGTAGAAACTTGCTGGTTTTACCGAACGATGGACAGTGAGGTAGAAATGTGCTGGTTTTACCGAACGATGGATCGTGATTTAGAAATGTGCTGTTATAACCGAACGATGGATTCTGATGTAGAAACTTGCTGCTTTTCCCAACGATCAATACTGATGGGGAAAAGTGTTGGTTATACTGATCCATGGATACTGATGGAGAAACTTGCAGGTTTTACCAAACGATGGAGACTGATGTAGAAACGTGCTGGTTTTACCTAGCGATGGATATTGATGTAGTAATGTGCTGGTTTTACCGAACGATGGATACTGATGTAGAAATTTGCTGGTTTTATGGATCGAAGGATACTGATGTACAAACTTGCTGGTTTTACCGAATGATGGATACTGATGTAGAAATGTGCTTTTTTTACTGAATGATGGATAGTGATGTAGAAATGTGCTCGTATTACTGAACGATGGATACTGATGAAGAAGTTTGCTGGTTTTACGGATCGATGGATACTGATGTACAAACTTGCTGGTTTTACCGAATGATGGATACTGATGTAGAAATGTGCTGGCTTTACCGAACGATGGATACTGATGTAAAAACTTGCTGCTTTTCCGAATGATCAATACTGATGGAGAAAAGTGCTGGTTATACTGATTCATGGATACTGGTGTAGAAACATCTGGTTTTACCGAACAAGGGATACTGATTTAGAAACTTGCAGGTTTTACCGAACGATGGAGACTGATGTAGAAATGTTCTGGTTTTTTGGAACGACAGATACAGATGTCTAAATGCGCTAGTTTTACAGAACGATGGATACAGATGTATAAATGTGCTGATTTTTCTGATGGATGGATACTGATGTAGAAATGTACTGGTTTTACCGAACGATGGATCCGCCTGTAGAAATGTGCTCGTTTTACGGAAGGATGGATACTGATGTAGAAACAAGCTGTTTTGATGGAGTGATGGATTCTGATGTAGAAATGTGTTGGTTTCACCGAACGACAGATACTGATGTAAAAATGTGTTGGTTTTAACGAACAATGGATACTGATGTAGAAATGTACTGATTTTACTGAACGATGGATACTGATGTAGAAATGTGTTTGTTTTACTGAATGACCGATACTGATGGAGAAATATGCTGGTTGTACCGAATGACGGATACTGATGTAGAAACGTACTGGTTTTACCGAACGATGGATATGCCTGTCGAAATATTCTGCTTTTACCGAACGATGGACACTGATGTAGAAACAAGCTGGTTTTATGGAGCGATGGATTCTGATGTAGAAATGTGTTGGTTTCACCGAACGACAGATACTGATGTAAAAATGTGTTGGTTTTAACGAACAATGGATACTGATGTAGAAATGTGCTGGTTTTACGGAACGACGGATACTGATGTACAAACTTGCTGGTTTTACTGAACGATGGACACTGATGTAGAAACAAGCGGGTTTTATGGAGCGATGGATTCTAATGTAGAAATGTGCAGGTTTTACCGAACGATGGCTACTGATGTAGAAATGTGCTGGTTTTACCGAACGATGGATACTGATGTAGAAACTTGCTGGTTTTACCAAACGATGGATACTGATGTAGAAATGTGCTGGATTTACCGAACGATGGATACGCCTGTAGAAAAGTGCTGCTTTTACCAAACGATGGATACTGATGTAGAAACTTGCTGGTTTTACCAAACGATGGATGCTGATGTAGAAATGTGCTGCTTTTACCGAACGATGGATACTGATGTGGAAACAAGCGGGTTTTATGGAGCGATGGATTCTAATGTAGAAATGTGTTCGTTTTACCGAACGATGGATACTGATGTAGATATGTGCTGGTTTTAACCGAACTATGGATACTGATGTAGAAATGTGCTGGTTTTACGGAACGGTGGATACTGATTTAGAAATGTGTTTATTTTACTGAACGATGGATACTGATTTAGAAACGTAGTGGTTTTACCGAATGCTGGATCTGCCTGTAGAAATGTGCTGGTTTTACGGAACGATGGATACTCATGTAGAAATGTGCTGGTTTTACCGAATGATGGATACGACTACACAAATACCGAACGATGGATACTGATGTAGAAACAAGCTGGTTTTATGGAGCGATGGATTCTGATGTAGAAATGTGCTGGTTTTACTGAACAATGGATACTGATTTAGAACAGTTCTGGTTTTATGTAACGATGGATACAGATGTAGAATTGCACTAGTTTTACGGAACGATGGATACAGATGTATAAATGTGCTGGTTTTTCCGAACGATGGATACTGATGTAGAAATGTACTGGTTTTACCGAACGATGGAACCGCCTGTAGAAATGTGCTGCTTTTATGGAAGCATGGATACTGATGTAGAAACAAGCTTGTTTTATGGAGTGATGGATTCTGATGGAGAAATGTGCTGGTTTCACCAAACGACAGATACTGATGTAAAAATGTGCTGGTTTAACTGAATGATGGATACTGATGTAGAAATGTGCTGCTTTTACCGAACGATGGATACTAATGTAGAAACAAGCTTGTTTTATGGAGTGATGGATTCTGATGGAGAAATATGCTGGTTTCACCGAACGAAAGATACTGATGTAAAAATGTGCTGGTTTAACTGAATGATGGATACTGATGTTGAAATGTGCTTTTTTTACTGAATGATGGATACAGATGCATAAATGTGCTGGTTTTTCCGAACGATGGATACTGATGTAGAAATGTACTGGTTTTACCGAATGATGGAACCGCCAGTAGAAATGTGCTGGATTTATGGAAGGATGGATACTGATGTAGAAATGTGCTGGTTTTACCGAACGATGCATACTGATGTAGAAATGTGCTGGTTTTACCGAACAATGGATACTGATGTAGAAGTGTGCTGGTTTTACCGAACAATGGATACTGAAGTAGAAATGTGCTGGTTTTACGGAACGAAGGATACTGCTGTTGAAACTTGCTGGTTTTTCCGAACGATGGATATTGATGTAGAAACTTGCTGGTTTTACCGAACGATGGATACTGATGTAGAAATGTGCTGGTTTTACCGAACAATGGATACTGATGTGGTCACTTGCTGCTTTTAACGAACGATGGATAATGATGTAGAAACGTGCAGGTTTTACCGATCAATGGATACTGGTCTAGAAACATGCTTGTTTTACCGAACGATGGATACTGATGTAGAAAATTACAGGTTTTACCGAACGATGGATACCGGTGTAGAAACATGAAGGTTTTACTGAACGATGGATACTGATCTAAAAATTTGCAGGTTTTACCGAACAATGGATACTGATGTAGAAACCTGCTGGTTTTACGGAACGATGTACACTATTTTAGAAATGTGCTTGTATTACGGAAAGATGGATATTGATGTAGAAATATGTTCATTTTTCTGAACGATGGATACTGATGTAGAAATGTGCTGGTCTTACCGAACGATGGATATGCCTGTAGAAATGTGCTGCTTTTACTGAACGATGGACACTGATGTGGAAACAAGCTGGTTTTATGGAGCAATGGATTCTGATGTAGAAATATGCAGGATTTACCGAACGATGGATACAGATGTAGAAATGTGCTGGTGTTTCGGAACGATGGATACGCCTGTAGAAATGTGCTGACTTCGCGGAAGAAAGGATACTGATATAGAACTGTACTGGTTTTACGGAACGATGGATAATGATGTAGAAAAATGGTGGTTTTAGTAAACGATCTATACTGATGTAGAAATGTACTGGTTTTACGGAACGATGGATACTGATGTTGAAATGTGCTTTTTTTACCGAATGATGGATACTGATGTAGAAATGTGCTGGTTTTACGGAACGAAGGATACTGATGTAGAAACTTGCTGGTTTTACCGAACGATGGATAGTGAGGTAGAAATGTGCTGGTTTTACCGAACGATGGATCGTGATTTAGAAATGTGCTGTTATAACCGAACGATGGATTCTGATGTAGAAATGTGCTGGTTTTACTGAACAATGGATACTGATTTAGAACAGTTCTGGTTTTATGTAACGACGGATACAGATGTAGAATTGGGCTAGTTTTACGGAACGATGGATACAGATGTATAAATGTGCTGGTTTTTCCGAACGATGGATACTGATGTAGAAATGTACTGGTTTTACCGAACGATGGAACCGCCTGTAGAAATGTGCTGGTTTTATGGAAGGATGGATACTGATGTAGAAATGTGCTGGTTTTACCGAACGATGGATACTGATGTAGAAACAAGCTTGTTTTATGGAGTGATGGATTCTGATGGAGAAATGTGCTGGTTTCACCGAACTACAGATACTGATGTAAAAATGTGCTGGTTTAACTGAATGATGGATACTGATGTAGAAATGTATTGGTTTTACCTAACGATGGATACTGATGTTGAAATGTGCTTTTTTTACTGAATGATGGATACAGATGCATAAATGTGCTGGTTTTTCCGAACGATGGATACTAATGTAGAAATATACTGGTTTTACCGAATGATGGAACCGCCTGTAGAAATGTGCTGGTTTTACCGAACGATGGATACTGATGTAGAAATGTGCTGGTTTTACGGAACGAAGGATACTGATGTAGAAACTTGCTGGTTTTACCGAACGATGGACAGTGAGGTAGAAATGTGCTGGTTTTACCGAACGATGGATCGTGATTTAGAAATGTGCTGTTATAACCGAACGATGGATTCTGATGTAGAAACTTGCTGCTTTTCCCAACGATCAATACTGATGGGGAAAAGTGTTGGTTATACTGATCCATGGACACTGGTGTAAAAACATGCTGGTTTTACCGAACGGTGGATACTGATGTAGAAACTTGCAGGTTTTACCAAACGATGGAGACTGATGTAGAAACGTGCTGGTTTTACCTAGCGATGGATATTGATGTAGTAATGTGCTGGTTTTACTGAACGATGGATACTGATGTAGAAATTTGCTGGTTTTATGGATCGAAGGATACTGATGTACAAACTTGCTGGTTTTACCGAATGATGGATACTGATGTAGAAATGTGCTTTTTTTACTGAATGATGGATAGTGATGTAGAAATGTGCTGGTATTACTGAACGATGGATACTGATGAAGAAGTTTGCTGGTTTTACGGATCGATGGATACTGATGTACAAACTTGCTGGTTTTACCGAACGATGGATACTGATGTAAAAACTTGCTGCTTTTCCGAATGATCAATACTGATGGAGAAAAGTGCTGGTTATACTGATTCATGGATACTGGTGTAGAAACATCTGGTTTTACCGAACAATGGATACTGATGTAGAAACTTGCAGGTTTTACCGAACGATGGAGACTGATGTAGAAATGTTCTGGTTTTTTGGAACGACAGATACAGATGTCGAAATGCGCTAGTTTTACAGAACGATGGATACAGATGTATAAATGTGCTGATTTTTCTGAAGGATGGATGCTGATGTAGAAATGTACTGGTTTTACCGAACGATGGATCCGCCTGTAGAAATGTGCTCATTTTACGGAAGGATGGGTACTGATGTAGAAACAAGCTGGTTTGATGGAGTGATGGATTCTGATGTAGAAATGTGTTGGTTTCACTGAACGACAGATACTGATGTAAAAATGTGTTGGTTTTAACGAACAATGGATACTGATGTAGAAATGTACTGGTTTTACCGAACGATGGAACCGCCTGTAGAAATGTGCTGGTTTTACCGAACGATGGATACTGATGTAGAAACAAGCTTGTTTTATGGAGTGATGGATTCTGATGGAGAAATGTGCTGGTTTCACCGAACTACAGATACTGATGTAAAAATGTGCTGGTTTAACTGAATGATGGATACTGATGTAGAAATGTACTGGTTTTACCTAACGATGGATACTGATGTTGAAATGTGCTTTTTTTACTGAATGATGGATACAGATGCATAAATGTGC
This sequence comes from Hypanus sabinus, assembly GCF_030144855.1. NCBI lineage: Eukaryota > Metazoa > Chordata > Chondrichthyes > Myliobatiformes > Dasyatidae > Hypanus > Hypanus sabinus. The sequence continues at coordinate 168,783,849 of NC_082713.1, forward strand.
TGGTTTTTCCGAACGATGGATACTGATGTAGAAATGTACTGGTTTTACCGAATGATGGAACCGCCTGTAGAAATGTGCTGGTTTTACCGAACGATGGATACTGATGTAGAAATGTGCTGGTTTTACGGAACGAAGGATACTGATGTAGAAACTTGCTGGTTTTACCGAACGATGGACAGTGAGGTAGAAATGTGCTGGTTTTACCGAACGATGGATCGTGATTTAGAAATGTGCTGTTATAACCGAACGATGGATTCTGATGTAGAAACTTGCTGCTTTTCCCAACGATCAATACTGATGGGGAAAAGTGTTGGTTATACTGATCCATGGATACTGATGTAGAAACTTGCAGGTTTTACCAAACGATGGAGACTGATGTAGAAACGTGCTGGTTTTACCTAGCGATGGATATTGATGTAGTAATGTGCTGGTTTTACCGAACGATGGATACTGATGTAGAAATTTGCTGGTTTTATGGATCGAAGGATACTGATGTACAAACTTGCTGGTTTTACCGAATGATGGATACTGATGTAGAAATGTGCTTTTTTTACTGAATGATGGATAGTGATGTAGAAATGTGCTCGTATTACTGAACGATGGATACTGATGAAGAAGTTTGCTGGTTTTACGGATCGATGGATACTGATGTACAAACTTGCTGGTTTTACCGAATGATGGATACTGGTGTAGAAACATGCTGGTTTTACCGAACGGTGGATACTGATGTAGAAACTTGCAGGTTTTACCAAACGATGGAGACTGATGTAGAAACGTGCTGGTTTTACCTAGCGATGGATATTGATGTAGTAATGTGCTGGTTTTACCGAACGATGGATACTGATGTAGAAATTTGCTGGTTTTATGGATCGAAGGATACTGATGTACAAACTTGCTGGTTTTACCGAATGATGGATACTGATGTAGAAATGTGCTTTTTTTACTGAATGATGGATAGTGATGTAGAAATGTGCTGGTATTACTGAACGATGGATACTGATGAAGAAGTTTGCTGGTTTTACGGATCGATGGATACTGATGTACAAACTTGCTGGTTTTACCGAACGATGGATACTGATGTAAAAACTTGCTGCTTTTCCGAATGATCAATACTGATGGAGAAAAGTGCTGGTTATACTGATTCATGGATACTGGTGTAGAAACATCTGGTTTTACCGAACAATGGTTACTGATGTAGAAACTTGCAGGTTTTACCGAACGATGGAGACTGATGTAGAAATGTTCTGGTTTTTTGGAACGACAGATACAGATGTCGAAATGCGCTAGTTTTACAGAACGATGGATACAGATGTATAAATGTGCTGATTTTTCTGAAGGATGGATGCTGATGTAGAAATGTACTGGTTTTACCGAACGATGGATCCGCCTGTAGAAATGTGCTCATTTTACGGAAGGATGGGTACTGATGTAGAAACAAGCTGGTTTGATGGAGTGATGGATTCTGATGTAGAAATGTGTTGGTTTCACTGAACGACAGATACTGATGTAAAAATGTGTTGGTTTTAACGAACAATGGATACTGATGTAGAAATGTACTGGTTTTACCGAACGATGGAACCGCCTGTAGAAATGTGCTGGTTTTACCGAACGATGGATACTGATGTAGAAACAAGCTTGTTTTATGGAATGATGGATTCTGATGGAGAAATGTGCTGGTTTCACCGAACTACAGATACTGATGTAAAAATGTGCTGGTTTAACTGAATGATGGATACTGATGTAGAAATGTACTGGTTTTACCTAACGATGGATACTGATGTTGAAATGTGCTTTTTTTACTGAATGATGGATACAGATGCATAAATGTGCTGGTTTTTCCGAACGATGGATACTGATCTAGAAATGTACTGGTTTTACCGAATGATGGAACCGCCTGTAGAAATGTGCTGGTTTTACCGAACGATGGATACTGATGTAGAAATGTGCTGGTTTTACGGAACGAAGGATACTGATGTAGAAACTTGCTGGTTTAACCGAACGATGGACAGTGAGGTAGAAATGTGCTGGTTTTACCGAACGATGGATCGTGATTTAGAAATGTGCTGTTATAACCGAACGATGGATTCTGATGTAGAAACTTGCTGCTTTTCCCAACGATCAATACTGATGGGGAAAAGTGTTGGTTATACTGATCCATGGATACTGGTGTAGAAACATGCTGGTTTTACCGAACGGTGGATACTGATGTAGAAACTTGCAGGTTTTACCAAACGATGGAGACTGATGTAGAAACGTGCTGGTTTTACCTAGCGATGGATATTGATGTAGTAATGTGCTGGTTTTACCGAACGATGGATACTGATGTAGAAATTTGCTGGTTTTATGGATCGAAGGATACTGATGTACAAACTTGCTGGTTTTACCGAATGATGGATACTGATGTAGAAATGTGCTTTTTTTACTGAATGATGGATAGTGATGTAGAAATGTGCTGGTATTACTGAACGATGGATACTGATGAAGAAGTTTGCTGGTTTTACGGATCGATGGATACTGATGTACAAACTTGCTGGTTTTACCGAACGATGGATACTGATGTAAAAACTTGCTGCTTTTCCGAATGATCAATACTGATGGAGAAAAGTGCTGGTTATACTGATTCATGGATACTGGTGTAGAAACATCTGGTTTTACCGAACAATGGATACTGATGTAGAAACTTGCAGGTTTTACCGAACGATGGAGACTGATGTAGAAATGTTCTGGTATTTTGGAACGACAGATACAGATGTCGAAATGCGCTAGTTTTACAGAACGATGGATACAGATGTATAAATGTGCTGATTTTTCTGAAGGATGGATGCTGATGTAGAAATGTACTGGTTTTACCGAACGATGGATCCGCCTGTAGAAATGTGCTCATTTTACGGAAGGATGGGTACTGATGTAGAAACAAGCTGGTTTGATGGAGTGATGGATTCTGATGTAGAAATGTGTTGGTTTCACTGAACGACAGATACTGATGTAAAAATGTGTTGGTTTTAACGAACAATGGATACTGATGTAGAAATGTACTGATTTTACTGAACGATGGATACTGATGTAGAAATGTGTTCGTTTTACTGAATGACCGATACTGATGGAGAAATATGCTGGTTGTACCGAATGACGGATACTGATGTAGAAACGTACTGCTTTTACCGAACGATGGACACTGATGTAGAAACAAGCTGGTTTTATGGAGCGATGGTTTCTGATGTAGAAATCTGCTGCTTTTACCGAACGACGGATACTGATGTAGAAACAAGCTGGTTTGATGGAGTGATGGATTCGGATGTAGAAATGTGTTGGTTTCACTGAACGACAGATACTGATGTAAAAATGTGTTGGTTTTAACGAACAATGGATACTGATGTAGAAATATGCTGGTTTTACCGAATGATGGATACTGATGTAGAAACGTACTGGTTTTACTGAACGATGGATACGCCTGTCGAAATATTCTGCTTTTACCGAAAGAGGGACACTGATGTAGAAACAAGCTGGTTTTATGGAGCGATGGATTCTGATGTAGAAATCTGCTGCCTTTACTGAACGACGGATACTGATGTAGAAACTTGCTGGTTTTTCCAAACGATGGATACTGATGTAGAAACTTGCTGGTTTTACCGAACGATTGATACTGATGAAGAAATGTGCTTGCTTTAACCGAACAATGGATACTGATGTGGTCACTTGCTGCTTTTAACGAACGATGGATAATGATGTAGAAACATGCTGGTTTTAACGATCAATGGATACTGATGTAGAATTGTGCTGGTTTTACAGAACGATGGATAGTAATGTAGAAACTTGCTGGTTTTATGGAACAATGGATACTGATTTAGAAATGTTCAGGTTTTATGGAACGACGGATACAAATGTAGAAATGTGCTAGTTTTACGGAACGATGGATACAGATGTATAAATGTGCTGGTTTTTCCGAACGATGGATACTGATGTAGAAATGAACTGGTTTTACCGAACGATGGATACGCCTGTAGTAATGTGCTGGTTTCACCGAACGATGGATACGGATGTAGAAATGTGCTTTTTTTACCGAACGATGCATACTGATGTAGAAATGTGCTGGTTTTACCGAACAATGGATACTGATGTAGAAATGTGCTGGTTTTACGGAACGAAGGATACTGCTGTTGAAACTTGCTGGTTTTTCCGAACGATGGATACTGATGTAGAAATGTGCTGGTTTCACCGAACGATGGATACGGATGTAGAAATGTGCTTTTTTTACCGAACGATGCATACTGATGTAGAAATGTGCTGGTTTTACCGAACAATGGATACTGATGTAGAAATATGCTGGTTTTACCGAACGACGGATATTGATGTAGAAATTTACAGGTTTTACCGAACGATGTACACTGTTTTAGAAATGTGCTTGTTTTACGGAAAGATGGATATTGATGTAGAAATATGTTCGTTTTACTGAATGATGGATACTGATATAGAAATGTGCTAGTTTTACCGAACGATGGATACGCCTGAAGAAATGTGCTGCTTATACCGAACGATGGATACTGATGTGGAAAAAATCTGGTTTTATGGAGCGATGGATTCTGATGTAGAAATGTGCTGGTTTTACCGAACGATGGAGACTGATGTAGAAATGTGCTGGTTTTACGGAACGACGGATACTGATGTACAAACTTGCTGGTTTTACTGAACGATGGATACTGATGTAGAAACTTGCTGGTTTTACCGAACGATGGTTAGAGATGTAGAAATGTGCTGGTTTTACCGAGCGATGGATCGTGATGTAGAAATGTGCTGTTATAATCGAACGATGGATACCGATGTAGAAACTTGTAGGTTTTACCGAACGATGGAGACTGATGTAGAAACGTGCTGGTTTTACCAAACGATGGAGACTGATGTAGAAACGTGCTGGTTTTACCAAACGATGGATACTGATGTAGAAATGTGCTGGTTTTACAGAACGATGGATAGTGATGTAGAATTGTGCTGGTTTTACAGAACGATGGATAGTAATGTAGAAACATGCTGGTTTTATGGAACAATGGATACTGATTTAGAAATGTTCAGGTTTTATGGAACGACGGATACAAATGTAGAAATGTGCTAGTTTTACGGAACGATGGATACAGATGTATAAATGTGCTGGTTTTTCCGAATGATGGATACTGATGTAGAAATGAACTGGTTTTACCGAACGATGGATACGCCTGTAGAAATGTGCTGGTTTCACCGAACGATGGATACAGATGTAGAAATGTGCTTTTTTTACCGAACGATGCATACTGATGTAGAAATGTGCTGGTTTTACCGAACAATGGATACTGATGTAGAAATGTGCTGGTTTTACGGAACGAAGGATACTGCTGTTGAAACTTGCTGGTTTTTCCGAACGATGGATACTGATGTAGAAACTTGCTGGTTTTACCGAACGATTGATACTGATGAAGAAATGTGCTTGTTTTAACCGAACAAAGGATACTGATGTGGTCACTTGCTGCTTTTAACGAACGATGGATAATGATGTAGAAAAGTGATGGTTCTACCGATGAATGTATACTGGTGTAGAAACTTGCTGGTTTTACCGAACAATGGATGGTGAGGTAGAAATGTGCTTTTTTTACTGAATGATGGATAGTGATGTAGAAATGTGCTGGTTTTACGGAACGAAGGATACGGATGTAGAAACTTGCTGGTTGTACCGAACGATGGATACTGATGTAGAAATGTGCTGGCTTTACCGAACGATGGATACTGATGTAAAAACTTCCTGCTTTTCCGAACGATCAATACTGATGGAGAAAGGTGCGGGTTATACTGATTCATGGAGACTGATGTAGAAACATGCTGGTTTTACCTAGCGATGGATATTGATGTTATAATGTGCTGGTTTTAACGAACGATGGATACTGATGTAGAAATGTGCTGGTTTTACGGATCGAAGGATACTGATGTAGAAACTTGCTGGTTTTACCAAACGATGGATACTGATGTAGAAATGTGCTTTTTTTACTGAATGATGGATAGTGATGTAGAAACATGCTGGTTTTACCGATCAATGGATACTGATGTAGAAATGTGCTGGTTTTACCGAACGATGGATACTGATGTAGAAACTTGCTGCTTTTACGAATGATCGATACTGATGGAGAAAAGTGCTGGTTATACTGATCCATGGATACAGGTGTAGAAACATGCTGGTTTTATCGAACGATAGATACTGATGTAGAAACATGCTGGTTTTACGGAACAATGGATACTGATTTAGAAATGTTCAGGTTTTTTGGAACGACGGATACAAATGTAGAAATGCGCTAGTTTTACAGAATGATGGATACAGATGTATAAATGTACTGGTTTTACCGAACAATGGATACTGATGTGGTCACGTGCTTTTAACGAACGATGTATAATGATGTAGAACGTGCAGGTTTTACTGAACGATGGATACTGATGTAGAAAATTACAGGATTTACCGAACGATGGATACCGGTGTAGAAACATGCAGGTTTAACTGAACGATGGATACTGATCTAAAAATTTGCAGGTTTTACCGAACGATGGATACTGATGTAGAAACTTGCTGGTTTTACGGAACGATGTACACTTTTTTAGAAATGTGCTTGTTTTACGGAAAGATGGATATTGATGTAGAAATATGTTCATTTTTCTGAAAGATGGATACTGATGTACAAATGTACTGGTTTTACTGAACGATGGATCCGCCTGTAGAAATGTCGTCATTTTACGGAGGGATGCATACTGATGTAGAAACAAGCTGGTTTGATGGAGTGATGGATTCTGATGTAGAAATGTGGTGGTTTCACCGAACGACAGATACTGATGTAAAAATGTCCTGATTTTACTGAATGATGGATACTGATGTAGAAATGTGTTCGTTTTACTGAATGACAGATACTGATGTAGAAATATGCTGGTTTTACTGAATGATGGATACTGATGTAGAAATATGCTGGTTTTACCGAATGATGGATACTGATGTAGACACAAACTGGTTTTATGGAGCGATGGATTCTGATGTAGAAATCTGCTGCTTTTACCGAACGAAGGATACTCATGTAGAAATGTGCTGTTATAACCGAACGATGGATACTGATGTAGAAATGTGCAGGATTTACTGAACAATGGATACTGATGTAGAAATGTGCTGGTTTTACCGAACGATGGATACTGATGTACAATTGTGCTGGTTTTACTGAACGATGGAAACTGATGTCGAAACTTGCAGGTTTTACCAAACAATGGATAGTGAGGTAGAAATGTGCTGGTTTTACCGAACGATGGATCGTGATTTAGAAATGTGCTGTTATAACCGAACGATGGATTCTGATGTAGAAACTTGCTGCTTTTCTCAATGACCAATACTGATGTAGAAAAGTACTGGTTATACTGATCCATGGATACTGGTGTAGAAACATGCTGGTTTTACCGAACGGTGGATACTGATGTAGAAACTTGCAGGTTTTACCAAACGATGGAGACTGATGTAGAAACGTGTTGGTTTTACCTAGCGATGGATATTGATGTAGTAATGTGCTGGTTTTACCGAACGAAGGATACTGATGTTGAAATGTGCTTTTTTTACCGAATGATGGATACTGATGTAGAAATGTGCTGGTTTTACTGAACGATGGATACTGATGTAGAATTGTGCTGGTTTTACGGAACGAAGGATACGGATGTAGAAACTTGCTGGTTGTACCGAACGATGGATACTGATGTAGAAATGTGCTGGTTTTACCGAACAATGGATACTGATGTAGAAATGTGCTGGTTTTACCGAACAATGGATACTGATGTAGAAATGTGCTGGTTTTACCGAACAATGGATACTGATGTAGAAATGTGCTGGTTTTACCGAACAATGGATACTGCTGTAGAAATGTGCTGGTTTTACCGAACGATGGATACTGATGTAGAAATGTGCTGGTTTTACGGAACGAAGGATACTGCTGTTGAAACTTGCTGGTTTTTCCGAACGATGGATACTGATGTAGAAACTTGCTGGTTTTACCGAACGATTGATACTGATGAAGAAATGTGCTTGTTTTAACCGAACAAAGGATACTGATGTGGTCACTTGCTGCTTTTAACGAACGATGGATAATGATGTAGAAAAGTGATGGTTCTACCGATGAATGTATACTGGTGTAGAAACTTGCTGGTTTTACCGAACAATGGATAGTGATGTAGAAATGTGCTGGTTTTACTGAACGATGGATACTGATGTAGAAATGTGCTGGTTTTACTGAACGATGGATACTGATGTAGAAATGTGCTGGTTTTTCTGAACGATGGATACTGATGTAGAATTGTGCTGGTTTTACGGAACGAAGGATACGGATGTAGAAACTTGCTGGTTGTACCGAACGATGGATACTGATGTAGAAATGTGCTGGCTTTACCGAACGATGGATACTGATGTAAAAACTTGCTGCTTTTCCGAACGATCAATACTGATGGAGAAAGGTGCGGGTTATACTGATTCATGGAGACTGATGTAGAAACATGCTGGTTTTACCTAGCGATGGATATTGATGTTATAATGTGCTGGTTTTAACGAACGATGGATACTGATGTAGAAACTTGCTGGTTTTACCAAACGATGGATACTGATGTAGAAATGTGCTTTTTTTACTGAATGATGGATAGTGATGTAGAATCGTGCTGGTTTTACCGATCAATGGATACTGATGTAGAAATGTGCTGGTTTTACCGAACGATGGATACTGATGTAGAAATGTGCTGGTTTTACCGAACGATGGATACTGATGTAGAAACTTGCTGGTTTTACAGAACGATGGATAGTAATGTAGAAACATGCTGGTTTTACGGAACAATGGATACTGATTTAGAAATGTTCAGGTTTTATGGAACGACGGATACAAATGTAGAAATGCGCTAGTTTTACAGAACGATGGATACTGATGTATAAATGTGCTGGTTTTTCCGAACGATGGATACTGATGTAGAAATGTACTGGTTTTACCGAACAATGGATACTGATGTAGAATTGTGCTGGTTTTATGGAACGAAGGATACTGATGTAGAAACTTGCTGGTTTTTCCGAACGATGGATACTGATGTAGAAACTTGCTGGTATTACCGAACAATGGATACTGATGTGGTCACGTGCTTTTAACGAACGATGTAGAATCATGTAGAACGTGCAGGTTTTACCGAACGATGGATACTGATGTAGAAAATTACAGGTTTTACCGAACGATGGATACCGGTGTAGAAACATGCAGGTTTAACTGAACGATGGATACTGATCTAAAAATTTGCAGGTTTTACCGAACGATGGATACTGATGTAGAAACTTGCTGGTTTTACGGAACGATGTACACTTTTTTAGAAATGTGCTTGTTTTACGGAAAGATGGATATTGATGTAGAAATATGTTCATTTTTCTGACCGATGGATACTGATGCAGAAATGTGCTGGTTTTACCGAACGATGGATCGTGATTTAGAAATGTGCTGTTATAACCGAACGATGGATTCTGATGTAGAAACTTGCTGCTTTTCTCAACGACCAATACTGATGGAGAAAAGTGCTGGTTATACTGATCCATGGATACTGGTGTAGAAACATGCTGGTTTTACCGAACGGTGGATACTGATGTAGAAACTTGCAGGTTTTACCAAACGATGGAGACTGATGTAGAAACGTGTTGGTTTTACCTAGCGATGGATATTGATGTAGTAATGTGCTGGTTTTACCGAACGATGGATACTGATGTAGAAAAGTGCTGATTTTACGGAACGAAGGATACTGATGTTGAAATGTGCTTTTTTTACCGAATGATGGATACTGATGTAGAAATGTGCTGGTTTTACTGAACGATGGATACTGATGTAGAATTGTGCTGGTTTTACGGAACGAAGGATACTGATGTAGAACCTTTCTGGTTTTAACGAACAATGGATACTGATGTAGAAATGTGCTGGTTTTACCGAACAATGGATACTGATGTAGAAATGTGCTGGTTTTACCGAACGATGGATACTGATGTAGAAATGTGCTGGTTTTACGGAACGAAGGATACTGCTGTTGAAACTTGCTGGTTTTTCCGAACGATGGATACTGATGTAGAAACTTGCTGGTTTTACCGAACGATTGATACTGATGAAGAAATGTGCTTGTTTTAACCGAACAAAGGATACTGATGTGGTCACTTGCTGCTTTTAACGAACGATGGATAATGATGTAGAAAAGTGATGGTTCTACCGATGAATGTATACTGGTGTAGAAACTTGCTGGTTTTACCGAACAATGGATAGTGATGTAGAAATGTGCTGGTTTTACTGAACGATGGATACTGATGTAGAAATGTGCTGGTTTTACTGAACGATGGATGCTGATGTAGAAATGTGCTGGTTTTACGGAACGAAGGATACGGATGTAGAAACTTGCTGGTTGTACCGAACGATGGATACTGATGTAGAAATGTGCTGGCTTTACCGAACGATGGATACTGATGTAAAAACTTGCTGCTTTTCCGAACGATCAATACTGATGGAGAAAGGTGCGGGTTATACTGATTCATGGAGACTGATGTAGAAACATGCTGGTTTTACCTAGCGATGGATATTGATTTTATAATGTGCTGGTTTTAACGAACGATGGATACTGATGTAGAAATGTGCTGGTTTTACGGATCGAAGGATACTGATGTAGAAACTTGCTGGTTTTACCAAACGATGGATACTGATGTAGAAATGTGCTTTTTTTACTGAATGATGGATAGTGATGTAGAAACGTGCTGGTTTTACCGATCAATGGATACTGATGTAGAAATGTGCTGGTTTTACCGAACGATGGATACTGATGTAGAAATGTGCTGGTTTTACCGAACGATGGATAGTGATGTAGAAACTTGCTGGTTTTACAGAACGATGGATAATAATGTAGAAACATGCTGGTTTTACGGAACAATGGATACTGATTTAGAAATGTTCAGGTTTTATGGAACGACGGATACAAATGTAGAAATGCGCTAGTTTTACAGAACGATGGATACTGATGTATAAATGTGCTGGTTTTTCCGAACGATGGATACTGATGTAGAAATGTACTGGTTTTACCGAACAATGGATACTGATGAAGAATTGTGCTGGCTTTACAGAACGATGGATACTGATGTAAAAACTTGCTGCTTTTCCGAACGATCAATACTGATGGAGAAAAGTGCTGGTTATACTGATCCATGGATACTGGTGTAGAAACATGCTGGTTTTACCGAACAATGGATACTGATGTAGAAACTTGCAGATTTTACCGAACGATGGAGATTGATGTAGAAACATGCTGGTTTTACCTAGCGATGGATATTGATGTAGTAATGTGCTGGTTTTACCGAACGATGGATACTTATTTAGAAATGTTCTGGTTTTTTGGAACGACAGATACAGATTTCGAAATGCGCTAGTTTTACAGAACGATGGATACAGATGTATAAATGTGCTGATTTTTCCGAAAGATGGATACTGATGTACAAATGTACTGGTTTTACTGAACGATGGATCCGCCTGTAGAAATGTGGTCGTTTTACGGAGGGATGGATACTGATGTAGAATTGTGCTGTTTTTACCGAACGATTGATACGCCTGTAGAAATGTTCTGCTTTTACCGAACGATGGATACTGATGTAGAAACAAGCTGGTTTGATGGAGTGATGGATTCTGATGTAGAAATGTGGTGGTTTCACCGAACGACAGATGCTGATGTAAAAATGTCCTGATTTTACTGAACGATGGATACTGATGTAGAAATCTGTTCGTTTTACTGAATGATAGATACTGATGAAGAAATATGCTGGTTTTACCGAATGACGGATACTGATGTAGAAATATGCTGGTTTTACCGAATGACGGATACTGATGTAGAAATGTGCTTTTTTTAGCGAACGATGGATACTGATGTAGAAATGTGCTGGTTTTACCGAACGATGGATACTGATGTGGAAACTTGATGGTTTTAACGAACGATGGATACTGATGTAGAAATGTGCTGGTTTTACGGAAGGATGGATACTGATGTAGAAATATGCTGGTTTTACCGAATGATGGATACTGATGTAGAAACGTACTGGTTTTACCAAACGATGGATACGCCTGTAGAAATATTCTGCTTTTACCGAACGATGGACACTGATGTAGAAACAAACTGGTTTTATGGAGCGATGGATTCTGATGTAGAAATCTGCTGTTATAACCGAACGATGGATACTGATGTAGAAATGTGCAGGATTTACTGAACAATGGATACTGATGTAGAAATGTGCTGGTTTTACCGAACGATGGATACTGATGTAGAATTGTGCTGGTTTTACTGAACGATGGAAACTGATGTAGAAACTTGCAGGTTTTACCAAACAATGGATAGTGAGGTAGAAATGTGCTGGTTTTACCGAACGATGGATCGTGATTTAGAAATGTGCTGTTATAACCGAACGATGGATTCTGATGTAGAAACTTGCTGCTTTTCTCAACGACCAATACTGATGGAGAAAAGTGCTGGTTATACTGATCCATGGATACTGGTGTAGAAACATGCTGGTTTTACCAAACGGTGGATACTGATGTAGAAACTTGCAGGTTTTACCAAACGATGGAGACTGATGTAGAAACGTGTTGGTTTTACCTAGCGATGGATATTGATGTAGTAATGTGCTGGTTTTACCGAACGATGGATATTGATGTAGTAATGTGCTGGTTTTACCGAATGATGGATACTGATTTAGAAATGTTCTGGTTTTTTGGAACGACAGATACAGATTTCGAAATGCGCTAGTTTTACAGAATGATGGATACAGATGTATAAATGTGCTGATTTTTCCGAAAGATGGATACTGATGTAGAAATGTACTGGTTTTACCGAACGATGGATCCGCCTGTAGAAATGTGGTCGTTTTACGGAGGGATGGATACTGATGTAGAATTGTGCTGTTTTTACCGAACGATTGATACGCCTGTAGAAATGTTCTGCTTTTACCGAACGATGGATACTGATGTAGAAACAAGCTGGTTTGATGGAGTGATGGATTCTGATGTAGAAATGTGGTGGTTTCACCGAACGACAGATACTGATGTAAAAATGTCCTGATTTTACTGAACGATGGATACTGATGTAGAAATGTGTTCGTTTTACTGAATGACAGATACTGATGTAGAAATATGCTGGTTTTACCGAATGACGGATACTGATGTAGAAATATGCTGGTTTTACCGAATGACGGATACTGATGTAGAAATATGCTGGTTTTACCGAATGATGGATACTGATGTAGAAACGTACTGGTTTTACCGAACGATGGATACGCCTGTAGAAATATTCTGCTTTTACCGAACGATGGACACTGATGTAGAAACAAACTGGTTTTATGGAGCGATGGATTCTGATGTAGAAATCTGCTGCTTTTACCGAACGAAGGATACTCATGTAGAAATGTGCTGTTATAACCGAACGATGGATACTGATGTAGAAATGTGCAGGATTTACTGAACAATGGATACTGATGTAGAAATGTGCTGGTTTTACCGAACGATGGATACTGATGTAGAATTGTGCTGGTTTTACTGAACGATGGAAACTGATGTAGAAACTTGCAGGTTTTACCAAACAATGGATAGTGAGGTAGAAATGTGCTGGTTTTACCGAACGATGGATCGTGATTTAGAAATGTGCTGTTATAACCGAACGATGGATTCTGATGTAGAAACTTGCTGCTTTTCCCAACGATCAATACAGATGGAGAAAAGTGCTGGTTGTACTTATCCATGGATACTGGTTTAGAAACATGCCGGTTTTACCGAACGATGGAGACTGATGTAGAAACGTGCTGGTTTTACCTAGCGATGGATATTGATGTTGAAATGTGCTGGTTTTACGGATCGAAGGATACTGATGTAGAAATGTGCTGCTTTTACCGAACGATGGATACTGATGTGGAAACAAGCTGTTTTTATGGAGCGATGGATTCTGATGTAGAAATGTGCAGGATTTACTGAACCATGGATACAGATGAAGAAATGTGCTGGTGTTTCGGAATGATGGATACGCCTGTAGAAATGTGCTGGTTTCACGGAAGAAAGGATACTGATGTAGAACTGTACTGGTTTTACCGAACAATGGATAGTGAGGTAGAAATGTGCTGGTTTAACCGAACGATGGATACTGATGTAGAAATGTGCTGGTTTTACGGATCGAAGGATACTGATGTAGAAACTTGCTGGTTTTACCGAACGATGGATACTGATGTAGAAACTTGCTGCTTTTCCCAACGATCAATACTGATGGAGAAAAGTGTTGGTTATACTGATCCATGCATACTGGTGTAGAAACATGCTGGTTTTACCGAACGGTGGATACTGATGTAGAAACTTGCAGGTTTTACCAAACGATGGATACTGATGTAGAAATGTGATTTTTTTACCGAATGACGGATACTGATGTAGAAATGTGCTTTTTTTAGCGAACAATGGATACTGATGTAGAAATGTGCTGGTTTTACCGAACGATGGATACTGATGTGGAAACTTGATGGTTTTAACGAACGATGGATACTGATGTAGAAATGTGCTGGTTTTACGGAAGGATGGATACTGATGTAGAAATATGCTGGTTTTACCGAATGATGGATACTGATGTAGAAACGTACTGGTTTTACCGAACGATGGATACGCCTGTAGAAATATTCTGCTTTTACCGAACGATGGACACTGATGTAGAAACAAACTGGTTTTATGGAGCGATGGATTCTGATGTAGAAATCTGCTGTTATAACCGAACGATGGATACTGATGTAGAAATGTGCAGGATTTACTGAACAATGGATACTGATGTAGAAATGTGCTGGTTTTACCGAACGATGGATACTGATGTAGTATTGTGCTGGTTTTACTGAACGATGGAAACTGATGTAGAAACTTGCAGGTTTTACCAAACAATGGATAGTGAGGTAGAAATGTGCTGGTTTTACCGAACGATGGATAGTGAGGTAGAAATGTGCTGGTTTTACCGAACGATGGATCGTGATTTAGAAATGTGTTGTTATAACCGAACGATGGATTCTGATGTAGAAACTTGCTGCTTTTCTCAACGACCAATACTGATGGAGAAAAGTGCTGGTTATACTGATCCATGGATACTGGTGTAGAAACATGCTGGTTTTACCGAACGGTGGATACTGATGTAGAAACTTGCAGGTTTTACCAAACGATGGAGACTAATGTAGAAACGTGTTGGTTTTACCTAGCGATGGATATTGATGTAGTAATGTGCTGGTTTTACCGAACGATGGATATTGATGTAGTAATGTGCTGGTTTTACCGAATGATGGATACTGATTTAGAAATGTTCTGGTTTTTTGGAACGACAGATACAGATTTCGAAATGCGCTAGTTTTACAGAATGATGGATACAGATGTATAAATGTGCTGATTTTTCCGAAAGATGGATACTGATGTAGAAATGTACTGGTTTTACCGAACGATGGATCCGCCTGTAGAAATGTGGTCGTTTTACGGAGGGATGGATACTGATGTAGAATTGTGCTGTTTTACCGAACGATTGATACGCCTGTAGAAATGTTCTGCTTTTACCGAACGATGGATACTGATGTAGAAACAAGCTGGTTTGATGGAGTGATGGATTCTGATGTAGAAATGTGGTGGTTTCACCGAACGACAGATACTGATGTAAAAATGTCCTGATTTTACTGAACGATGGATACTGATGTAGAAATGTGTTCGTTTTACTGAATGACAGATACTGATGTAGAAATATGCTGGTTTTACCGAATGACGGATACTGATGTAGAAATGTGCTGTTATAACCGAACGATGGATACTGATGTAGAAATGTGCAGGATTTACTGAACAATGGATACTGATGTAGAAATGTGCTGGTTTTACCGAACGATGGATACTGATGTAGAATTGTGCTGGTTTTACTGAACGATGGAAACTGATGTAGAAACTTGCAGGTTTTACCAAACAATGGATAGTGAGGTAGAAATGTGCTGGTTTTACCGAACGATGGATCGTGATTTAGAAATGTGCTGTTATAACCGAACGATGGATTCTGATGTAGAAACTTGCTGCTTTTCCCAACGATCAATACAGATGGAGAAAAGTGCTGGTTGTACTGATCCATGGATACTGGTTTAGAAACATGCCGGTTTTACCGAACGATGGAGACTGATGTAGAAACGTGCTGGTTTTACCTAGCGATGGATATTGATGTTGAAACGTGCTGGTTTTACGGATCGAAGGATACTGATGTAGAAATGTGCTGCTTTTACCGAACGATGGATACTGATGTGGAAACAAGCTGTTTTTATGGAGCGATGGATTCTGATGTAGAAATGTGCAGGATTTACTGAACCATGGATACAGATGAAGAAATGTGCTGGTGTTTCGGAATGATGGATACGCCTGTAGAAATGTGCTGGTTTCATGGAAGAAAGGATACTGATGTAGAACTGTACTGGTTTTACCGAACAATGGATAGTGAGGTAGAAATGTGCTGGTTTAACCGAACGATGGATACTGATGTAGAAATGTGCTGGTTTTACGGATCGAAGGATACTGATGTAGAAACTTGCTGGTTTTACCGAACGATGGATACTGATGTAGAAACTTGCTGCTTTTCCCAACGATCAATACTGATGGAGAAAAGTGTTGGTTATACTGATCCATGCATACTGGTGTAGAAACATGCTGGTTTTACCGAACGGTGGATACTGATGTAGAAACTTGGAGGTTTTACCAAACGATGGATACTGATGTAGAAATGTGATTTTTTTACCGAATGATGGATACTGATGTAGAAATGTGCTGGTTGTACCGAACGATGGATACTGATGTAGAAATATGCTGGTTTTACCGAATGACGGATACTGATGTAGAAATATGCTGGTTTTACCGAATGATGGATACTGATGTAGAAATGTGCTGGTTGTACCGAACGATGGATACTGATGTAGAAATGTGCTGGTTTTTCCGAACGATGGATACTGATGGAAAAACTTGCTGCTTTTCCGAACGATCAATACTGATGGAGAAAAGTGTTGGTTATACTGATTCACGGATACTGGTGTAGAAACATGCTGGTTTTACCGAACGATGGAGACTGATGTAGAAACGTGCTGGTTTTACCTAGTGATGGATATTGATGTTGTACTGTGCTGGTTTTACCGAACGATGGATACTGATGGAGAAATGTGCTGGTTTTACCGAATGATGGATACTGATGTAGAAATGTGCTGGTTTTACAGAACGATGGATACAGATGTATAAATGTGCTGATTTTTCCGAAAGATGGATACTGATGTAGAAATGTACTGGTTTTACCGAACGATGGATCCGCCTGTAGACATGTGCTCGTTTTACGGAAGGATGGATACTGATGTAGAAATGTGCTGTTTTTACTGAATGATTGATACGCCTGTAGAAATGTTCTGCTTTTACCGAACGATGGATACTGATGTAGAAACAAGCTGGTTTGATGGAGTGATGGATTCTGATGTAGAAATGTGTTGGTTTCACCGAACGACAGATACTGATGTAAAAATGTGTTGGTTTTAACGAACGATGGATACTGATGTAGAAATGTACTGGTTTTACTGAACAATGGATCCGCCTGTAGAAATGTGCTGGATTTATGGAAGGATGGATACTGATGTAGAAATGTGCTGGTTTTACCGAACGATGATGTAGAAGTGTGCTTTTTTTACCGAACGATGCATACTGATGTAGAAATGTGCTGGTTTTACCGAACGATGGATACTGATGTAGAAATGTGCTGGTTTTACGGAACGAAGGATACTGCTGTTGAAACTTGCTGGTTTTACCGAACGATGGATACTGATGAAGAAATATGCTGGTTTTACCGAACGATGGATACTGATGTGGAAACTTGATGGTTTTACCGAACGATGGATACTGATGTAGAAATGTGCTGGTTTTACGGAAGGATGGATACAGAAGCAGAAATGTGCTGGTTTTACCGAACGATGGATACTGATGTAGAAATGTGCTTCTTTTAGTGAACGATGGATACTGCTGTAGAAATGTGCTGATTTTACTGAACGATGGATACTGATATAGAAATGTGTTCGTTTTACTGAATGACGGATACCGATGTAGAAATATGCTGGTTTTACCGAACGATGGATACTGATCTAGAAACGTAGTGGTTTTACCGAACGATGGATACGCCTGTAGAAATGTGCTGCTTTTACCGAACGATGGATACTGATGTAGAAACTTGCCGGTTTTACCGAACGATGGATACTGATCTAGAACCGTAGTGGTTTTACCGAACGATGGATACGCCTGTAGAAACTTGCTGGTTTTACCGAATGACGGATACTGATGTAGAAATGTGCTTTTTTTAGCGAACGATGGATACTGATGTAGAAATGTGCTGGTTTTACCGAACGATGGATACTGATGTGGAAACTTGATGGTTTTAACGAACGATGGATACTGATGTAGAAATGTGCTGGTTTTACGGAAGGATGGATACTGATGTAGAAATATGCTGGTTTTACCGAATGATGGATACTGATGTAGAAACGTACTGGTTTTACCGAACGATGGATACGCCTGTAGAAATATTCTGCTTTTACCGAACGATGGACACTGATGTAGAAACAAACTGGTTTTATGGAGCGATGGATTCTGATGTAGAAATCTGCTGTTATAACCGAACGATGGATACTGATGTAGAAATGTGCAGGATTTACTGAACAATGGATACTGATGTAGAAATGTGCTGGTTTTACCGAACGATGGATACTGATGTAGAATTGTGCTGGTTTTACTGAACGATGGAAACTGATGTAGAAACTTGCAGGTTTTACCAAACAATGGATAGTGAGGAAGAAATGTGCTGGTTTTACCGAACGATGGATAGTGAGGTAGAAATGTGCTGGTTTTACCGAACGATGGATCGTGATTTAGAAATGTGCTGTTATAACCGAACGATGGATTCTGATGTAGAAACTTGCTGCTTTTCTCAATGACCAATACTGATGGAGAAAAGTGCTGGTTATACTGATCCATGGATACTGGTGTAGAAACATGCTGGTTTTACCGAACGGTGGATACTGATGTAGAAACTTGCAGGTTTTACCAAACGATGGAGACTGATGTAGAAACGTGTTGGTTTTACCTAGCGATGGATATTGATGTAGTAATGTGCTGGTTTTACCGAACGATGGATATTGATGTAGTAATGTGCTGGTTTTACCGAATGATGGATACTGATTTAGAAATGTTCTGGTATTTTGGAACGACAGATACAGATTTCGAAATGCGCTAGTTTTACAGAATGATGGATACAGATGTATAAATGTGCTGATTTTTCCGAAAGATGGATACTGATGTAGAAATGTACTGGTTTTACCGAACAATGGATCCGCCTGTAGAAATGTGGTCGTTTTACGGAGGGATGGATACTGATGTAGAATTGTGCTGTTTTACCGAACGATTGACACGCCTGTAGAAATGTTCTGCTTTTACCGAACGATGGATACTGATGTAGAAACAAGCTGGTTTGATGGAGTGATGGATTCTGATGTAGAAATGTGGTGGTTTCACCGAACGACAGATACTGATGTAAAAATGTCCTGATTTTACTGAACGATGGATACTGATGTAGAAATGTGTTCGTTTTACTGAATGACAGATACTGATGTAGAAATATGCTGGTTTTACCGAATGACGGATACTGATGTAGAAATATGCTGGTTTTACCGAATGACGGATACTGATGTAGAAATATGCTGGTTTTACCGAATGATGGATACTGATGTAGAAACGTACTGGTTTTACCGAACGATGGATATGCCTGTAGAAATATTCTGCTTTTACCGAACGATGGACACTGATGTAGAAACAAACTGGTTTTATGGAGCAATGGATTCTGATGTAGAAATCTGCTGCTTTTACCGAACGAAGGATACTCATGTAGAAATGTGCTGTTATAACCGAACGATGGATACTGATGTAGAAATGTGCAGGATTTACTGAACAATGGATACTGATGTAGAAATGTGCTGGTTTTACCGAACGATGGATACTGATGTAGAATTGTGCTGGTTTTACTGAACGATGGAAACTGATGTAGAAACTTGCAGGTTTTACCAAACAATGGATAGTGAGGTAGAAATGTGCTGGTTTTACCGAACGATGGATCGTGATTTAGAAATGTGCTGTTATAACCGAACGATGGATTCTGATGTAGAAACTTGCTGCTTTTCCCAACGATCAATACAGATGGAGAAAAGTGCTGGTTGTACTGATCCATGGATACTGGTTTAGAAACATGCCGGTTTTACCGAACGATGGAGACTGATGTAGAAACGTGCTGGTTTTACCTAGCGATGGATATTGATGTTGAAATGTGCTGGTTTTACGGATCGAAGGATACTGATGTAGAAATGTGCTGCTTTTACCGAACGATGGATACTGATGTGGAAACAAGCTGTTTTTATGGAGCGATGGATTCTGATTGTAGAAATGTGCAGGATTTACTGAACCATGGATACAGATGAAGAAATGTGCTGGTGTTTCGGAATGATGGATACGCCTGTAGAAATGTGCTGGTTTCACGGAAGAAAGGATACTGATGTAGAACTGTACTGGTTTTACCGAACAATGGATAGTGAGGTAGAAATGTGCTGGTTTAACCGAACGATGGATACTGATGTAGAAATGTGCTGGTTTTACGGATCGAAGGATACAGATGTAGAAACTTGCTGGTTTTACCGAACGATGGATACTGATGTAGAAACTTGCTGCTTTTCCCAACGATCAATACTGATGGAGAAAAGTGTTGGTTATACTGATCCATGCATACTGGTGTAGAAACATGCTGGTTTTACCGAACGGTGGATACTGATGTAGAAACTTGGAGGTTTTACCAAACGATGGATACTGATGTAGCAATGTGCTTTTTTTACCGAATGATGGATACTGATGTAGAAATGTGCTGGTTTTACCGAACGATGGATACTGATGAAGAATTGTGCTGGCTTTACAGAACGATGGATACTGATGTAAAAACTTGCTGCTTTTCCGAACGATCAATACTGATGGAGAAAAGTGCTGGTTATACTGATCCATGGATACTGGTGTAGAAACATGCTGGTTTTACCGAACGGTGGATACTGATGTAGAAACTTGCAGGTTTTACCAAACGATGGAGACTGATGTAGAAACGTGTTGGTTTTACCTAGCGATGGATATTGATGTAGTAATGTGCTGGTTTTACCGAACGATGGATATTGATGTAGTAATGTGCTGGTTTTACCGAATGATGGATACTGATTTAGAAATGTTCTGGTATTTTGGAACGACAGATACAGATTTCGAAATGCGCTAGTTTTACAGAATGATGGATACAGATGTATAAATGTGCTGATTTTTCCGAAAGATGGATACTGATGTAGAAATGTACTGGTTTTACCGAACAATGGATCCGCCTGTAGAAATGTGGTCGTTTTACGGAGGGATGGATACTGATGTAGAATTGTGCTGTTTTACCGAACGATTGACACGCCTGTAGAAATGTTCTGCTTTTACCGAACGATGGATACTGATGTAGAAACAAGCTGGTTTGATGGAGTGATGGATTCTGATGTAGAAATGTGGTGGTTTCACCGAACGACAGATACTGATGTAAAAATGTCCTGATTTTACTGAACGATGGATACTGATGTAGAAATGTGTTCGTTTTACTGAATGACAGATACTGATGTAGAAATATGCTGGTTTTACCGAATGACGGATACTGATGTAGAAATATGCTGGTTTTACCGAATGACGGATACTGATGTAGAAATATGCTGGTTTTACCGAATGATGGATACTGATGTAGAAACGTACTGGTTTTACCGAACGATGGACACTGATGTAGAAACAAACTGGTTTTATGGAGCAATGGATTCTGATGTAGAAATCTGCTGCTTTTACCGAACGAAGGATACTCATGTAGAAATGTGCTGTTATAACCGAACGATGGATACTGATGTAGAAATGTGCAGGATTTACTGAACAATGGATACTGATGTAGAAATGTGCTGGTTTTACCGAACGATGGATACTGATGTAGAATTGTGCTGGTTTTACTGAACGATGGAAACTGATGTAGAAACTTGCAGGTTTTACCAAACAATGGATAGTGAGGTAGAAATGTGCTGGTTTTACCGAACGATGGATCGTGATTTAGAAATGTGCTGTTATAACCGAACGATGGATTCTGATGTAGAAACTTGCTGCTTTTCCCAACGATCAATACAGATGGAGAAAAGTGCTGGTTGTACTGATCCATGGATACTGGTTTAGAAACATGCCGGTTTTACCGAACGATGGAGACTGATGTAGAAACGTGCTGGTTTTACCTAGCGATGGATATTGATGTTGAAATGTGCTGGTTTTACGGATCGAAGGATACTGATGTAGAAATGTGCTGCTTTTACCGAACGATGGATACTGATGTGGAAACAAGCTGTTTTTATGGAGCGATGGATTCTGATTGTAGAAATGTGCAGGATTTACTGAACCATGGATACAGATGAAGAAATGTGCTGGTGTTTCGGAATGATGGATACGCCTGTAGAAATGTGCTGGTTTCACGGAAGAAAGGATACTGATGTAGAACTGTACTGGTTTTACCGAACAATGGATAGTGAGGTAGAAATGTGCTGGTTTAACCGAACGATGGATACTGATGTAGAAATGTGCTGGTTTTACGGATCGAAGGATACAGATGTAGAAACTTGCTGGTTTTACCGAACGATGGATACTGATGTAGAAACTTGCTGCTTTTCCCAACGATCAATACTGATGGAGAAAAGTGTTGGTTATACTGATCCATGCATACTGGTGTAGAAACATGCTGGTTTTACCGAACGGTGGATACTGATGTAGAAACTTGGAGGTTTTACCAAACGATGGATACTGATGTAGAAATGTGATTTTTTTACCGAATGATGGATACTGGTGTAGAAACATGCTGGTTTTACCGAATGGTGGATACTGATGTAGAAACTTGGAGGTTTTACCAAACGATGGATACTGATGTAGAAATGTGCTTTTTTTACCGAATGATGGATACTGATGTAGAAATGTGCTGGTTTTACCGAACGATGGATACTGATGAAGAATTGTGCTGGCTTTACAGAACGATGGATACTGATGTAAAAACTTGCTGCTTTTCCGAACGATCAATACTGATGGAGAAAAGTGCTGGTTATACTGATCCATGGATACTGGTGTAGAAACATGCTGGTTTTACCGAACAATGGATACTGATGTAGAAACTTGCAGATTTTACCGAACGATGGAGATTGATGTAGAAACGTGCTGGTTTTACCTAGCGATGGATATTGATGTAGTAATGTGCTGGTTTTACCGAACGATGGATATTGATGTAGTAATGTGCTGATTTTACGGAACGATGGATACTGATGTATAAATCTGCTGGTTTTACCGAATGTTGGATACTTATTTAGAAATGTTCTGGTTTTTTGGAACGACAGATACAGATTTCGAAATGCGCTAGTTTTACAGAACGATGGATACAGATGTATAAATGTGCTGATTTTTCCGAACGATGGATACTGATGTAGAAATGTACTGGTTTTACCGAACGATGGATCCGCCTGTAGAAATGTGGTCGTTTTACGGAGGGATGGATACTGATGTAGAATTGTGTTGTTTTTACCGAACGATTGATACGCCTGTAGAAATGTTCTGCTTTTACCGAACGATGGATACTGATGTAGAAACAAGCTGGTTTGATGGAGTGATGGATTCTGATGTAGAAATGTGGTGGTTTCACCGAACGACAGATACTGATGTAAAAATGTCCTGATTTTACTGAACGATGGATACTGATGTAGAAATGTGTTCGTTTTACTGAATGACAGATACTGATGTAGAAATATGCTGGTTTTACCGAATGACGGATACTGATGTAGAAATATGCTGGTTTTACCGAATGATGGATACTGATGTAGAAACGTACTGGTTTTACCGAACGATGGATACGCCTGTAGAAATATTCTGCTTTTACCGAACGATGGACACTGATGTAGAAACAAACTGGTTTTATGGAGCGATGGATTCTGATGTAGAAATCTGCTGCTTTTACCGAACGAAGGATACTCATGTAGAAATGTGCTGTTATAACCGAACGATGGATACTGATGTAGAAATGTGCTTTTTTTACTGAATGATGGATACAGATGCATAAATGTGCTGGTTTTACCGAACGATGGATACTGATGTAGAAATGTACTGGTTTTACCGAACGATGGAACTGCCTGTAGAAATGTGCTGGTTTTTCCGAACGATGGATACTGATGTAGAAATGTACTGGTTTTACCGAACGATGGATCTGCCTGTAGAAATGTGCTGGATTTATGGAAGGATGGATACTGATGTAGAAATGTGCTGGTTTTACCGAACGATGATGTAGAAGTGTGCTTTTTTTACCGAACGATGCATACTGATGTAGAAATGTGCTGGTTTTACTGAACGAAGGATACTGCTGTTGAAACTTGCTGGTTTTTCCGAACAATGGATACTGATGTAGAAACTTGCTGGTTTTTCCGAACAATGGATACTGATGTAGAAACTTGCTGGTTTTACCGAACGATTGATACTGATGAAGAAATGTGCTTGTTTTAACCGAACAATGGATACTGATGTGGTCACTTGCTGCTTTTAACGAACGATGGATAATGATGTAGAAACATGCTGGTTTTACCGATCAATGGATACTGGTGTAGTAACATGCTGGTTTTACTGAACGATGGATACTGATGTAGAAACTTGCTGGTTTTACCGAACGATGGATACTGATGTAGAAACTTACAGGTTTTACCGAACGATGGATACTGATGTAGAAATGTGCTGCTTTTACCGAACGATGGATACTGATGTGGAAACATGCTGCTGTTATGGAGCGATGGATTCTGATGTAGAAATGTGCAGGATTTACCGAGCGATGGATACAGATGTAGAAATGTGCTGGAGTTTCGGAATGATGGATACGCCTGTAGAACTGTACTGGTTTTACGGAACGATGGATAATGATGTAGAAAAATGATGGTTTTAGTAAACGATGTACTGGTTTTACCGAACGATGGATACTGATGTTGAAATGTGCTGGTTTTACCCAACGATGGATACTGATGTAGAAATGTGCTGGGTTTACGGAACAATGGATACTGCTTTAGAACAGTTCTGGTTTTATGTAACGACAGATACAGATGTAGAATTGCGCTAGTTTTACGGAACGATTGATACAGATGTATAAATGTGCTGGTTTTTCCGAACGATGGATACTGATGTAGAAATGTACTGGTTTTACCGAACGATGGAACAGCCTGTAGAAATGTGCTGGTTTTACCGAATGATGGATACTGATGTTGAAATGTGCTTTTTTTACTGAATGATGGATACAGATGCATAAATGTGCTGGTTTTTCCGAACGATGGATACTGATGTAGAAATGTGCTGGTTTTACCGAATGATGGATACTGATGTAGAAACAAGCTTGTTTTATGGAGTGATGGATACTGATGTAGAAATGTGCTGGTTTTACCGAATGATGGATACTGATGTAGAAACAAGCTTGTTTTATGGAGTGATGGATTCTGATGGAGAAATGTGCTGGTTTCACCGAACAACAGATACTGATGTAAAAATGTGCTGGTTTTACCGAACGATGGATACTGATGAAGAATTGTGCTGGCTTTACAGAACGATGGATACTGATGTAAAAACTTGCTGCTTTTCCGAACGATCAATACTGATGGAGAAAAGTGCTGGTTATACTGATCCATGGATACTGGTGTAGAAACATGCTGGTTTTACCGAACGGTGGATACTGATGTAGAAACTTGCAGGTTTTACCAAACGATGGAGACTGATGTAGAAACGTGTTGGTTTTACCTAGCGATGGATATTGATGTAGTAATGTGCTGGTTTTACCGAACGATGGATATTGATGTAGTAATGTGCTGGTTTTACCGAATGATGGATACTGATTTAGAAATGTTCTGGTATTTTGGAACGACAGATACAGATTTCGAAATGCGCTAGTTTTACAGAATGATGGATACAGATGTATAAATGTGCTGATTTTTCCGAAAGATGGATACTGATGTAGAAATGTACTGGTTTTACCGAACAATGGATCCGCCTGTAGAAATGTGGTCGTTTTACGGAGGGGTGGATACTGATGTAGAATTGTGCTGTTTTACCGAACGATTGACACGCCTGTAGAAATGTTCTGCTTTTACCGAACGATGGATACTGATGTAGAAACAAGCTGGTTTGATGGAGTGATGGATTCTGATGTAGAAATGTGGTGGTTTCACCGAACGACAGATACTGATGTAAAAATGTCCTGATTTTACTGAACGATGGATACTGATGTAGAAATGTGTTCGTTTTACTGAATGACAGATACTGATGTAGAAATATGCTGGTTTTACCGAATGACGGATACTGATGTAGAAATATGCTGGTTTTACCGAATGACGGATACTGATGTAGAAATATGCTGGTTTTACCGAATGATGGATACTGATGTAGAAACGTACTGGTTTTACCGAACGATGGACACTGATGTAGAAACAAACTGGTTTTATGGAGCAATGGATTCTGATGTAGAAATCTGCTGCTTTTACCGAACGAAGGATACTCATGTAGAAATGTGCTGTTATAACCGAACGATGGATACTGATGTAGAAATGTGCAGGATTTACTGAACAATGGATACTGATGTAGAAATGTGCTGGTTTTACCGAACGATGGATACTGATGTACAATTGTGCTGGTTTTACTGAACGATGGAAACTGATGTAGAAACTTGCAGGTTTTACCAAACAATGGATAGTGAGGTAGAAATGTGCTGGTTTTACCGAACGATGGATCGTGATTTAGAAATGTGCTGTTATAACCGAACGATGGATTCTGATGTAGAAACTTGCTGCTTTTCCCAACGATCAATACAGATGGAGAAAAGTGCTGGTTGTACTGATCCATGGATACTGGTTTAGAAACATGCCGGTTTTACCGAACGATGGAGACTGATGTAGAAACGTGCTGGTTTTACCTAGCGATGGATATTGATGTTGAAATGTGCTGGTTTTACGGATCGAAGGATACTGATGTAGAAATGTGCTGCTTTTACCGAACGATGGATACTGATGTGGAAACAAGCTGTTTTTATGGAGCGATGGATTCTGATTGTAGAAATGTGCAGGATTTACTGAACCATGGATACAGATGAAGAAATGTGCTGGTGTTTCGGAATGATGGATACGCCTGTAGAAATGTGCTGGTTTCACGGAAGAAAGGATACTGATGTAGAACTGTACTGGTTTTACCGAACAATGGATAGTGAGGTAGAAATGTGCTGATTTAACCGAACGATGGATACTGATGTAGAAATGTGCTGGTTTTACGGATCGAAGGATACAGATGTAGAAACTTGCTGGTTTTATCGAACGATGGATACTGATGTAGAAACTTGCTGCTTTTCCCAACGATCAATACTGATGGAGAAAAGTGTTGGTTATACTGATCCATGCATACTGGTGTAGAAACATGCTGGTTTTACCGAACGGTGGATACTGATGTAGAAACTTGGAGGTTTTACCAAACGATGGATACTGATGTAGAAATGTGATTTTTTTACCGAATGATGGATACTGGTGTAGAAACATGCTGGTTTTACCGAACGGTGGATACTGATGTAGAAACTTGGAGGTTTTACCAAACGATGGATACTGATGTAGAAATGTGCTTTTTTTACCGAATGATGGATACTGATGTAGAAATGTGCTGGTTTTACCGAACGATGGATACTGATGAAGAATTGTGCTGGCTTTACAGAACGATGGATACTGATGTAAAAACTTGCTGCTTTTCCGAACGATCAATACTGATGGAGAAAAGTGCTGGTTATACTGATCCATGGATACTGGTGTAGAAACATGCTGGTTTTACCGAACAATGGATACTGATGTAGAAACTTGCAGATTTTACCGAACGATGGAGATTGATGTAGAAACGTGCTGGTTTTACCTAGCGATGGATATTGATGTAGTAATGTGCTGGTTTTACCGAACGATGGATATTGATGTAGTAATGTGCTGATTTTACGGAACGATGGATACTGATGTATAAATCTGCTGGTTTTACCGAATGTTGGATACTTATTTAGAAATGTTCTGGTTTTTTGGAACGACAGATACAGATTTCGAAATGCGCTAGTTTTACAGAACGATGGATACAGATGTATAAATGTGCTGATTTTTCCGAACGATGGATACTGATGTAGAAATGTACTGGTTTTACCGAACGATGGATCCGCCTGTAGAAATGTGGTCGTTTTACGGAGGGATGGATACTGATGTAGAATTGTGTTGTTTTTACCGAACGATTGATACGCCTGTAGAAATGTTCTGCTTTTACCGAACGATGGATACTGATGTAGAAACAAGCTGGTTTGATGGAGTGATGGATTCTGATGTAGAAATGTGGTGGTTTCACCGAACGACAGATACTGATGTAAAAATGTCCTGATTTTACTGAACGATGGATACTGATGTAGAAATGTGTTCGTTTTACTGAATGACAGATACTGATGTAGAAATATGCTGGTTTTACCGAATGACGGATACTGATGTAGAAATAAGCTGGTTTTACCGAATGATGGATACTGATGTAGAAACGTACTGGTTTTACCGAACGATGGATACGCCTGTAGAAATATTCTGCTTTTACCGAACGATGGACACTGATGTAGAAACAAACTGGTTTTATGGAGCGATGGATTCTGATGTAGAAATCTGCTGCTTTTACCGAACGAAGGATACTCATGTAGAAATGTGCTGTTATAACCGAACGATGGATACTGATGTAGAAATGTGCTTTTTTTACTGAATGATGGATACAGATGCATAAATGTGCTGGTTTTACCGAACGATGGATACTGATGTAGAAATGTACTGGTTTTACCGAACGATGGAACTGCCTGTAGAAATGTGCTGGTTTTTCCGAACGATGGATACTGATGTAGAAATGTACTGGTTTTACCGAACGATGGATCTGCCTGTAGAAATGTGCTGGATTTATGGAAGGATGGATACTGATGTAGAAATGTGCTGGTTTTACCGAACGATGATGTAGAAGTGTGCTTTTTTTACCGAACGATGCATACTGATGTAGAAATGTGCTGGTTTTACTGAACGAAGGATACTGCTGTTGAAACTTGCTGGTTTTTCCGAACAATGGATACTGATGTAGAAACTTGCTGGTTTTTCCGAACAATGGATACTGATGTAGAAACTTGCTGGTTTTACCGAACGATTGATACTGATGAAGAAATGTGCTTGTTTTAACCGAACAATGGATACTGATGTGGTCACTTGCTGCTTTTAACGAACGATGGATAATGATGTAGAAACATGCTGGTTTTACCGATCAATGGATACTGGTGTAGTAACATGCTGGTTTTACTGAACGATGGATACTGATGTAGAAACTTGCTGGTTTTACCGAACGATGGATACTGATGTAGAAACTTACAGGTTTTACCGAACGATGGATACTGATGTAGAAATGTGCTGCTTTTACCGAACGATGGATACTGATGTGGAAACATGCTGCTGTTATGGAGCGATGGATTCTGATGTAGAAATGTGCAGGATTTACCGAGCGATGGATACAGATGTAGAAATGTGCTGGAGTTTCGGAATGATGGATACGCCTGTAGAACTGTACTGGTTTTACGGAACGATGGATAATGATGTAGAAAAATGATGGTTTTAGTAAACGATGTACTGGTTTTACCGAACGATGGATACTGATGTTGAAATGTGCTGGTTTTACCCAACGATGGATACTGATGTAGAAATGTGCTGGGTTTACGGAACAATGGATACTGCTTTAGAACAGTTCTGGTTTTATGTAACGACAGATACAGATGTAGAATTGCGCTAGTTTTACGGAACGATTGATACAGATGTATAAATGTGCTGGTTTTTCCGAACGATGGATACTGATGTAGAAATGTACTGGTTTTACCGAACGATGGAACAGCCTGTAGAAATGTGCTGGTTTTACCGAATGATGGATACTGATGTTGAAATGTGCTTTTTTTACTGAATGATGGATACAGATGCATAAATGTGCTGGTTTTTCCGAACGATGGATACTGATGTAGAAATGTGCTGGTTTTACCGAATGATGGATACTGATGTAGAAACAAGCTTGTTTTATGGAGTGATGGATACTGATGTAGAAATGTGCTGGTTTTACCGAATGATGGATACTGATGTAGAAACAAGCTTGTTTTATGGAGTGATGGATTCTGATGGAGAAATGTGCTGGTTTCACCGAACAACAGATACTGATGTAAAAATGTGCTGGTTTTACCGAATGATGGATACTGATGTAGAAATGTACTGGTTTTACCTAACGATGGATACTGATGTTGAAATGTGCTTTTTTTACTGAATGATGGATACAGATGCATAAATGTGCTGGTTTTTCTGAACGATGGATACTGATGTAGAAATGTACTGGTTTTACCGAACGATGGAACCGCCTGTAGAAATGTGCTGGTTTAACCGAACGATGGATACTGATGTAGAAATGTGCTGGTTTTACGGATCGAAGGATACAGATGTAGAAACTTGCTGGTTTTACCGAACGGTGGATACTGATGTAGAAACTTGGAGGTTTTACCAAACGATGGATACTGACGTAGAAATGTGCTTTTTTTACCGAATGATGGATACTGATGTAGAAATGTGCTGGTTTTACCGAACGATGGATACTGATGAAGAATTGTGCTGGCTTTACAGAACGATGGATACTGATGTAAAAACTTGCTGCTTTTCCGAACGATCAATACTGATGGAGAAAAGTGCTGGTTATACTGATCCATGGATACTGGTGTAGAAACATGCTGGTTTTACCGAACAATGGATACTGATGTAGAAACTTGCAGATTTTACCGAACGATGGAGATTGATGTAGAAACGTGCTGGTTTTACCTAGCGATGGATATTGATGTAGTAATGTGCTGGTTTTACCGAACGATGGATATTGATGTAGTAATGTGCTGGTTTTACCGAATGATGGATACTGATGTAGAAATGTACTGGTTTTACCGAACGATGGAACTGCCTGTAGAAATGTGCTGGTTTTTCCGAACGATGGATACTGATGTAGAAATGTACTGGTTTTACCGAACGATGGATCTGCCTGTAGAAATGTGCTGGATTTATGGAAGGATGGATACTGATGTAGAAATGTGCTGGTTTTACCGAACGATGATGTAGAAGTGTGCTTTTTTTACCGAACGATGCATACTGATGTAGAAATGTGCTGGTTTTACTGAACGAAGGATACTGCTGTTGAAACTTGCTGGTTTTTCCGAACAATGGATACTGATGTAGAAACTTGCTGGTTTTTCCGAACAATGGATACTGATGTAGAAACTTGCTGGTTTTACCGAACGATTGATACTGATGAAGAAATGTGCTTGTTTTAACCGAACAATGGATACTGATGTGGTCACTTGCTGCTTTTAACGAACGATGGATAATGATGTAGAAACATGCTGGTTTTACCGATCAATGGATACTGGTGTAGTAACATGCTGGTTTTACTGAACGATGGATACTGATGTAGAAACTTGCTGGTTTTACCGAACGATGGATACTGATGTAGAAACTTACAGGTTTTACCGAACGATGGATACTGATGTAGAAATGTGCTGCTTTTACCGAACGATGGATACTGATGTGGAAACATGCTGCTGTTATGGAGCGATGGATTCTGATGTAGAAATGTGCAGGATTTACCGAGCGATGGATACAGATGTAGAAATGTGCTGGAGTTTCGGAATGATGGATATGCCTGTAGAACTGTACTGGTTTTACGGAACGATGGATAATGATGTAGAAAAATGATGGTTTTAGTAAACGATGTACTGGTTTTACCGAACGATGGATACTGATGTTGAAATGTGCTGGTTTTACCCAACGATGGATACTGATGTAGAAATGTGCTGGGTTTACGGAACAATGGATACTGCTTTAGAACAGTTCTGGTTTTATGTAACGACAGATACAGATGTAGAATTGCGCTAGTTTTACGGAACGATTGATACAGATGTATAAATGTGCTGGTTTTTCCGAACGATGGATACTGATGTAGAAATGTACTGGTTTTACCGAACGATGGAACAGCCTGTAGAAATGTGCTGGTTTTACCGAATGATGGATACTGATGTTGAAATGTGCTTTTTTTACTGAATGATGGATACAGATGCATAAATGTGCTGGTTTTTCCGAACGATGGATACTGATGTAGAAATGTGCTGGTTTTACCGAATGATGGATACTGATGTAGAAACAAGCTTGTTTTATGGAGTGATGGATACTGATGTAGAAATGTGCTGGTTTTACCGAATGATGGATACTGATGTAGAAACAAGCTTGTTTTATGGAGTGATGGATTCTGATGGAGAAATGTGCTGGTTTCACCGAACAACAGATACTGATGTAAAAATGTGCTGGTTTTACCGAATGATGGATACTGATGTAGAAATGTACTGGTTTTACCTAACGATGGATACTGATGTTGAAATGTGCTTTTTTTACTGAATGATGGATACAGATGCATAAATGTGCTGGTTTTTCTGAACGATGGATACTGATGTAGAAATGTACTGGTTTTACCGAACGATGGAACCGCCTGTAGAAATGTGCTGGTTTAACCGAACGATGGATACTGATGTAGAAATGTGCTGGTTTTACGGATCGAAGGATACAGATGTAGAAACTTGCTGGTTTTACCGAACGATGGATACTGATGTAGAAACTTGCTGCTTTTCCCAACGATCAATACTGATGGAGAAAAGTGTTGGTTATACTGATCCATGCATACTGGTGTAGAAACATGCTGGTTTTACCGAACGGTGGATACTGATGTAGAAACTTGGAGGTTTTACCAAACGATGGATACTGATGTAGAAATGTGCTTTTTTTACCGAATGATGGATACTGATGTAGAAATGTGCTGGTTTTACCGAACGATGGATACTGATGAAGAATTGTGCTGGCTTTACAGAACGATGGATACTGATGTAAAAACTTGCTGCTTTTCCGAACGATCAATACTGATGGAGAAAAGTGCTGGTTATACTGATCCATGGATACTGGTGTAGAAACATGCTGGTTTTACCGAACAATGGATACTGATGTAGAAACTTGCAGATTTTACCGAACGATGGAGATTGATGTAGAAACGTGCTGGTTTTACCTAGCGTTGGATATTGATGTAGTAATGTGCTGGTTTTACCGAACGATGGATATTGATGTAGTAATGTGCTGATTTTACGGAACGATGGATACTGATGTATAAATCTGCTGGTTTTACCGAATGATGGATACTTATTTAGAAATGTTCTGGTTTTTTGGAACGACAGATACAGATTTTGAAATGCGCTAGTTTTACAGAACGATGGATACAGATGTATAAATGTGCTGATTTTTCCGAACGATGGATACTGATGTAGAAATGTACTGGTTTTACCGAACGATGGATCCGCCTGTAGAAATGTGGTCGTTTTACGGAGGGATGGATACTGATGTAGAATTGTGTTGTTTTTACCGAACGATTGATACGCCTGTAGAAATGTTCTGCTTTTACCGAACGATGGATACTGATGTAGAAACAAGCTGGTTTGATGGAGTGATGGATTCTGATGTAGAAATGTGGTGGTTTCACCGAACGACAGATACTGATGTAAAAATGTCCTGATTTTACTGAACGATGGATACTGATGTAGAAATGTGTTCGTTTTACTGAATGACAGATACTGATGTAGAAATATGCTGGTTTTACCGAATGACGGATACTGATGTAGAAATATGCTGGTTTTACCGAATGATGGATACTGATGTAGAAACGTACTGGTTTTACCGAACGATGGATACGCCTGTAGAAATATTCTGCTTTTACCGAACGATGGACACTGATGTAGAAACAAACTGGTTTTATGGAGCGATGGATTCTGATGTAGAAATGTGCTGGAGTTTCGGAATGATGGATACGCCTGTAGAACTGTACTGGTTTTACGGAACGATGGATAATGATGTAGAAAAATGATGGTTTTAGTAAACGATGTACTGGTTTTACCGAACGATGGATACTGATGTTGAAATGTGCTGGTTTTACCCAACGATGGATACTGATGTAGAAATGTGCTGGGTTTACGGAACAATGGATACTGCTTTAGAACAGTTCTGGTTTTATGTAACGACAGATACAGATGTAGAATTGCGCTAGTTTTACGGAACGATTGATACAGATGTATAAATGTGCTGGTTTTTCCGAACGATGGATACTGATGTAGAAATGTACTGGTTTTACCGAACGATGGAACAGCCTGTAGAAATGTGCTGGTTTTACCGAATGATGGATACTGATGTTGAAATGTGCTTTTTTTACTGAATGATGGATACAGATGCATAAATGTGCTGGTTTTTCCGAACGATGGATACTGATGTAGAAACAAGCTTGTTTTATGGAGTGATGGATACTGATGTAGAAATGTGCTGGTTTTACCGAATGATGGATACTGATGTAGAAACAAGCTTGTTTTATGGAGTGATGGATTCTGATGGAGAAATGTGCTGGTTTCACCGAACAACAGATACTGATGTAAAAATGTGCTGGTTTTACCGAATGATGGATACTGATGTAGAAATGTACTGGTTTTACCTAACGATGGATACTGATGTTGAAATGTGCTTTTTTTACTGAATGATGGATACAGATGCATAAATGTGCTGGTTTTTCTGAACGATGGATACTGATGTAGAAATGTACTGGTTTTACCGAACGATGGAACCGCCTGTAGAAATGTGCTGGTTTAACCGAACGATGGATACTGATGTAGAAATGTGCTGGTTTTACGGATCGAAGGATACAGATGTAGAAACTTGCTGGTTTTACCGAACGATGGATACTGATGTAGAAACTTGCTGCTTTTCCCAACGATCAATACTGATGGAGAAAAGTGTTGGTTATACTGATCCATGCATACTGGTGTAGAAACATGCTGGTTTTACCGAACGGTGGATACTGATGTAGAAACTTGGAGGTTTTACCAAACGATGGATACTGATGTAGAAATGTGCTTTTTTTACCGAATGATGGATACTGATGTAGAAATGTGCTGGTTTTACCGAACGATGGATACTGATGAAGAATTGTGCTGGCTTTACAGAACGATGGATACTGATGTAAAAACTTGCTGCTTTTCCGAACGATCAATACTGATGGAGAAAAGTGCTGGTTATACTGATCCATGGATACTGGTGTAGAAACATGCTGGTTTTACCGAACAATGGATACTGATGTAGAAACTTGCAGATTTTACCGAACGATGGAGATTGATGTAGAAACGTGCTGGTTTTACCTAGCGTTGGATATTGATGTAGTAATGTGCTGGTTTTACCGAACGATGGATATTGATGTAGTAATGTGCTGATTTTACGGAACGATGGATACTGATGTATAAATCTGCTGGTTTTACCGAATGATGGATACTTATTTAGAAATGTTCTGGTTTTTTGGAACGACAGATACAGATTTTGAAATGCGCTAGTTTTACAGAACGATGGATACAGATGTATAAATGTGCTGATTTTTCCGAACGATGGATACTGATGTAGAAATGTACTGGTTTTACCGAACGATGGATCCGCCTGTAGAAATGTGGTCGTTTTACGGAGGGATGGATACTGATGTAGAATTGTGTTGTTTTTACCGAACGATTGATACGCCTGTAGAAATGTTCTGCTTTTACCGAACGATGGATACTGATGTAGAAACAAGCTGGTTTGATGGAGTGATGGATTCTGATGTAGAAATGTGGTGGTTTCACCGAACGACAGATACTGATGTAAAAATGTCCTGATTTTACTGAACGATGGATACTGATGTAGAAATGTGTTCGTTTTACTGAATGACAGATACTGATGTAGAAATATGCTGGTTTTACCGAATGACGGATACTGATGTAGAAATATGCTGGTTTTACCGAATGATGGATACTGATGTAGAAACGTACTGGTTTTACCGAACGATGGATACGCCTGTAGAAATATTCTGCTTTTACCGAACGATGGACACTGATGTAGAAACAAACTGGTTTTATGGAGCGATGGATTCTGATGTAGAAATGTGCTGGAGTTTCGGAATGATGGATACGCCTGTAGAACTGTACTGGTTTTACGGAACGATGGATAATGATGTAGAAAAATGATGGTTTTAGTAAACGATGTACTGGTTTTACCGAACGATGGATACTGATGTTGAAATGTGCTGGTTTTACCCAACGATGGATACTGATGTAGAAATGTGCTGGGTTTACGGAACAATGGATACTGCTTTAGAACAGTTCTGGTTTTATGTAACGACAGATACAGATGTAGAATTGCGCTAGTTTTACGGAACGATTGATACAGATGTATAAATGTGCTGGTTTTTCCGAACGATGGATACTGATGTAGAAATGTACTGGTTTTACCGAACGATGGAACAGCCTGTAGAAATGTGCTGGTTTTACCGAATGATGGATACTGATGTTGAAATGTGCTTTTTTTACTGAATGATGGATACAGATGCATAAATGTGCTGGTTTTTCCGAACGATGGATACTGATGTAGAAATGTGCTGGTTTTACCGAATGATGGATACTGATGTAGAAACAAGCTTGTTTTATGGAGTGATGGATACTGATGTAGAAATGTGCTGGTTTTACCGAATGATGGATACTGATGTAGAAACAAGCTTGTTTTATGGAGTGATGGATTCTGATGGAGAAATGTGCTGGTTTCACCGAACAACAGATACTGATGTAAAAATGTGCTGGTTTTACCGAATGATGGATACTGATGTAGAAATGTACTGGTTTTACCTAACGATGGATACTGATGTTGAAATGTGCTTTTTTTACTGAATGATGGATACAGATGCATAAATGTGCTGGTTTTTCTGAACGATGGATACTGATGTAGAAATGTACTGGTTTTACCGAACGATGGAACCGCCTGTAGAAATGTGCTGGTTTTACCGAACGATGGATACTGATGTAGAAACAAGCTTGTTTTATGGAGTGATGGATTCTGGGAGAAATGTGCTGGATTCACCGAACGACAGATACTGATGTAAAAATGTGCTGGTTTTTCCGAACGATGGATACTGATGTAGAAATGTACTGGTTTTACCGAACGATGGATCCGCCTGTAGAAATATGCTGGATTTATGGAAGGATGGATACTGATGTAGAAATGTGCTGGTTTTACCGAACGATGATGTAGAAGTGTGCTTTTTTTACCGTACGATGCATACTGATGTAGAAATGTGCTGGTTTTACGGAACGAAGGATACTGCTGTTGAAACTTGCTGGTTTTTCCGAACGATGGATACTGATGTAGAAACTTGCTGGTTTTACCGAGCGATGGATACTGATGTAGAAACTTGCTGGTTTTACGGAATGATGTACACTGTTTTAGAAATGTGCTTGTTTTACGGAAAGATGGATAGTGATGTAGAAATATGTTCGTTTTACTGAACGATGGATACTGATGTAGAAATGTGCTGGTTTTACCGAACGATGGATAGTGATGTAGAAATGTGCTGGTTTTACCGAACGATGGAAACTGATGTGGAAATAAGCTGGTTTTATGGAGCGATGGATTCTGAAGTAGAAATGTGCAGGATTTACCAAACGATGGATACACCTGTAGAAATGTGATGGTTTCACAGAAAAAAGGATACTGATGTAGAACTGTACTGGTTTTACGGAACGATGGATAATGAGGTAGAAAAATAGTGGTTTTAATAAACGATGTATACTGATGTAGAAATGTACTGGTTCTACCAAACGATGGATACTGATGTTGAAATGTGCTTTTTTTACTGAATGATTGATACTGATGTAGAAATGTGCTGGTTTTACCGAACGATGGATACTGATGCAGAAATGTGCTGGTTTTACCGAACGATGGATAGTGATGTAGAGATGTGCTGGTTTTACGGAACAATGGATACGGATTTAGAACAGTTCTGGTTTTATGTAACGACGGATACAGATGTAGAATTGCGCTTGTTTAACGGAACGATGGATACAGATGTATAAATGTGCTGGTTTTTCCGAACGATGGATACTGATGTAGAAATGTACTAGTTTTACCAAAAGATGGAACCGCTTGTAGAAATGTGCTGGTTTTATGGAAGGATGGATTCTGATGTAGAAATGTGCTGGTTTCAGGGAAGAATGGATACTGATGTAGAACTGTGCTGGTTTTACGGAATGATGGATACGACTGTTGAAATGTGCAGGTTGTACGGAACGATGGATACTGATGTAGCGACATGGTGGTTATAACAAACGATGTATACTGATGTAGAAAAATACTGGTTTTACCTAACGATGGATAATGATATAGAAATGTGCTGGTTTTAGCAAACGATGGATACTGATGTAGAAATGTACTGGTTTTACCGAACGATGGATCCACCTGAAGAAATGTGCTCGTTTTACGGAAGGATGGATACTGATGTTGAAATGTGCTAGTTTAACCGAACGATTGATACGCCTGTAGAAATGTGCTGGTTTTACCGAACGATGGATACTGATGTAGAAACAAGCTGGTTTGATGGAGTGATGGGTTCTGATGTAGAAATGTGTTGGTTTCACCGAACGACAGATACTGATGTAAAAATGTGTTGGTTTTAATGATCGATGGATACTGATGTAGAAATGTGTTCGTTTTACTGAATGACGGATACTGATGTAGAAATATGCTGGTTTGACCGAATGACGGTTACTGATGTAGAAATATGCTGGTTTTTCCGAATGATGGATACTGATGTAGAAACGTACTGGTTTTACCGAACGATGGATACGCCTGTAGAAATATTCTGCTTTTACCGAACGATGGATACTGATGTAGAAACAAGCTGGTTTTATGGAGCGATGGATTCTGATGTAGAAATCTGCTGCTTTTACCGAACGACGGATACTGATGTAGAAATGTGCTGGTTTTACGGAACGAAGGATACTCATGTAGAAATGTGCTGGTTTTACGGAACGAAGGATGTAGAAACTTGCTGGTTTTTCCGAACGATGGATACCGGTGTAGAAACATGCTGGTTTTACTGAACGATGGATACTGATCTAAAAATTTGCAGGTTTTACCGAACGATGGATACTGATGTAGAAACTTGCTGATTTTACGGAACGATGTATACTGTTTTAGAAATGTGCTTGTTTTACGGAAAGATGGATATTGATGTAGAAATATGTTCGTTTTACTGAACGATGGATACTGATGTAGAAATGTACTGATTTTACTGAACGATGGATACTGATATAGAAATGTGTTCGTTTTACTGAATGACGGATACCGATGTAGAAATATGCTGGTTTTACCGAACGATGGATACTGATGTAGAAACAAGCTTGTTTTATGGAGTGATGGATTCTGGGAGAAATGTGCTGGTTTCACCGAACGACAGATACTGATGTAAAAATGTGCTGGTTTTTTCCGAACGATGGATACTGATGTAGAAATGTACTGGTTTTACCGAACGATGGATCCGCCTGTAGAAATATGCTGGATTTATGGAAGGATGGATACTGATGTAGAAATGTGCTGGTTTTACCGAACGATGATGTAGAAGTGTGCTTTTTTTACCGAACGATGCATACTGATGTAGAAATGTGCTGGTTTTATGGAACGAAGGATACTGCTGTTGAAACTTGCTGGTTTTTCCGAACGATGGATACTGATGTAGAAACTTGCTGGTTTTACCGAGCGATGGATACTGATGTAGAAACTTGCTGGTTTTACGGAACGATGTACACTGTTTTAGAAATGTGCTTGTTTTACGGAAAGATGGATAGTGATGTAGAAATATGTTCGTTTTACTGAACGATGGATACTGATGTAGAAATGTGCTGGTTTTACCGAACGATGGATAGTGATGTAGAAACTTGCTGGTTTTACCGAATGATGGATACTGATGTAGAAATGTGCTTTTTTTAGCGAACGATGGATACTGATGTAGAAACATGCTGGTTTTACCGAACGATGGATACTGATCTAAAAATTTGCATGTTTTACCGAACGATGGATACTGATGTAGAAACTTGCTGGTTTTACGGAACGATGTATACTGTTTTAGAAATGTGCTTGTTTTACGGAACGATGGATATTGATGTAGAAACAAGCTGGTTTGATGGAGTGATGGATTCTGATGTAGAAATGTGTTGGTTTCACCGAACGACAGATACTGATGTAACAATGTGCTGGTTTTAACGAACGATGGATACTGATGTAGAAATGTCCTGATTTTACTGAACGATGGATACTGATGTGAAATGTGTTCGTTTTACTGAATGACGGATACTGATGTAGAAATATGCTGGTTTTACTGAATGATGGATACTGATGTAGAAATATGCTGGTTTTACTGAATGACGGATACTGATGTAGAAATATGCTGGTTTTACCGAATGATGGATACTGATGTAGAAACAAGCTGGTTTTATGGAGCAATGGAATCTGATGTAGAAATCTGCTGGTTTTACCGAACGATGGATACAGATGTTGAAACTTGCTGGTTTTACCGAACGATGGATATATATAGAAATGTGCAGGTTTTACAAAACGATGGATACTAATGTAGAAATGTGCTGGTTTTACCGAACGATGGATACAGATGTAGAAATGTGCTTCTTTTAGTGAACGATGGATACTGATGTAGAAATGTGCTGGTTTTACCGAACGATGGATACTGATGTAGAAATGTGCTTTCTTTACCGAACGATGCATACTGATGTAGAAATGTGCTGGTTTTACCGAACAATGGATACTGATGTAGAAACTTGCTGCTTTTCCGAATGATCAATACTGATGGAGAAAAGTGCTGGTTATACTGATCCAAGGATACTGGTGTAGTAACATCTGGTTTTACCGAACGATGGATACTGATGTGGAAACGTACTGATTTTACCGAACGATGGATCCGCCTGTAGAAATGTGCTGGTTTTACGGAAGGTTGGATACTGATGCAGAAATGTGCTGGTTTTACCGAACGATGGATACTGATGCAGAAATGTGCTTTTTTTACCGATTGATGGATACTGATTTAGAAATGTGCTGGTTTTACCGAACGATGGATACTGATGTAGAAATGTGCTGGTTTTACGGAACGAAGGATACTGATGTAGAAATGTGCTGGTTTTACTGAACGATGGATACTGATGTAGAAACTTGCTGGTTTTACCGAACGAAGGATACTGAAGTAGAAACTTGCTGCTTTTCCGAACGAACAATACTGATGTAGAAAAGTGCTGGTTTTACCGATCCATTGATACTGGTGTAGAAACATGCTGGTTTTACCGA
Source organism: Hypanus sabinus (assembly GCF_030144855.1). Taxonomy (NCBI): domain Eukaryota; kingdom Metazoa; phylum Chordata; class Chondrichthyes; order Myliobatiformes; family Dasyatidae; genus Hypanus; species Hypanus sabinus. The sequence continues at coordinate 168,825,406 of NC_082713.1, forward strand.
ACGATGGATACTGATGTAGAAATGTGCTTCTTTCAGTGAATGATGGATACTGATGTAGAAATGTGCTGGTTTTATGGAACGAAGGATACTGCTGTTGAAACTTGCTGGTTTTTCTGAACGATGGATACTGATGTAGAAACTTGCTGGTTTTACCGAACGATGGATAATGATTTAGAATTGTGTTGGTTTTAACCGAACAATGGATACTGATGTGGTCACTTGCTGGTTTTACCGAAAGATGGATACTGATGTAGAAACTTACAGGTTTTACCGAACGATGGATACCGGTGTAGAAACATGCTGGTTTTACTGACCGATGGATACTGATCTAAAAATTTGCAGGTTTTACCGAACGATGGATACTGATGTAGAAACTTGCTGGTTTTACGGAACGATGTGTACTGTTTTAGAAATGTGCTTGTTTTACGGAAAGATGGATATTGATGTAGAAATATGTTCGTTTTACTGAACGATGGATACTGATGTAGAAATGTGCTGATTTTACTGAACGATGGATACTGATATAGAAATGTGTTTGTTTTACTGAATGACGGATACCGATGTAGAAATATGCTGGTTTTACTGAACGATGGATACTGATCTAGAAACGTAGTGGTTTTACCGAACGATGGATACGCCTGTAGAAACTTGCTGGTTTTACCGAATGACGGATACTGATGTTGAAATGTGCTTTTTTTACCGAACGATGGATACTGATGTAGAAACTTGATGGTTTTACCGAACGATGGATGCTGATGTAGAAACTTGCTGCTGTTACCGAATGATAGATAATGATGTAGAAACGTGCTGGTTTTGCTGATCAATGGATACTTGTGTAGAAATATGCTGGTTTTTCCGAACAATGGATACTGATGTAGAAATGTGCTGGTTTTACCGAACGATGGATCTGCCTGTAGAAATGTGCTGGTTTTATAGAACGATGGATACTGATGTAGAAATGTGCTGGTTTTACCGATCGATGGATACTGATGTAGAAACTTGCTGGTTTTACGGAATGATGTACACTGTTTTAGAAATGTGCTTGTTTTACGGAAAGATGGATAGTGATGTAGAAATATGTTCGTTTTACTGAACGATGGATACTGATGTAGAAATGTGCTGGTTTTACCGAACGATGGATAGTGATGTAGAAATGTGCTGGTTTTACCGAACGATGGAAACTGATGTGGAAATAAGCTGGTTTTATGGAGCGATTGATTCTGATGTAGAAATGTGCAGGATTTACCAAACGATGGATACACCTGTAGAAATGTGATGGTTTCACGGAAAAAAGGATACTGATGTAGAACTGTACTGGTTTTACGGAACGATGGATAATGAGGTAGAAAAATAGTGGTTTTAATAAATGATGTATACTGATGTAGAAATGTACTGGTTCTACCAAACGATGGATACTGATGTTGAAATGTGCTTTTTTTACCGAATGATTGATACTGATGTAGAAATGTGCTGGTTTTACCGAACGATGGATACTGATGCAGAAATGTGCTGGTTTTACCGAACGATGGATAGTGATGTAGAGATGTGCTGGTTTTATGTAACGACGGATACAGATGTAGAATTGCGCTTGTTTAACGGAACGATGGATACAGATGTATAAATGTGCTGGTTTTTCCGAACGATGGATACTGATGTAGAAATGTACTAGTTTTACCAAAAGATGGAACCGCTTGTAGAAATGTGCTGGTTTTATGGAAGAATGGATACTGATGTAGAACTGTGCTGGTTTTACGGAATGATGGATACGACTGTTGAAATGTGCAGGTTGTACGGAACGATGGATACTGATGTAGAAACAAGCTGGTTTGATGGAGTGATGGATTCTGATGTAGAAATGTGTTGGTTTCACCGAACGACAGATACTGATGTAAAAATGTGCTGGTTTTAACGAACGATGGATACTGATGTGAAATGTGTTCGTTTTACTGAATGACGGATACTGATGTAGAAATATGCTGGTTTTACCGAATGACGGTTACTGATGTAGAAATATGCTGGTTTTTCCGAATGATGGATACTGATGTAGAAACGTACTGGTTTTACCGAACGATGGATACGCCTGTAGAAATATTCTGCTTTTACCGAACGATGGACACTGATGTAGAAACAAGCTGGTTTTATGGAGCGATGGATTCTGATGTAGAAATCTGCTGCTTTTACTGAACGACAGATACTGATGTAGAAATGTGCTGGTTTTACGTAACGAAGGATACTCATGTAGAAATGTGCTGGTTTTACGGAACGAAGGATACTGATGTAGAAACTTGCTGGTTTTTCCGAACGATGGATACCGGTGTAGAAACATGCTGGTTTTACTGAACGATGGATACTGATCTAAAAATTTGCAGGTTTTACCGAACGATGGATACTGATGTAGAAACTTGCTGGTTTTACGGAACGATGTATACTGTTTTAGAAATGTGCTTGTTTTACGGAAAGATGGATATTGATGTAGAAATATGTTCGTTTTACTGAACGATGGATACTGATGTAGAAATGTACTGATTTTACTGAACGATGGATACTGATGTAGAAATGTGCTTTTTTTAGCGAACGATGGATACTGATGTAGAAACATGCTGGTTTTACCGAACGATGGATACTGATCTAAAAATTTGCAGGTTTTACCGAACGATGGATACTGATGTAGAAACTTGCTGGTTTTACGGAACGATGTATACTGTTTTAGAAATGTGCTTGTTTTACGGAACGATGGATATTGATGTAGAAACAAGCTGGTTTGATGGAGTGATGGATTCTGATGTAGAAATGTGTTGGTTTCACCGAACGACAGATACTGATGTAACAATGTGCTGGTTTTAACGAACGATGGATACTGATGTAGAAATGTCCTGATTTTACTGAACGATGGATACTGATGTGAAATGTGTTCGTTTTACTGAATGACGGATACTGATGTAGAAATATGCTGGTTTTACTGAATGATGGATACTGATGTAGAAATATGCTGGTTTTACTGAATGACGGATACTGATGTAGAAATATGCTGGTTTTACCGAATGATGGATACTGATGTAGAAACAAGCTGGTTTTACCGAACGATGGATATATATAGAAATGTGCAGGTTTTACAAAACGATGGATACTAATGTAGAAATGTGCTGGTTTTACCGAACGATGGATATAGATGTAGAAATGTGCTTCTTTTAGTGAATGATGGATACTGATGTAGAAATGTGCTGGTTTTACCGAACGATGGATACTGATGTAGAAATGTGCTTTCTTTACCGAATGATGCATACTGATGTAGAAATGTGCTGGTTTTACCGAACAATGGATACTGATGTAGAAATGTGCTGGTTTTACGGAATGAAGGATACTGCTGTTGAAACTTGCTTGTTTTTCCGAACGATGGACACTGATGTAGAAACAAGCTTGTTTTATGGAGTGATGGATTCTGGAAGAAATGTGCTGGTTTCACCGAACGACAGATACTGATGTAAAAATGTGCTGGTTTTTCCGAACGATGGATACTGATGTAGAAATGTACTGGTTTTACCGAACGATGGATCCGCCTGTAGAAATATGCTGGATTTATGGAAGGATGGATACTGATGTAGAAATGTGCAGGTTTTACCGAACGATGATGTAGAAGTGTGCTTTTTTTACCGAACGATGCATACTTATGTAGAAATGTGCTGGTTTTACGGAACGAAGGATACTGCTGTTGAAACTTGCTGGTTTTTCCGAACGATGGATACTGATGTAGAAACTTGCTGGTTTTACCGAGCGATGGATACTGATGTAGAAACTTGCTGGTTTTACGGAACGATGTACACTGTTTTAGAAATGTGCTTGTTTTACGGAAAGATGGATAGTGATGTAGAAATATGTTCGTTTTACTGAACGATGGATACTGATGTAGAAATGTGCTGGTTTTACCGAACGATGGATAGTGATGTAGAAACTTGCTGGTTTTACCGAATGATGGATACTGATGTAGAAATGTGCTTTTTTTAGCGAACGATGGATACTGATGTAGAAACATGCTGGTTTTACCGAACGATGGATACTGATCTAAAAATTTGCAGGTTTTACCGAACGATGGATACTGATGTAGAAACTTGCTGGTTTTACGGAACGATGTATACTGTTTTAGAAATGTGCTTGTTTTACGGAACGATGGATATTGATGTAGAAACAAGCTGGTTTGATGGAGTGATGGATACTGATGTAGAAATGTGCTGGTTTTACCGAACGATGGATCTGCCTGTAGAAATGTGCTGGTTTTATAGAACGATGGATACTGATGTAGAAATGTGCTGGTTTTACCGATCGATGGATACTGATGTAGAAACTTGCTGGTTTTACGGAATGATGTACACTGTTTTAGAAATGTGCTTGTTTTACGGAAAGATGGATAGTGATGTAGAAATATGTTCGTTTTACTGAACGATGGATACTGATGTAGAAATGTGCTGGTTTTACCGAACGATGGATAGTGATGTAGAAATGTGCTGGTTTTACCGAACGATGGAAACTGATGTGGAAATAAGCTGGTTTTATGGAGCGATGGATTCTGATGTAGAAATGTGCAGGATTTACCAAACGATGGATACACCTGTAGAAACGTGATGGTTTCACGGAAAAAAGGATACTGATGTAGAACTGTACTGGTTTTACGGAATGATGGATAATGAGGTAGAAAAATAGTGGTTTTAATAAATGATGTATACTGATGTAGAAATGTACTGGTTCTACCAAACGATGGATACTGATGTTGAAATGTGCTTTTTTTACCGAATGATTGATACTGATGTAGAAATGTGCTGGTTTTACCGAACGATGGATACTGATGCAGAAATGTGCTGGTTTTACCGAACGATGGATAGTGATGTAGAGATGTGCTGGTTTTACGGAACAATGGATACTGATTTAGAACAGTTCTGGTTTTATGTAACGACGGATACAGATGTAGAATTGCGCTTGTTTAACGGAACGATGGATACAGATGTATAAATGTGCTGGTTTTTCCGAACGATGGATACTGATGTAGAAATGTACTAGTTTTACCAAAAGATGGAACCGCTTGTAGAAATGTGCTGGTTTTATGGAAGAATGGATACTGATGTAGAACTGTGCTGGTTCTACGGAATGATGGATACGACTGTTGAAATGTGCAGGTTGTACGGAACGATGGATACTGATGTAGAAACAAGCTGGTTTGATGGAGTGATGGATTCTGATGTAGAAATGTGTTGGTTTCACCGAACGACAGATACTGATGTAAAAATGTGCTGGTTTTAACGAACGATGGATACTGATGTGAAATGTGTTCGTTTTACTGAATGACGGATACTGATGTAGAAATATGCTGGTTTTACCGAATGACGGTTACTGATGTAGAAATATGCTGGTTTTTCCGAATGATGGATACTGATGTAGAAACGTACTGGTTTTACCGAACGATGGATACGCCTGTAGAAATATTCTGCTTTTACCGAACGATGGACACTGATGTAGAAACAAGCTGGTTTTATGGAGCGATGGATTCTGATGTAGAAATCTGCTGCTTTTACTGAACGACGGATACTGATGTAGAAATGTGCTGGTTTTACGGAACGAAGGATACTGATGTAGAAACTTGCTGGTTTTTCCGAACGATGGATACCAGTGTAGAAACATGCTGGTTTTACTGAACGATGGATACTGATCTAAAAATTTGCAGGTTTTACCGAACGATGGATACTGATGTAGAAACTTGCTGGTTTTACGGAACGATGTATACTGTTTTAGAAATGTGCTTGTTTTACGGAAAGATGGATATTGATGTAGAAATATGTTCGTTTTACTGAACGATGGATACTGATGTAGAAATGTACTGATTTTACTGAACGATGGATACTGATGGTAGAAATGTGCTTTTTTTAGCGAACGATGGATACTGATGTAGAAACATGCTGGTTTTACCGAACGATGGATACTGATCTAAAAATTTGCAGGTTTTACCGAACGATGGATACTGATGTAGAAACTTGCTGGTTTTACGGAACGATGTATACTGTTTTAGAAATGTGCTTGTTTTACGGAACGATGGATATTGATGTAGAAACAAGCTGGTTTGATGGAGTGATGGATTCTGATGTAGAAATGTGTTGGTTTCACCGAACGACAGATACTGATGTAACAATGTGCTGGTTTTAACGAACGATGGATACTGATGTAGAAATGTCCTGATTTTACTGAACGATGGATACTGATGTGAAATGTGTTCGTTTTACTGAATGACGGATACTGATGTAGAAATATGCTGGTTTTACTGAATGATGGATACTGATGTAGAAATATGCTGGTTTTACTGAATGACGGATACTGATGTAGAATATGCTGGTTTTACCGAATGATGGATACTGATGTAGAAACAAGCTGGTTTTACCGAACGATGGATATATATAGAAATGTGCAGGTTTTACAAAACGATGGATACTAATGTAGAAATGTGCTGGTTTTACCGAACGATGGATATAGATGTAGAAATGTGCTTCTTTTAGTGAATGATGGGATACTGATGTAGAAATGTGCTGGTTTTACCGAACGATGGATACTGATGTAGAAATGTGCTTTCTTTACCGAATGATGCATACTGATGTAGAAATGTGCTGGTTTTACCGAACAATGGATACTGATGTAGAAATGTGCTGGTTTTACGGAACGAAGGATACTGCTGTTGAAACTTGCTTGTTTTTCCGAACGATGGACACTGATGTAGAAACTTGCTGCTTTTCCGAACGATCAATACTGTTGGAGAAAAGTGCTGGTTATACTGATCCATGGATACTGGTGTAGAAACATCTGGTTTTACCGAACGATGGATACTGATGTGGAAACGTACTGGTTTTACCGAACGATGGATCCGCCTGTAGAAATGTGCTGGTTTTACAGAAGGTTGGATACTGATGCAGAAATGTGCTCGTTTTACCGAACGATGGATACTGATGCAGAAATGTGCTTTTTTTTTACCGATTGATGGATACTGATTTAGAAATGTGCTGGTTTTACCGAACGATGGATACTGATGTAGAAATGTGCTGGTTTTACGGAACGAAGGATACTGATGTAGAAACTTGCTGGTTTTACTGAACGATGGATACTGAAGTAGAAACTTGCTGCTTTTCCGAACGAACAATACTGATGTAGAAAAGTGCTGGTTTTACCGATCCATTGATACTGGTGTAGAAACATGCTGGTTTTACCGAACGATGGATACTGATGTAGAAATGTGCTTCTTTCAGTGAATGATGGATACTGATGTAGAAATGTGCTGGTTTTACTGAACGATGGATAATGATTAGAATTGTGTTGGTTTTAACCCGAACAATGGATACTGATGTGGTCACTTGCTGGTTTTACCGAAAGATGGATACTGATGTAGAAACTTACAGGTTTTACCGAACGATGGATACCGGTGTAGAAACATGCTGGTTTTACTGAACGATGGATACTGATCTAAAAATTTGCAGGTTTTTACCGAATGATGGATACTGATGTAGAAACTTGCTGGTTTTACGGAACGATGTATACTGTTTTAGAAATGTGCTTGTTTTACGGAAAGATGGATATTGATGTAGAAATGTGTTCGTTTTACTGAATGACGGATACCGATGTAGAAATATGCTGGTTTTACCGAACGATGGATACTGATGTAGAAACAAGCTTGTTTTATGGAGTGATGGATTCTGGGAGAAATGTGCTGGTTTCACCGAACGACAGATACTGATGTAAAAAATGTGCTGGTTTTACCGAACGATGGATACTGATGTAGAAATGTGCTGGTTTTACCGAACGATGTATACACCTGTAGAAATGTGCTGCTTTTACCGAACGATGAATACTGATGTAGAAACAATCTGGTTTCATGGAGCGATGGATTCTGATGTAGAAATGTGTTGGTTTCAAGGAAGAATGGATACTGATGTAGAACTGTGCTGGTTTTACGGAATGATGGATACAACTTTTGAAATGTGCAGGTTTTACGGAACGATGGATAATGATGTAGAAACATGGTGGTTTTAACAAATGATGTATACTGATGTAGAAATGTACTGGGTTTACCGAACGATGGATACTGATGTAGATACTTGCTGCTTTTCCGAAAGATCAATACTGATGTAGAAAAGTGCTGGTTTTACCGATCCATTGATACTGGTGTAGAAACATGCTTATTTTACAGAACGATGGATACTAATGTAGAAACTTGCAGGTTTTACCGAACGATGGATAGTGATGTAGATACTTGCAGGTTTTACCGAACAATGGATACTGATGAGAAACATGCTGGTTTTACGGACCAATGGATACTGATGTAGAAATTTTCTGGGTTTATGGAACGATGGATACGGATGTAGAAATGTGCTGGTTTATCCGAACGATGGATATTGATGTACAAAAGTACTGGTTTTACCGAACGATGGATCCGCCTGTAGAAATGTACTGGTTTTACGGAAGGTTGGATACTGATGCAGAAATGTGCTGGTTTTACCGAATGATGGATACTGATGTAGAAATGTGCTTCTTTTAGTGAACGATGCATACTGATGTAGAAATGTGCTGGTTTTACGGAAGGATGGATACTGCTGTTGAAATGTGCTGGTTTTACCGAACGATGGATTCTGATGTAGAAATGTGCTGGTTTTACCGAATGATGGATACTGATGTAGAAATGTGCTTTTTTTACCAAACGATGCATACTGCTGTAGAAATGTATTGGTTTTACCGAACAATGGATACTGATGTAGAAATGTGCTGGTTTTACGGAACGAAGGATACTGCTGTATCAACTTGCTGGTTTTTCTGAACGATAGATACTGATGTAGAAACTTACAGGTTTTACCGAACGATGGATACCGGTGTAGAAACATGCTGGTTTTACGGAACGATGTGTACTGTTTTAGAAATGTGCTTGTTTTCGGAAAGATGGATATTGATGTAGAAATATGTTCGTTTTATTGAACGATGGATACTGATGTAGAAATGTGCTGATTTTACTGAACGATGGATACTGATATAGAAATGTGTTCGTTTTACTGAATGATGGATTCCGATGTAGAAATATGCTGGTTTTACCGAACGATGGATACTGATCTAGAAACGTAGTGGTTTTACCGAACGTTGGATACGCCTGTAGAAACTTGCTGGTTTTACCGAATGACGGATACTGATGTAGAAATGTGCTTTTTTTAGCGAACGATGGATACTGATGTGGAAACTTGATGGTTTTACCGAACAATGGATACTGATGTAGAAACTTGCTGCTGTTACCGAATGATGGTTAATGATGTAGAAACGTGCTGGTTTTGCTGATCAATGGATACTTGTGTAGAAATGTGCTGGTTTTACGGAACGATGGATACTGATGTAGAAATGTGCTGGTTTTACCGAACGATGTATACACCTGTAGAAATGTGCTGCTTTTACCGAACGATGAATACTGATGTAGAAACAATCTGGTTTTATGGAACGATGGATTCTGATGTAGAAATGTGTTGGTTTCAAGGAAGAATGGATACTGATGTAGAACTGTGCTGGTTTTACGGAATGATGGATACAACTTTTGAAATGTGCAGGTTTTACGGAACGATGGATAATGATGTAGAAACATGGTGGTTTTAACAAATGATGTATACTGATGTAGAAATGTACTGGTTTTACCTAACGATGGATACTGATGTAGATACTTGCTGCTTTTCCGAAAGATCAATACTGATGTAGAAAAGTGCTGGTTTTACGGAACGAAGGATACTGGTGTAGAAACATGCTGGTTTTACAGAACGATGAATACTGATGTAGAAACTTGCAGGTTTTACCGAACAATGGATACTGATGTGGAAACGGACCGGTTTTACCGAACGATGGATCCGCCTGTAGAAATGTGCTTTTTTTACCGAGTGATAGATACTGATGTAGAAATGTGCTGGTTTTACCGTACGATGGATACTGATTTAGAAATGTGCTTTTTTTTACCGAGTGATGGATACTAATGTAGAAACTTGCAGGTTTTACCGAACGATGGATAGTGATGTAGATACTTGCAGGTTTTACCGAACAATGGATACTGATGAGAAACATGCTGGTTTTACGGACCAATGGATACTGATGTAGAAATTTTCTGGGTTTATGGAACAATGGATACAGATGTAGAAATGTGCTGGTTTTACGGAAGGATGGATACTGATGCAGAAATGTGCTGGTTTTACCGAACGATGGATACTGATCTGGAAATGTGCTGGTTTTACAAAACGATGGATACTGATGTAGAAATGTGCTTCTTTTAGTGAACGATGGATACTGATGTAGAAACATGCTGGTTTTACCGAACGATGGATTCTGATGTAGAAATGTGCTGGTTTTACCGAACAATGGATACTGATGTAGAAATGTGCTGGTTTTACGGGACGAAGGATACTGCTGTTGAAACTTGCTGGTTTTTCTGAACGATGGATACTGATGTAGAAACTTGCTGGTTTTACCGAACGATGGATACTGATGTAGAATTGTGCTGGTTTTAACCGAACAATGGGTACTGATGTGGACACTTGCTGCTTTTAACGAACGATGGATAATGATGTAGAAACGTGCTGGTTTTACCGATCAATGGATACTGATGTAGAAATGTGCTGGTTTTACGGAACGAAGGATAGTGCTGTTGAAACTTGCTTGTTTTTCCGAACGATGGACACTGATGTAGAAACTTGCTGCTATTCCGAACGATCAATACTGATGGAGAAAAGTGCTGGTTATACTGATCCATGGATACTGGTGTAGAAACATCTGGTTTTACCGAACAATGGATACTGATGTGGAAACGTACTGGTTTTACCGAACGATGGATCCGCCTGTAGAAATGTGCTGGTTTTACCGAACGATGGATACTGATGCAGAAATGTGCTTTTTTTACCGATTGATGGATACTGATTTAGAAATGTGCTGGTTTTACCGAACGATGGATACTGAAGTAGAAACTTGCTGCTTTTCCGAACGAACAATACTGATGTAGAAAAGTGCTTTTTTTACCGAACGATGGATACTGATGTAGAAATGTGCTGGTTTTACCGAACGATGGATACTGATGTAGAAATGTGCTTCTTTCAGTGAATGATGGATACTGATGTAGAAATGTGCTGGTTTTACCGAACGATGGATAATGATTTAGAATTGTGTTGGTTTTAACCGAACAATGGATACTGATGTGGTCACTTGCTGGTTTTACCGAAAGATGGATACTGATGTAGAAACTTACAGGTTTTACCGAACGATGGATACCGGTGTAGAAACATGCTGGTTTTACTGAACGATGGATACTGATCTAAAAATTTGCAGGTTTTACAGAACGATGGATACTGATGTAGAAATGTGCTGATTTTACTGAACGATGGATACTGATATAGAAATGTGTTCGTTTTACTGAATGACGGATACCGATGTAGAAATATGCTGGTTTTACCGAACGATGGATACTGATCTAGAAACGTAGTGGTTTTACCGAACGATGGATACGCCTGTAGAAACTTGCTGGTTTTACCGAATGACGGATACTGATGTTGAAATGTGCTTTTTTTAGCGAACGATGGATACTGATGTAGAAATGTGCTGGTTTTACCGAACGATGGATACTGATGTGGAAACTTGATGGTTTTACCGAACGATGGATACTGATGTAGAAATGTGCTGGTTTTAACCGAACAATGGATGCTGATGTAGAAACTTGCTGCTGTTACCGAATGATAGATAATGATGTAGAAACGTGCTGGTTTTGCTGATCAATGGATACGGGTAGAAACATGCTGGTTTTACCGAACGATGGATCTGCCTGTAGAAATGTGCTGGTTTTATAGAACGATGGATACTGATGTAGAAATGTGCTGGTTTTACCGAACGATGTATACACCTGTAGAAATGTGCTGCTTTTACCGAACGATGAATACTGATGCAGAAACAATCTGGTTTTATGGAGCGATGGATTCTGATGTAGAAATGTGTTGGTTTCAAGGAAGAATGGATACTGATGTAGAACTGTGCTGGTTTTACGGAATGAGGGATACAACTTTTGAAATGTGCAGGTTTTATGGAACGATGGATAATGATGTAGAAACATGGTGGTTTTAACAAATGATGTATACTGATGTAGAAATGTACTGGGTTTACCGAACGATGGATACTGATGTAGATACTTGCTGCCTTTCCGAAAGATCAATACTGATGTAGAAAAGTGCTGGTTTTACGGAACAATGGATACTGATGTGGAAACAGACCGGTTTTACCGAACGATGGATTCGCCTGTAGAAATGTGCTTTTTTTACCGAGTGATGGATACTGATGTAGAAATGTGCTGGTTTTACCGAACGATGGATACTGATTTAGAAATGTGCTTTTTTTACCGAGTGATGGATACTGATGTAGAAATGTGCTGGTTTTACCGATCAATGGATACCGGTGTAGAAACATGCTGGTTTTACTGAACGATGGATACTGATCTAAAAATTTGCAGGTTTTACTGAACAATGGATACTGATGTAGAAACTTGCTGGTTTTACTGAACGATGTATACTATTTTAGAAATGTGCTTGTTTTACGGAAAGATGGATATTGATGTAGAAATATGTTCGTTTTACTGAACGATGGATACTGATGTAGAAATGTGCTGGTTTTACGGAATGACGTATACTATTTTAGAAATGTGCTTGTTTTACGGAAAGATGGATATTGATGTAGAAATATGTTCATTTTTCTGAACGACGGATACTGATGTAGAAATGTGCTTTTTTTAGCGAACGATGGATACTGATGTAGAAATGTGCTGGTTTTCATGAACGATGGATACTGATGTAGAAACTTGATGGTTTTACCGAACGATGGATACTGATGTAGAAATATGCTTTTTTAACCGAATGATGGATAGTGATGTAGAAATTTGCTGGTTTTACCGATCCATTGATACTGGTGTAGAAACATGCTGGTTTTACCGAAAGATGGATACTGATGTAGAAACTTACAGGTTTTACCGAACGATGGATACTGATCTAAAAATTTGCAGGTTTTACCGAACGATGGATACTGATGTAGAAACTTGCTGGTTTTACGGAATGATGTATACTGTTTTAGAAGTGTGCTTGTTTTACAGAAAGATGGATATTGATGTAGAAATATGTTCGTTTTACTGAACGATGGATACTGATGTAGAAATGTGCTGATTTTACTGAACGATGGATACTGATATAGAAATGTGTTCGTTTTACTGAATGACGGATACCGATGTAGAAATATGCTGGTTTTACCGAACGATGGATACTGATCTAGAAACGTAGTGGTTTTACCGAACGATGGATATGCCTGTAGAAATGTGCTGGTTTTACCGAACGATGGATACTGATGTAGAAATGTGCTTTTTTTAGCGAACGATGGATACTGATGTAGAAATGTGCTGGTTTTACCGAACGATGGATACTGATGTGGAAACTTGATGGTTTTACCGAACGATGGATACAGATGTAGAAATGTGCTTGTTTTAACCGAACAATGGATACTGATGTAGAAACTTGCTGCTGTTACCGAATGATGGATAATGATGTAGAAACGTGCTGATTTTTCCGAACGATGGATACTGATGTAGAAATGTGCTGGTTTTACCGAACGATGTATACACCTGTAGAAATGTGCTGCTTTTACCGAATGATGAATACTGATGTAGAAACAATCTGGTTTTATGGAGCGATGGATTCTGATGTAGAAATGTGTTGGTTTCAAGGAAGAATGGATACTGATGTAGAACTGTGCTGGTTTTACGGAATGATGGATACAACTTTTGAGATGTGCAGGTTTTACGGAACGATGGATAATGATGTAGAAACATGGTGGTTTTAACAAATGATGTATACTTATGTAGAAATGTACTGGGTTTACCGAACGATGGATACTGATGTAGATACTTGCTGCTTTTCCGAAAGATCAATACTGATGTAGAAAAGTGCTGGTTTTACGGAACGAAGGATACTGGTGTAGAAACATGCTGGTTTTACAGAACGATGAATACTGATGTAGAAACTTGCAGGTTTTACCGAACAATGTATACTGATGTGGAAACGGACCGGTTTTACCGAACGATGGATCCGCCTGTAGAAATGTGCTTTTTTTACCGAGTGATGGATACTGATGTAGAAATGTGCTGGTTTTACCGAACGATGGATACTGATGTAGAAATGTGCTTTTTTTACAGAGTGATGGATACTGATGTAGAAATGTGCTGGTTTTACCGAACGATGGGTACTGATGTAGAAACGTGCTGGTTTTACGGAACGAAGGATACTGATGTAGAAATGTGCTGGTTTTACTGAACGATGGATACTGATGTAGAAACTTGCTGCTTTTCCGAACGATCAATACTGATGTAGAAAAGTGCTGGTTTTACCGATACATTGATACTGGTGTAGAAACATGCTGGTTTTACAGAACGATGGATACTAATGTAGAAACTTGCAGGTTTTACCGAACGATGGATAGTGATGTAGATACTTGCAGGTTTTACCGAACAATGGATACTGATGAGAAACATGCTGGTTTTACGGACCAATGGATACTGATGTAGAAATTTTCAGGGTTTATGGAACGATGGATACGGATGTAGAAATGTGCTGGTTTATCCGAACGATGGATATTGATGTACAAAAGTACTGGTTTTACCGAACAATGGATCCGCCTGTAGAAATGTGCTGGTTTTACGGAAGGATGGATACTGATGTAGAAATGTGCTTCTTTTAGTGAACGATGCATACTGATGTAGAAATGTGCTGGTTTTACGGAAGGATGGATACTGCTGTTGAAATGTGCTGGTTTTACCGAACGATGGATTCTGATGTAGAAATGTGCTGGTTTTACCGAATGATGGATACTGATGTAGAAATGTGCTTTTTTACCAAACGATGCATACTGCTGTAGAAATGTGTTGGTTTTACGGAACGAAGGATACTGCTGTTGAAACTTGCTGGTTTTTCTGAACGATGGATACTGATGTGGAAACTTGATGGTTTTACCGAACGATGGATACTGATGTAGAAATGTGCTGGTTTTAACCGAACAATGGATGCTGATGTAGAAACTTGCTGCTGTTACCGAATGATAGATAATGATGTAGAAACGTGCTGGTTTTGCTGATCAATGGATACGGGTAGAAACATGCTGGTTTTACCGAACGATGGATCTGCCTGTAGAAATGTGCTGGTTTTATAGAACGATGGATACTGATGTAGAAATGTGCTGGTTTTACCGAACCATGTATACACCTGTAGAAATGTGCTGCTTTTACCGAACGATGAATACTGATGTAGAAACAATCTGGTTTTATGGAGCGATGGATTCTGATGTAGAAATGTGTTGGTTTCAAGGAAGAATGGATACTGATGTAGAACTGTGCTGGTTTTACGGAATGAGGGATACAACTTTTGAAATGTGCAGGTTTTACGGAACGATGGATAATGATGTAGAAACATGGTGGTTTTAACAAATGATGTATACTGATGTAGAAATGTACTAGGTTTACCGAACGATGGATACTGATGTAGATACTTGCTGCCTTTCCGAAAGATCAATACTGATGTAGAAAAGTGCTGGTTTTACGGAACAATGGATACTGATGTGGAAACAGACCGGTTTTACCGAACGATGGATTCGCCTGTAGAAATGTGCTTTTTTTACCGAGTGATGGATACTGATGTAGAAATGTGCTGGTTTTACCGAACGATGGATACTGATTTAGAAATGTGCTTTTTTTACCGAGTGATGGATACTGATGTAGAAATGTGCTGGTTTTACCGATCAATGGATACCGGTGTAGAAACATGCTGGTTTTACTGAACGATGGATACTGATCTAAAAATTTGCAGGTTTTACTGAACAATGGATACTGATGTAGAAACTTGCTGGTTTTACTGAACGATGTATACTATTTTAGAAATGTGCTTGTTTTACGGAAAGATGGATATTGATGTAGAAATATGTTCGTTTTACTGAACGATGGATACTGATGTAGAAATGTGCTGGTTTTACGGAATGACGTATACTATTTTAGAAATGTGCTTGTTTTACGGAAAGATGGATATTGATGTAGAAATATGTTCATTTTTCTGAACGACGGATACTGATGTAGAAATGTGCTTTTTTTAGCGAACGATGGATACTGATGTAGAAATGTGCTGGTTTTCATGAACGATGGATACTGATGTAGAAACTTGATGGTTTTACCGAACGATGGATACTGATGTAGAAATATGCTTTTTTAACCGAATGATGGATAGTGATGTAGAAATTTGCTGGTTTTACCGATCCATTGATACTGGTGTAGAAACATGCTGGTTTTACCAAAAGATGGATACTGATGTAGAAACTTACAGGTTTTACCGAACGATGGATACTGATCTAAAAATTTGCAGGTTTTACCGAACGATGGATACTGATGTAGAAACTTGCTGGTTTTACGGAATGATGTATACTGTTTTAGAAGTGTGCTTGTTTTACAGAAAGATGGATATTGATGTAGAAATATGTTCGTTTTACTGAACGATGGATACTGATGTAGAAATGTGCTGATTTTACTGAACGATGGATACTGATATAGAAATGTGTTCGTTTTACTGAATAACGGATACCGATGTAGTAATATGCTGGTTTTACCGAACGATGGATACTGATCTAGAAACGTAGTGGTTTTACCGAACGATGGATATGCCTGTAGAAATGTGTTGGTTTTAACCGAACGATGGATACTGATGTAGAAATGTGCTGGTTTTACCGAACGATGGATACTGATGTGGAAACTTGATGGTTTTACCGAACGATGGATACAGATGTAGAAATGTGCTTGTTTTAACCGAACAATGGATACTGATGTAGAAACCTGCTGCTGTTACCGAATGATGGATAATGATGTAGAAACGTGCTGATTTTTCCGAACGATGGATACTGATGTAGGAATGTGCTGGTTTTACCGAACGATGGATCTGCCTGTAGAAATGTGCTGGTTTTCCAGAACGATGGATACTGATGTAGAAATGTGCTGGTTTTACCGAACGATGTATACACCTGTAGAAATGTGCTGCTTTTACCGAACGATGAATACTGATGTAGAAACAATCTGGTTTTATGGAGCGATGGATTCTGATGCAGAAATGTGTTGGTTTCAAGGAAGAATGGATACTGATGTAGAACTGTGCTGGTTTTACGGAATGATGGATACAACTTTTGAAATGTGCAGGTTTTACGGAACGATGGATAATGATGTAGAAACATGGTGGTTTTAACAAATTATGTATACTTATGTAGAAATGTACTGGGTTTACCGAACGATGGATACTGATGTAGATACTTGCTGCTTTTCCGAAAGATCAATACTGATGTAGAAAAGTGCTGGTTTTACGGAACGAAGGATACTGGTGTAGAAACATGCTGGTTTTACAGAACGATGAATACTGATGTAGAAACTTGCAGGTTTTACCGAACAATGTATACTGATGTGGAAACGGACCGGTTTTACCGAACGATGGATCCGCCTGTAGAAATGTGCTTTTTTTACCGAGTGATGGATACTGATGTAGAAATGTGCTGGTTTTACCGAACGATGGATACTGATGTAGAAATGTGCTTTTTTTACCGAGTGATGGACACTGATGTAGAAATGTGCTGGTTTTACCGAACGATGGGTACTGATGTAGAAACATGCTGGTTTTACGGACCAATGGATACTGATGTAGAAATTTTCAGGGTTTATGGAACGATGGATATGGATGTAGAAATGTGCTGGTTTATCCGAACGATGGATATTGATGTACAAAAGTACTGGTTTTACCGAACAATGGATCCGCCTGTAGAAATGTGCTGGTTTTACGGAAGGATGGATACTGATGCAGAAATGTGCTGGTTTTACCGAATGATGGATACTGATGTAGAAATGTGCTTCTTTTAGTGAACGATGGATACTGATGTAGAAATGTGCTTTTTTTACCAAACGATGCATACTGCTGTAGAAATGTGTTGGTTTTACGGAACGAAGGATACTGCTGTTGAAACTTGCTGGTTTTTCTGAACGATGGATACTGATGTAGAAACTTACAGGTTTTACCGAACGATGGATACCGGTGTAGAAACATGCTGGTTTTACCGAACGATGGATACTGATGTAGAAACTTGCTGGTTTTACGGAACGATGTGTACTGTTTTAGAAATGTGCTTGTTTTCGGAAAGATGGATATTGATGTAGAAATATGTTCGTTTTATTGAACGATGGAAACTGATGTAGAAATGTGCTGATTTTACTGAACGATGGATACTGATATAGAAATGTGTTCGTTTTACTGAATGACGGATTCCGATGTAGAAATATGCTGGTTTTACCGAACGATGGATACTGATCTAGAAACGTAGTGGTTTTACCGAACGTTGGATACGCCTGTAGAAACTTGCTGGTTTTACCGAATGACGGATACTGATGTAGAAATGTGCTTTTTTTAGCGAACGATGGATACTGATGTGGAAACTTGATGGTTTTACCGAACAATGGATACTGATGTAGAAACTTGCTGCTGTTACCGAATGATGGTTAATGATGTAGAAACGTGCTGGTTTTGCTGATCAATGGATACTTGTGTAGAAACATGCCGGTTTTACGGAACGATGGATACTGATGCAGAAATGTGCTGGTTTTACCGAACGATGTATGCACCTGTAGAAATGTGCTGCTTTTACCGAACGATGAATACTGATGTAGAAACAATCTGGTTTTATGGAGCGATGGATTCTGATGTAGAAATGTGTTGGTTTCAAGGAAGAATGGATACTGATGTAGAACTGTGCTGGTTTTACGGAATGATGGATACAACTTTTGAAATGTGCAGGTTTTACGGAACGATGGATAATGATGTAGAAACATGGTGGTTTTAACAAATGATGTATACTGATGTAGAAATGTACTGGTTTTACCTAACGATGGATACTGATGTAGATACTTGCTGCTTTTCCGAAAGATCAATACTGATGTAGAAAAGTGCTGGTTTTACGGAACGAAGGATACTGGTGTAGAAACATGCTGGTTTTACAGAACGATGAATACTGATGTAGAAACTTGCAGGTTTTACCGAACAATGGATACTGATGTGGAAACGGACCGGTTTTACCGAACGATGGATCCGCCTGTAGAAATGTGCTTTTTTTACCGAGTGATGGATACTGATGTAGAAATGTGCTGGTTTTACCGTACGATGGATACTGATTTAGAAATGTGCTTTTTTTTACCGAGTGATGGATACTAATGTAGAAACTTGCAGGTTTTACCGAACGATGGATAGTGATGTAGATACTTGCAGGTTTTACCGAACAATGGATACTGATGAGAAACATGCTGGTTTTACGGACCAATGGATACTGATGTAGAAATTTTCTGGGTTTATGGAACAATGGATACAGATGTAGAAATGTGCTGGTTTATCCGAACGATAGATATTGATGTTCAAAAGTACTGGTTTTACCGAACGATGGATCCGCCTGTAGAAATGTGCTGGTTTTACGGAACGATGGATACTGATGTAGAAACTTGCTGGTTTTACCGAACGATGGATACTGATGTAGAATTCTGCTGGTTTTAACCGAACAATGGGTACTGATGTGGACACTTGCTGCTTTTAACGAACGATGGATAATGATGTAGAAATGTGCTGGTTTTACCGATCAATGGATACTGATGTAGAAATGTGCTGGTTTTACGGAACGAAGGATACTGCTGTTGAAACTTGCTTGTTTTTCCGAACGATGGACACTGATGTAGAAAATTGCTGCTTTTCCGAACGATCAATACTGATGGAGAAAAGTGCTGGTTATACTGATCCATGGATACTGGTGTAGAAACATCTGGTTTTACCGAACGATGGATACTGATGTGGAAACGTACTGGTTTTACCGAACGATGGATCCGCCTGTAGAAATGTGCTGGTTTTACGGAAGGATGGATACTGATGCAGAAATGTGCTGGTTTTACCGAACGATGGATACTGATCTGGAAATGTGCTGGTTTTACAAAACGATGGATACTGATGTAGAAATGTGCTTCTTTTAGTGAACGATGGATACTGATGTAGAGACATGCTGGTTTTACCGAACGATGGATTCTGATGTAGAAATGTGCTGGTTTTACCGAACAATGGATACTGATGTAGAAATGTGCTTTTTTTTACCGATTGATGGATACTGATTTAGAAATGTGCTGGTTTTACCGAACGATGGATACTGATGTAGAAATTTGCTGGTTTTACGGAACGAAGGATACTGATGTAGAAATGTGCTGGTTTTACTGAACGATGGATACTGATGTAGAAACTTGCTGGTTTTACCGAACGATGGATACTGATGTAGAAACTTGCTGCTTTTCCGAACGAACAATACTGATGTAGAAAAGTGCTGGTTTTACCGATCCATTGATACTGGTGTAGAAACATGCTGGTTTTACCGAACGATGGATACTGATGTAGAAATGTGCTTCTTTCAGTGAATGATGGATACTGATGTAGAAATGTGCAGGTTTTACCGAACGATGGATATTGATGTTCAAAAGTACTGGTTTTACCGAACGATGGATCCGCCTGTAGAAATGTGCTGGTTTTACGGAAGGATGGATACTGATGCAGAAATGTGCTGGTTTTACCGAACGATGGATACTGATCTGGAAATGTGCTGGTTTTACAAAACGATGGATACTGATGTAGAAATGTGCTTCTTTTAGTGAACGATGGATACTGATGTAGAAATGTGCTTCTTTTAGTGAACGATGGATACTGATGTAGAAACATGCTGGTTTTACTGAACGATGGATTCTGATGTAGAAATGTGCTGTTTTTACCGAACAATGGATACTGATGTAGAAATGTGCTGGTTTTACGGGACGAAGGATACTGCTGTTGAAACTTGCTGGTTTTTCTGAACGATGGATACTGATGTAGAAACTTGCTGGTTTTACCGAACGATGGATACTGATGTAGAATTGTGCTGGTTTTACCGATCAATGGATACTGATGTAGAAATGTGCTGGTTTTACGGAACGAAGGATACTGCTGTTGAAACTTGCTTGTTTTTCCGAACGATGGATACTGATGTAGAAACTTGCTGCTTTTCCGAACGATCAATACTGATGGAGAAAAGTGCTGGTTATACTGATCCATGGATACTGGTGCAGAAACATCTGGTTTTACCGAACGATGGATACTGATGTGGAAACGTACTGGTTTTACCGAACGATGGATCCGCCTGTAGAAATGTGCTGGTTTTACGGAAGGATGGATACTGATGCAGAAATGTGCTGGTTTTACCGAACGATGGATACTGATCTGGAAATGTGCTGGTTTTACAAAACGATGGATACTGATGTAGAAATGTGCTTCTTTTAGTGAACGATGGATACTGATGTAGAAACATGCTGGTTTTACCGAACGATGGATTCTGATGTAGAAATGTGCTGTTTTTACCGAACAATGGATACTGATGTAGAAATGTGCTGGTTTTACGGGACGAAGGATACTGCTGTTGAAACTTGCTGGTTTTTCTGAACGATGGATACTGATGTAGAAATTTGCTGGTTTTACCGAACGATGGATACTGATGCAGAAATGTGCTGGTTTTAACCGAACAATGGATACTGATGCAGAAATGTGCTGGTTTTACCGAACGATGGATACTGATGCAGAAATGTGCTTTTTTTACCGATTGATGGATACTGATTTAGAAATGTGCTGGTTTTACCCAACGATGGATACTGATGTAGAAATGTGCTGGTTTTACGGAACGAAGGATACTGATGTAGAAATGTGCTGGTTTTACTGAACGATGGATACTGATGTAGAAACTTGCTGGTTTTACCGAACGATGGATACTGAAGTAGAAACTTGCTGCTTTTCCGAACGAACAATACTGATGTAGAAAAGTGCTGGTTTTACCGATCCATTGATACTGGTGTAGAAACATGCTGGTTTTACCGAACGATGGATACTGATGTAGAAATGTGCTTCTTTCAGTGAATGATGGATACTGATGTAGAAATGTGCTGGTTTTACCGAACGATGGATATTGATGTTCAAAAGTACTGGTTTTACCGAAGTATGGATCCGCCTGTAGAAATGTGCTGGTTTTACGGAAGGATGGATACTGATGCAGAAATGTGCTGGTTTTACCGAACGATGGATACTGATCTGGAAATGTGCTGGTTTTACAAAACGATGGATACTGATGTAGAAATGTGCTTCTTTTAGTGAACGATGGATACTGATGTAGAAACATGCTGGTTTTACCGAACGATGGATTCTGATGTAGAAATGTGCTGGTTTTACCGAACAATGGATACTGATGTAGAAATGTGCTGGTTTTACGGGATGAAGGATACTGCTGTTGAAACTTGCTGGTTTTTCTGAACGATGGATACTGATGTAGAAACTTGCTGGTTTTACCGAACGATGGATACTGATGTAGAATTGTGCTGGTTTTAACCGAACAATGGGTACTGATGTGGACACTTGCTGCTTTTAACGAACGATGGATAATGATGTAGAAACGTGCTGGTTTTACCGATCAATGGATACTGGTGTAGAAACATGCTGGTTTTACCGAACGATGGATACTGATGTAGAAAATTACAGGTTTTACTGAATGATGGATACCGGTGTAGAAACATGCTGGTTTTACTGAACGATGGATACTGATCTAAAATTTTGCAGGTTTTACTGAACAATGGATACTGATGTAGAAACTTGCAGGTTTTACTGAACGATGTATACTATTTTAGAAATGTGCTTTTTTTACGGAAAGATGGATATTGATGTAGAAATATGTTCGTTTTACTGAACGATGGATACTGATGTAGAAATGTGCTGGTTTTACGGAATGACGTATACTATTTTAGAAATGTGATGTAGAAATTTGCTGGTTTTACCGATCCATTGATACTGGTGTAGAAACATGCTGGTTTTACCAAAAGATGGATACCGATGTAGAAACTTACAGGTTTTACCGAACGATGGATACTGATCTAAAAATTTGCAGGTTTTACCGAACGATGGATACTGATGTAGAAATATGTTTGTTTTACTGAACGATGGATACTGATGTAGAAATGTGCTGATTTTACTGAACGATGGATACTGATATAGAAATGTGTTCGTTTTACTGAATGACGGATTCCGATGTAGAAATATGCTGGTTTTACCGAACGATGGATACTGATCAAGAAACGTAGTGGTTTTACCGAACGTTGGATACGCCTGTAGAAACTTGCTGGTTTTACCGAACGATGGATACTGATGTAGAAATGTGCTGGTTTTACGGGACGAAGGATACTGCTGTTGAAACTTGCTGGTTTTTCTGAACGATGGATACTGATGTAGAAACTTGCTGGTTTTACCGAACGATGGATACTGATGCAGAAATGTGCTGGTTTTAACCGAACAATGGATACTGATGCAGAAATGTGCTGGTTTTACCGAACGATGGATACTGATGCAGAAATGTGCTTTTTTTACCGATTGATGGATACTGATTTAGAAATGTGCTGGTTTTACCGAACGATGGATGCTGATGTAGAAATGTGCTGGTTTTACGGAACGAAGGATACTGATGTAGAAATGTGCTGGTTTTACTGAACGATGGATACTGATGTAGAAACTTGCTGGTTTTACCGAACGATGGATACTGAAGTAGAAACTTGCTGCTTTTCCGAACGAACAATACTGATGTAGAAAAGTGCTGGTTTTACCGATCCATTGATACTGGTGTAGAAACATGCTGGTTTTACCGAACGATGGATACTGATGTAGAAATGTGCTTCTTTCAGTGAATGATGGATACTGATGTAGAAATGTGCTGGTTTTACCGAACGATGGATATTGATGTTCAAAAGTACTGGTTTTACCGAACTATGGATCCGCCTGTAGAAATGTGCTGGTTTTACGGAAGGATGGATACTGATGCAGAAATGTGCTGGTTTTACCGAACGATGGATACTGATCTGGAAATGTGCTGGTTTTACAAAACGATGGATACTGATGTAGAAATGTGCTTCTTTTAGTGAACGATGGATACTGATGTAGAAACATGCTGGTTTTACCGAACGATGGATTCTGATGTAGAAATGTGCTGGTTTTACCGAACAATGGATACTGATGTAGAAATGTGCTGGTTTTACGGGATGAAGGATACTGCTGTTGAAACTTGCTGGTTTTTCTGAACGATGGATACTGATGTAGAAACTTGCTGGTTTTACCGAACGATGGATACTGATGTAGAATTGTGCTGGTTTTAACCGAACAATGGGTACTGATGTGGACACTTGCTGCTTTTAACGAACGATGGATAATGATGTAGAAACGTGCTGGTTTTACCGATCAATGGATACTCGTGTAGAAACATGCTGGTTTTACCGAACGATGGATACTGATGTAGAAAATTACAGGTTTTACTGAATGATGGATACCGGTGTAGAAACATGCTGGTTTTACTGAACGATGGATACTGATCTAAAAATTTGCAGGTTTTTCTGAACAATGGATACTGATGTAGAAACTTGCTGGTTTTACTGAACGATGTATACTATTTTAGAAATGTGCTTTTTTTACGGAAAGATGGATATTGATGTAGAAATATGTTCGTTTTACTGAACGATGGATACTGATGTAGAAATGTGCTGGTTTTACGGAATGACGTATACTATTTTAGAAATGTGCTTGTTTTACGGAAAGATGGATATTGATGTAGAAATATGTTCATTTTTCTGAACGACGGATACTGATGTAGAAATGTGCTTTTTTTAGCGAACGATGGATACTGATGTAGAAATGTGCTGGTTTTCATGAACGATGGATACTGATGTAGAAACTTGATGGTTTTACCGAACGATGGATACTGATGTAGAAATATGCTTTTTTAACCGAATGATGGATAGTGATGTAGAAATTTGCTGGTTTTACCGATCCATTGATACTGGTGTAGAAACATGCTGGTTTTACCAAAAGATGGATACTGATGTAGAAACTTACAGGTTTTACCGAACGATGGATACTGATCTAAAAATTTGCAGGTTTTACCGAACGATGGATACTGATGTAGAAATATGTTCGTTTTACTGAACGATGGATACTGATGTAGAAATGTGCTGATTTTACTGAACGATGGATACTGATATAGAAATGTGTTCGTTTTACTGAATGACGGATTCCGATGTAGAAATATGCTGGTTTTACCGAACGATGGATACTGATCAAGAAACGTAGTTGTTTTACCGAACGTTGGATACGCCTGTAGAAACTTGCTGGTTTTACCGAATGACGGATACTGATGTAGAAATGTGCTTTTTTTAGCGAACGATGGATACTGATGTAGAAATGTGCTGGTTTTACTGAACGATGTATACACCTGTAGAAATGTGCTGCTTTTACCGAACGATGAATACTGATGTAGAAACAATCTGGTTTTATGGAGCGATGGATTCTGATGTAGAAATGTGTTGGTTTCAAGGAAGAATGGATACTGATATAGAAATGTGTTCCTTTTACTGAATGACGGATACCGATGTAGAAATATGCTGGTTTTACCGAACGGTGGATACTGATCTAGAAACGTAGTGGTTTTACCGAACGATGGATACGCCTGTAGAAATGTGCTGCTTTTACCGAACGATGGATACTGATGTAGAAACTTGCTGGTTTTACCGAATGACGGATACTGATGTAGAAATGTGCTTTTTTTAGCGAATGATGGATACTGATGTAGAAATGTGCTGGTTTTACCGAACGATGGATACTGATGTGGAAACTTGATGGTTTTACCGAACGATGGATACTGATGTAGAAATGTGCTGGTTTTAACCGAACAATGGATACTGATGTAGAAACTTGCTGCTGTTACCGAATGATGGATAATGATGTAGAAACGTGCTGGTTTTGCTGATCAATGGATACTTGTGTAGAAACATGCTGGTTTTACCGAACGATGGATCTGCCTGTAGAAATGTGCTGGTTTTACCGAACGATGGATACTGATGTAGAAATGTGCTGGTTTTACCGAACGATGTATACACCTGTAGAAATGTGCTGCTTTTACCGAACGATGAATACTGATGTAGAAACAATCTGGTTTTATGGAGCGATGGATTCTGATGTAGAAATGTGTTGGTTTCAAGGAAGAATGGATACTGATGTAGAACTGTGCTGGTTTTACGGAATGATGGATACAACTTTTGAAATGTGCAGGTTTTACGGAACGAAGGATAATGATGTAGAAGAATGGTGGTTTTAACAAATGATGTATACTGATGTAGAAATGTACTGGTTTTACCTAACGATGGATACTGATGTAGATACTTGCTGCTTTTCCGAAAGATCAATACTGATGTAGAAAAGTGCTGGTTTTACGGAACGAAGGATACTGGTGTAGAAACATGCTGGTTTTACAGAACGATGAATAGTGATGTAGAAACTTGAAGGTTTTACCGAGCAATGGATACTGATGTGGAAACGGACCGGTTTTACCGAACGATGGATCCGCCTGTAGAAATGTGCTTTTTTTACTGAGTGATGGATACTGATGTAGAAATGTGCTGGTTTTACCAAACGATGGATACTGATGTAGAAATATGCTTTTTTAACCGAATGATGGATAGTGATGTAGAAATGTGCTGGTTTTACAGAACGATGGATACTGATGTAGAAACTTGCTGGTTTTACCGAACGATGGATACTGATCAAAAAATTTGCAGGTTTTACCTAACGATGGATACTGATGTAGAAACTTGCTGGTTGTACGGAACGATGTATACTGTTTTAGAAATGTGCTTGTTTTACGGAACGATGGATATTGATGTAGAAATATGTTTATTTTTCTGAACGACGGATACTGATGTAGAAATGTGCTGGTTTTACTAAACGATGGATACGCCTGTATAAATGTTCTGTTTTTACCGAACGATGGATACTGATGTAGAATAAAGCTGGTTTTCTGGAGCGATGGCTTCTGATGTAGAAATGTGCTTTTTTAACCGAATGATGGATACTGATGTAGAAATTTGCTGGTTTTACCGAACGATGGATCCTGACGTAGAAATGTGCTGGTTTTACGGAACGAAGGATACTGATGTAGAAACTTGCTGGTTTTACGGAACGATGTATACTGTTTTAGAAATGTGCTTGTTTTACGGAACGATGGATATTGATGTAGAAATATGTTCGTTTTACTGAACGACGGATACTGATGTAGAAATATGCTGTTTTTATCGAACGATTGATACGTCTGTAGAAACGTACTGGTTTTACCGAACAATGGATCTGCCTGTAGAAATGTGCTGGTTTTACGGAACGATGGATACTAATGTAGAGATGTGCTTTTTTTACCGAACGATGGATATGCCTGTAGAAATGTGCTGCTTTTACCGAACGATGCATACTGATGTAGAAACAATCTGGTTTTATGGAGCAATGGATTCTGATGTAGAAGTGTGCTGATTTCAAGGAAGAACGGATACTGATGTAGAACTGTGCTGGATTTACGGAACAATGGATACTGATGTAGAAACTTGCTGGTTTTACCGAACGATGGATACTGATGTAGAAACTTGCTGCTTTTCCGAACGATCAATACTGATGTAGAAAAGTGCTGGTTTTACCGATCCATTGATACTGGTGTAGAAACATGCTGGTTTTACAGAACGATGGATACTGATGTAGAAACTTGCAGGTTTTACCGAACGATGGATGGTGATGTAGAAACTTGCAGGTTTTACCGAACGATGGATACTGATGTAGAAACGTACTGGTTTTACCGAACGATGGATCCGCCTGTAGAAATGTGCTGGTTTTACGGAAGGATGGATACTGATTCAGAAATGTGCTGGTTTTACTGGACGATGGATACTGATGTAGAAACTTGCTGGTTTTACCCAACGATGGATACTGATATAGAAACATATTGGTTTTACTGAACGATGGAGCCGCCTGTAGAAATGTGCTGGTTTTACCGAACGATGGGTACTGACGTAGAAATGTGCTGGTTTTACTGAACGATGGATACTGATGTAGAAACTTGCTGGTTTTACCCAACGATGGATACTGATATAGAAACATACTGGTTTTACTGAACGATGGAGCCGCCTGTAGAAATGTGCTGGTTCTACCGAACGATCGATACTAACGTAGAAATGTGCTGGTTTTACCAAACGATGGATCCGCCTGTAGAAATGTGCTGGTTTTACCGAACGATGGATACTGACGTAGAAATGTGCTGGTTTTACGGAACGAAGGATACTGATGTAGAAACTTGCTGGTTTTACCGAACGAAGGATACTGATGTAGAAACTTGCTGGTTTTACCGAACGATGGATACTGATGTAGAAATTTGCTGGTTTTACCGAACGAAGGATACTGATGTAGAAATGTGCTGATTTTACTGAACGA
This sequence comes from Hypanus sabinus, assembly GCF_030144855.1. Lineage (NCBI taxonomy): Eukaryota > Metazoa > Chordata > Chondrichthyes > Myliobatiformes > Dasyatidae > Hypanus > Hypanus sabinus. The sequence continues at coordinate 168,853,902 of NC_082713.1, forward strand.
TGGATACTGATATAGAAATGTATTCGTTTTACTGAATGACGGATACCGATGTAGAAATATGCTGGTTTTACCGAACGATGGATAGTGATCCAGAAACGTAGTGGTTTTACCGAACGATGGATACGCCTGAAGAAATGTGCTGGTTTTACCGAACGATGGATACTGATGTAGAAATGTACTGGTTTTACCGAACGATGGAACCGCCTGTAGAAATGTGCTGGTTTTACGGAACGATGGATACTGATGTAGATATGTGCTGGTTTTAACCGAACAATGGATACTGATGTTGAAACTTGCTGCTGTTACCGAATGATGGATAATGATGTAGAAACATGCTGGTTTTGCCGATGAATGGATACTTGTGTAGAAACATGCTGGTTTTACTGAACGATGGATACTGAAGTAGAAACTTGCAGGTTTTACCGAACGATGGATACTGGTGTAGAAACATGCTGATTTTTAATAATTTGTCGCTTAGTCGAGATAGCCTTTAATTGATTAGCTAACAGTTTACCAGTACGATCACTATGAATATAAAATTGAGCCCTGGTCCTAATTAATTGATTTTCAATTGAAGAAGATAATAATAACCTATGTTCCATTTGAAGCTCAACTCTCTTCTTATAAAGTTCTTTGTTAGGAGTCACGGAATAAATCTTATCAATTTCCTTGATTTTATCCACTGGTAAAGCAATATCTAAATATCTTTGTTTTCTTTTACCAGCAGAATATGAGATAATTTGTCCACGAATAAAAGCCTTAAAAGAGTCCCAAAGTATTCCTCTGTCGATTTCTTCAGTACAGTTTGTTGAGAAGAGCAAGTCAATTTGCTGTTTTATATAAGTAATAAATTCTGGGTCTTGAAGCAAAGTAGCGTTAAGTCTCCAAGATCTGATATTATTGGAATAGTCTGAAATCTTAATAGATAACTTCAAAGGTGCATGATCCGAAATAGTAATAGAATCATATTTACAATCAATAACATCCGTTAATAACCGATGATCAATAAGAAAATAGTCAATTCTAGAAATTCGCAAACAAGACGGTAATTTAACTACTGATCGTAAAGAAATTAATAATACCTTTCAAGATTTTTATAAATCTTTATATCATTCAGAACTTGATGGTGACCAGTCCATGATAGATAATTTTTTTTAACAATTTGAATATTCCTAAACTGATTGATGAAGACCATGGCCTGTTAGATGCTCCTATTTCTATGGTGGAAATAGGAGAGGCTATCTCATCAATGAATTCAGGGAAAGCTCCTGGTCCTGATGGTTATATAGTAGAATTTTTAAAAACTTTTTCTTCTTTGCTCTCTCCTTGGTTATGTGAAATTTTTAATGATGCGTTTGCTAAGAAGAGATTACCTCAATCTTTTTATGAAGCTAATATTTCTCTAATTCTTAAAAAAGATAAAGATCCTACTTTATGTACATCTTATCGCCCTATATCACTATTAAATGTAGATTCTAAGATTCTTTCAAAAATTTTAGCTATTAGATTAGAAAAAGTACTATCAGATTATTTCAGAAGATCAAACTGGTTTTATGAGGAATCGGTATTCCTTTTTTAATGTTAGAAAATTGATTAATATAATTCATACTTCACCACCCACAATCCCAGAATGTGTTATTTCATTAGATGCTGAAAAAGCTTTTGATAGAGTTGAATGGATATATTTATTTAATACATTGAGAAATTTTAATTTTAGTCCTAACTTTATATCATGGATTAAATTAATATATCATAAACCTGTTGCTTCTGTTTTTACAAATAACTATAGATCCTCTTTTTTTCAATTATCTCGTGGTACAAGACAAGGCTGTCCCTTAAGTCTTTTATTATTTAATATTGCATTAGAACCTTTAGCTATTGCTATTCGTGAATCTCCTAATATTTTTGGTATTACCCGTAATGAGAAGTTATACAAATTATCACTTTATGCTGATGATTTGCTGTTATATATTTCTGACCCTGATAGGTCTATTCCCGCTATTTTATCCTTGTTGGTTCAATTTGGTACTTTTTCTGGTTATAAACTAAATTTAGATAAGAGTGAATTATTTCCTTTAAATGCACAAACTTTATTGAGTGATAGGATACCATTTAAAGTTGTTACTGATAACTTTACCTATTTAGGTATAAAAATTACCAAGAAATATAAAGATTTATTCAGACTGAATTTTTTACCTATGCTTCATCAAATTCATCAACTTACTACAAGATGGCCTTCTTTGTTTTTATCATTAATTGGTCGGATTAATGCTATTAAAATGCTGATTTTACAGAAATTTTTATACTTATTTCAAGCCCTACCAGGTTTTATTTCTAAATCTTTTTTTGATAACATTGATTCAAAAATTTCCTCATTTGTGTGGCAAAATAAAAACCCTAGGTTAAGTAAAAAGCAATTACAAAAATCAAAAAAAGATGGTGGTTTAGCTTTACCCAATTTTAGATTTTATTATTGGGCAAATAATATTCGTAATTTAATGTATTGGAAACTAGATTTGGATTCACCACTGTGCCCACAGTGGGTAAATTTGGAATGTAATGAGGTAAAGGGATATTCTCTATTCTCTGTTCTTGGTTCTTGTCTTCCTGCGGATTTAGTTAAATTTAATAAACAAATATCTAATCCTGTTATTAAACATACATTACGAATTTGGTTTCAATTTCGTAAGTTTTTTACTTTGAAAAACTTTGTTCTTGATAGCCCTATCTTACTTAATTTCTTTTTCAAACCCTCTTGGACAGATCAAGCTTTTAACATATGGAAAAGGAAAGGTATAAAATGTTTTCGTGATCTCTTTTTTGAAGATACTTTGATGTCATTTGATCAACTTTCCAATAAATTTGAATTACCTAAATCTAATTTTTTCAGATATTTACAAATTAGAAATTTCTTACATAAAGTTTTACCATCTTTTCCTAATTCAACTTTGGTGGACTTTACAGATTTGATTTTTACCTTAAATCCTTGTCAGAAGGGATTAGTAGCTTTTATTTATAATATGATTATGAAGATACAACCAGAAATATCAGTTAGAATTAAACAAGAATGGGAAAAAGAACTTCGATATAATATATCAACAGATAAATGGGAAAAATTTTTGCAAATGGTTAATTCTTCTTCTATATGTGCTAAACATGCTTTAATACAATTTAAAATTGTATATAGAGCTCATTTGTCTAAAGATAAACTTGCTCGATTCTATTCTCATATTAACCCTCAATGTGACAGATGCCATTCAGAAGTGGCCTCATTGACCCATATGTTCTGGTCATGTCCCACTTTACATAATTACTGGAAGGACATATTTACTACTATTTTCTCAATTTGGAATATAGATTTACAACCTCATTTTATTACTGCAATTTTTGGCATACCAAATGAAGATGGTAATCAGTTTTCCCCTTCAATCAGACGAATGATTGCTTTTGTAACATTAATGGCCAGAAGGTCTATATTACAAAATTGGAAAGAAGTAAATCCTCCTACCACGTTTCAATGGCTTTCTCAAACTATTTCTTATCTGAGCCTGGAAAAAATTAGAAGCACTATTTTTGACTCATCAATTAAATTTGAAGAAACTTGGAGACCGTTTATTCGACATTTTCATATGAATTAATTTGGCCTTTTCCAGACCTTCTTTCTGCTTATTCATGTTCAGGTATGGAGTTCTGGAGTTTGTTGACACTATCATATACTTGTAAACTATTATTATTGCCCATGTTAGTTTAGTTTAGAGTTTTATTTTTCTTAATATATACTTTTTTTCACATATTTTCAATTTTTTTTTTCTTTTTTAATGGTTATTTTTGTTTTTTTTCATATATAATCATATGGACTTGATTGATTAAGGTATTTTCTTCTGTTGATGTTTAATAGGATATTGTTATCTTATTATCAATGTGATTTCAAGTCTATTGTATTCATAATTTACTCATTATTATGTTATGTTTTTTTTGTGTACATGTGAAAATCAATAAAAAGATTGAAAAAGAAAAGAAAGAAACATGCTGGTTTTACTGAACGATGGATCTGCCTGTAGAAATGTGCTGGTTTTACCGAACGATGGATAAGCCTGTAGAAATGTGCTGCTTTTACCGAACGATGAATACTGATGTAGAAACAATCTGGTTTTATGGAGCGATGGATACTGATGTAGAAATGTGTTGGTTTTTCCGATCCATTGATACTGGTGTAGAAACATGCTGGTTTTACAGAACGATGGATACTGATGTAGAAACTTGCTGTTTTTACCGAACGATGGATAGTGATGTAGAAATGTGCTGGTTTTACGGAAGGATGGATACTGATGCAGAAATGTGCTGTTTTTACCAAGTGATGGATACTGATGTAGAAACGTGCTGGATTTACCGAACGATGGATACTGAGGGAGAAATGTGCTGGTTTTACGGAATGAAGGATACTGATGTAGAAACAGGCTGGTTTTACCGAACGATGGATACTGATGTAGAAACTTGCTGCTTTTCCGAACGAACAATACTGATGTAGAAAAGTGCTGGTTTTACCGATCCATTGATACTGGTGTAGAAACATGTTGGTTTTACAGAAAGAAGGATCCTGATGAAGAAACAAGCTGGATTTACCGAATGATGGATACTGATATAGAAATGTGCTGGTTTTACAAAACGATGGATACTGATGTAGAAATGTGCTGGTTTTAGTGAACGATGGATACTGATGTAGAAATGTGCTGGTTTTACCGAACGATGGATACTGATGTAGAAATGTGCGTCTTTTAGTGAACGATGGATACTGATGTAGAATTGTGCTTTTTTTACCGAACGATGGATTCTGATGTAGAAATGTGCTGGTTTTACAAAACAATGGATACTGATGTAGAAATGTGCTGGTTTTAGTGAACGATGGATACTGATGTAGAAATGTGCTGGTTTTACCGAATGATGGGTACTGATGTAGAAATGTGCTGGTTTTACCGAACGATGGATACTGATGTAGAAATGTGCGTCTTTTAGTGAACGATGGATACTGATGTAGAAATGTGCTTTTTTTACCGAACGATGGATTCTGATGTAGAAATGTGCTGGTTTTACCGAATGATGGGTACTGATGTAGAAATGTGCTTTATTTACCAAACGATGCATACTGATGTAGAAATGTGTTGGTTTTACCGAACGACGGATACTGATGTAGAAATGTTCTGTTTTTACCGAACGATGGATACTGATGTAGAATAAAGCTGGTTTTCTGGAGCGATGGATTCTGATGTAGACATCTGCTGGTTTTACCGAAAGAAGGATCCTGTTGAAGAAACAAGCTGGTTTTACTAAATGATGGATACTGATACAGAAATGTGCTGGGTTTACAAAATGATGGATACTGATGTAGAATTGTGCTGGTTTTAACCGAACAATGGATACTGATGTGGTCACTTGCTGCTTTTAACGAACGATGGATAATGATGTAGAAACGTGCTGGTTTTACCGATCAATGGATACTGGTGTAGAAACATGCTGGTTTTACTGAACGATGGATACCGGTGTAGAAACATGCTGGTTTTACTGAACGATGGATACTGATCGAAAAATTTGCAGGTTTTACAGAACGATGGATACTGATGTAGAAACTTGCGGGTTTTACGGAACGATGTATACTGTTTTAGAAATGTGCTTGTTTTACGGAACGATGGATATTGATGTAGAAATACGTTCATTTTTCTGAACGACGGATACTGATGTAGAAATGTGCTTATTTTAGTGAACGATGGATACTGATGCAGAAACTTGATGGTTTTACCGAATGATGGATACTGATGTAGAAATGTGCTTTTTTAACCGAATGATGGATACTGATGTAGAAATTTGCTGGTTTTACCGAACGATGGATACTGACGTAGAAATGTGTTGGTTTTACGGAATGAAGGATACTGATGTAGAAATCTGCTGGTTTTACGGAACGAAGGATACTGATGTAGAAACTTGCTGGTTTTATGGAACGATGTATATTGTTTTAGAAATGTGCTGGTTTTACCGAATGATGGATACTGATATAGAAATGTGCTTCTTTTAGTGAACGATGGATACTGATGTAGAAATGTGCTGGTTTTACCGAACGATGGATTCTGATGTAGAAATGTGCTGGTTTTAGCGAACGATGGATACTGATGTAGAAATGTGCTGGTTTTACCGAATGATGGATACTGATGTAGAAATGTGCTTTTTTTTTTACCGAACGATGGATTCTGATGTAGAAATGTGCTGGTTTTACCGAACGATGGATACTGACGTAGAAATGTGTTGGTTTTACGGAATGAAGGATACTGATGTAGAAATCTGCTGGTTTTACGGAACGAAGGATACTGATGTAGAAATGTGCTGGTTTTACCGAACGATGGATACTGATGCAGAAACTTGATGGTTTTACCGAACGATGGATACTGATGTAGAAATGTGCTTTTTTAACCGAATGATGGATACTGATGTAGAAATTTGCTGGTTTTACCGAACGATGGATACTGACGTAGAAATGTGTTGGTTTTACAGAATGAAGGATACTGATGTAGAAACTTGCTGGTTTTATGGAACGATGTATATTGTTTTAGAAATGTGCTGGTTTTACCGAATGATGGATACTGATATAGAAATGTGCTGGGTTTACAAAATGATGGATACTGATGTAGAAATGTGCTTCTTTTAGTGAACGATGGATACTGATGTAGAAATGTGCTGGTTTTACTGAACGATGGATTCTGATGTAGAAATGTGCTGGTTTTACCGAATGATGGATACTGATGTAGAAATGTGCTTTTTTTTACCGAACGATGGATTCTGATGTAGAAATGTGCTGGTTTTACCGAACGATGGATACTGATGTAGAAACTTGCTGCTTTTCTGAACGAACAATACTGATGTAGAAAAGTGCTGGTTTTACCGATCCATTGATACTGGTGTAGAAACATGTTGGTTTTACAGAAAGAAGGATCCTGATGAAGAAACAAGCTGGATTTACCGAATGATGGATACTGATATAGAAATGTGCTGGTTTTACAAAACGATGGATACTGATGTAGAAATGTGCTGGTTTTAGTGAACGATGGATACTGATGCAGAAATGTGCTGGTTTTACCGAATGATGGGTACTGATGTAGAAATGTGCTTTTTTTACCAAACGATGGATACTGATGTAGAAATGTGCTGGTTTTACCGAACGATGGATACTGATGTAGAAATGTGCGTCTTTTAGTGAACGATGGATACTGATGTAGAATTGTGCTTTTTTTACCGAACGATGGATTCTGATGTAGAAATGTGCTGGTTTTACAAAACGATGGATACTGATGTAGAAATGTGCTGGTTTTAGTGAACGATGGATACTGATGTAGAAATGTACTGGTTTTACCGAATGATGGGTACTGATGTAGAAATGTGCTTTTTTTACCAAACGATGGATACTGATGTAGAAATGTGCTGGTTTTACCGAACGATGGATACTGATGTAGAAATGTGCGTCTTTTAGTGAACGATGGATACTGATGTAGAAATGTGCTTTTTTTACCGAACGATGGATTCTGATGTAGAAATGTGCTGGTTTTACCGAATGATGGGTACTGATGTAGAAATGTGCTTTATTTACCAAATGATGCATACTGATGTAGAAATGTGTTGGTTTTACCGAACGACGGATACTGATGTAGAAATGTTCTGTTTTTACCGAACGATGGATACTGATGTAGAATAAAGCTGGTTTTCTGGAGCGATGGATTCTGATGTAGACATCTGCTGGTTTTACCGAAAGAAGGATCCTGTTGAAGAAACAAGCTGGTTTTACTAAATGATGGATACTGATACAGAAATGTGCTGGGTTTACAAAATGATGGATACTGATGTAGAATTGTGCTGGTTTTAACAGAACAATGGACACTGATGTGGTCACTTGCTGCTTTTAACGAACGATGGATAATGATGTAGAAACGTGCTGGTTTTACCGATCAATGGATACTGGTGTAGAAACATGCTGGTTTTACTGAACGATGGATACCGGTGTAGAAACATGCTGGTTTTACTGAACGATGGATACTGATCGAAAAATTTGCAGGTTTTACAGAACGATGGATACTGATGTAGAAACTTGCGGGTTTTACGGAACGATGTATACTGTTTTAGAAATGTGCTTGTTTTACGGAACGATGGATATTGATGTAGAAATACGTTCATTTTTCTGAACGACGGATACTGATGTAGAAATGTGCTTATTTTAGTGAACGATGGATACTGATGCAGAAACTTGATGGTTTTACCGAATGATGGATACTGATGTAGAAATGTGCTCTTTTAACCGAATGATGGATACTGATGTAGAAATTTGCTGGTTTTACCGAACGATGGATACTGACGTAGAAATGTGTTGGTTTTACGGAATGAAGGATACTGATGTAGAAACTTGCTGGTTTTATGGAACGATGTATATTGTTTTAGAAATGTGCTGGTTTTACCGAATGATGGATACTGATATAGAAATGTGCTTCTTTTAGTGAACGATGGATACTGATGTAGAAATGTGCTTCTTTTAGTGAACGATGGATACTGATGTAGAAATGTGCTGGTTTTACCGAACGATGGATTCTGATGTAGAAATGTGCTGGTTTTACCGAACGATGGATACTGATGTAGAAATGTGCTGGTTTTACCGAATGATGGATACTGATGTAGAAATGTGCTTTTTTTTTTTACCGAACGATGGATTCTGATGTAGAAATGTGCTGGTTTTACCGAACGATGGATTCTGATGTAGAAATTTGCTGGTTTTACCGAACAATGGATACTGACGTAGAAATGTGTTGGTTTTACGGAATGAAGGATACTGATGTAGAAATCTGCTGGTTTTACGGAACGAAGGATACTGATGTAGAAATGTGCTGGTTTTACCGAACGATGGATACTGATGCAGAAACTTGATGGTTTTACCGAACGATGGATACTGACGTAGAAATGTGTTGGTTTTACAGAATGAAGGATACTGATGTAGAAATCTGCTGGTTTTACGGAACGAAGGATACTGATGTAGAAACTTGCTGGTTTTATGGAACGATGTATATTGTTTTAGAAATGTGCTGGTTTTACCGAATGATGGATACTGATATAGAAATGTGCTGGGTTTACAAAATGATGGATACTGATGTAGAAATGTGCTGGTTTTACCGAACGATGGATTCTGATGTAGAAATGTGCTGGTTTTACCGAATGATGGATACTGATGTAGAAATGTGCTTTTTTTTACCGAACAATGGATTCTGATGTAGAAATGTGCTGGTTTTACCGAACGATGGATTCTGATGTAGAAATGTGCTGGTTTTACCGAATGATGGATACTGATGTAGAAATGTGCTTTTTTTTACCGAACGATGCATACTGATGTAGAAATGTGTTGGTTTAACGAACAATGGATACTGATGTAGAAATTGCTGGTTTTACCGAACGATGGATACTGATGCAGAAACTTGATGGTTTTACCGAACGATAGATACTGATGTAGAAATCTGCTGGTTTTACAGAATGAAGGATAATGATGTAGAAACTTGCTGGTTTTATGGAACGATGTATATTGTTTTAGAAATGTGCTTGTTTTACGGAACAATGGATATTGATGTAGAAATATGTTCGTTTTACTGAACGACGATACTGATGTAGAAATTTGCTGGTTTTACGGAACGATGTATACTGTTTTAGAAATGTGCTTGTTTTACGGAACGATGAATATTGATATAGAAATATGTTCGTTTTACTGAACGACGGATACTGATGTAGAAATATGCTGTTTTTATTGAACGATTGATATGTCTGTAGAAACGTACTGGTTTTACCGAACGATGGATCTGCCTGTAGAAATGTGCTGGTTTTACGGAACGAAGGATACTGATGTAGAAACTTGCTGGTTTTATGGAACGATGTATATTGTTTTAGAAATGTGCTGGTTTTACAGAATGATGGATACTGATATAGAAATGTGCTTCTTTTAGTGAACGATGGATACTGATGTAGAAATGTGCTTCTTTTAGTGAACGATGGATACTGATGTAGAAATGTGCTGGTTTTACCGAACGATGGATTCTGATGTAGAAATGTGCTGGTTTTACCGAACGATGGATACTGATGTAGAAATGTGCTGGTTTTACCAAATGATGGATACTGATGTAGAAATGTGCTTTTTTTTTTACCGAACGATGGATTCTGATGTAGAAATGTGCTGGTTTTACCGAACTATGGATTCTGATGTAGAAATTTGCTGGTTTTACCGAACGATGGATACTGACGTAGAAATGTGTTGGTTTTACGGAATGAAGGATACTGATGTAGAAACAGGCTGGTTTTACCGAACGATGGATACTGATGTAGAAACTTGCTGCTTTTCCGAACGAACAATACTGATGTAGAAAAGTGCTGGTTTTACCGATCCATTGATACTGGTGTAGAAACATGTTGGTTTTACAGAAAGAAGGATCCTGATGAAGAAACAAGCTGGATTTACCGAATGATGGATACTGATATAGAAATGTGCTGGTTTTACAAAACGATGGATACTGATGTAGAAATGTGCTGGTTTTAGTGAACGATGGATACTGATGTAGAAATGTGCTGGTTTTACCGAATGATGGGTACTGATGTAGAAATGTGCTTTTTTTACCAAACGATGGATACTGATGTAGAAATGTGCTGGTTTTACCGAACGATGGATACTGATGTAGAAATGTGCGTCTTTTAGTGAACGATGGATACTGATGTAGAATTGTGCTTTTTTTACCGAACGATGGATTCTGATGTAGAAATGTGCTGGTTTTACAAAACGATGGATACTGATGTAGAAATGTGCTGGTTTTAGTGAACGATGGATACTGATGTAGAAATGTGCTGGTTTTACCGAATGATGGGTACTGATGTAGAAATGTGCTTTTTTTACCAAACGATGGATACTGATGTAGAAATGTGCTGGTTTTACCGAACGATGGATACTGATGTAGAAATGTGCGTCTTTTAGTGAACGATGGATACTGATGTAGAAATGTGCTTTTTTTACCGAACGATGGATTCTGATGTAGAAATGTGCTGGTTTTACCGAATGATGGGTACTGATGTAGAAATGTGCTTTATTTACCAAACGATGCATACTGATGTAGAAATGTGTTGGTTTTACCGAACGACGGATACTGATGTAGAAATGTTCTGCTTTTACCGAACGATGGATACTGATGTAGAATAAAGCTGGTTTTCTGGAGCGATGGATTCTGATGTAGACATCTGCTGGTTTTACCGAAAGAAGGATCCTGTTGAAGAAACAAGCTGGTTTTACTAAATGATGGATACTGATACAGAAATGTGCTGGGTTTACAAAATGATGGATACTGATGTAGAATTGTGCTGGTTTTAACCGAACAATGGATACTGATGTGGTCACTTGCTGCTTTTAACGAACGATGGATAATGATGTAGAAACGTGCTGGTTTTACCGATCAATGGATACTGGTGTAGAAACATGCTGGTTTTACTGAACGATGGATACCGGTGTAGAAACATGCTGGTTTTACTGAACGATGGATACTGATCGAAAAATTTGCAGGTTTTACAGAACGATGGATACTGATGTAGAAACTTGCGGGTTTTACGGAACGATGTATACTGTTTTAGAAATGTGCTTGTTTTACGGAACGATGGATATTGATGTAGAAATACGTTCATTTTTCTGAACGACGGATACTGATGTAGAAATGTGCTTATTTTAGTGAACGATGGATACTGATGCAGAAACTTGATGGTTTTACCGAATGATGGATACTGATGTAGAAATGTGCTCTTTTAACCGAATGATGGATACTGATGTAGAAATTTGCTGGTTTTACCGAACGATGGATACTGACGTAGAAATGTGTTGGTTTTACAGAATGAAGGATACTGATGTAGAAATCTGCTGGTTTTACGGAACGAAGGATACTGATGTAGAAACTTGCTGGTTTTATGGAACGATGTATATTGTTTTAGAAATGTGCTGGTTTTACCGAATGATGGATACTGATATAGAAATGTGCTGGGTTTACAAAATGATGGATACTGATGTAGAAATGTGCTGGTTTTACCGAACGATGGATTCTGATGTAGAAATGTGCTGGTTTTACCGAATGATGGATACTGATGTAGAAATGTGCTTTTTTTTACCGAACAATGGATTCTGATGTAGAAATGTGCTGGTTTTACCGAACGATGGATTCTGATGTAGAAATGTGCTGGTTTTACCGAATGATGGATACTGATGTAGAAATGTGCTTTTTTTTACCGAACGATGCATACTGATGTAGAAATGTGTTGGTTTAACGAACAATGGATACTGATGTAGAAATTGCTGGTTTTACCGAACGATGGATACTGATGCAGAAACTTGATGGTTTTACCGAACGATAGATACTGATGTAGAAATCTGCTGGTTTTACAGAATGAAGGATAATGATGTAGAAACTTGCTGGTTTTATGGAACGATGTATATTGTTTTAGAAATGTGCTTGTTTTACGGAACAATGGATATTGATGTAGAAATATGTTCGTTTTACTGAACGACGGATACTGATGTAGAAACTTGCTGGTTTTACGGAACGATGTATACTGTTTTAGAAATGTGCTTGTTTTACGGAACGATGAATATTGATATAGAAATATGTTCGTTTTACTGAACGACGGATACTGATGTAGAAATATGCTGTTTTTATTGAACGATTGATATGTCTGTAGAAACGTACTGGTTTTACCGAACGATGGATCTGCCTGTAGAAATGTGCTGGTTTTACGGAACGAAGGATACTGATGTAGAAACTTGCTGGTTTTATGGAACGATGTATATTGTTTTAGAAATGTGCTGGTTTTACCGAATGATGGATACTGATATAGAAATGTGCTTCTTTTAGTGAACGATGGATACTGATGTAGAAATGTGCTTCTTTTAGTGAACGATGGATACTGATGTAGAAATGTGCTGGTTTTACCGAACGATGGATTCTGATGTAGAAATGTGCTGGTTTTACCGAACGATGGATACTGATGTAGAAATGTGCTGGTTTTACCGAATGATGGATACTGATGTAGAAATGTGCTTTTTTTTTTACCGAACGATGGATTCTGATGTAGAAATGTGCTGGTTTTACCGAACTATGGATTCTGATGTAGAAATTTGCTGGTTTTACCGAACGATGGATACTGACGTAGAAATGTGTTGGTTTTACGGAATGAAGGATACTGATGTAGAAATCTGCTGGTTTTACGGAACGAAGGATACTGATGTAGAAATGTGCTGGTTTTACCGAACGATGGATACTGATGCAGAAACTTGATGGTTTTACCGAACGATGGATACTGATGTAGAAATGTGCTGGTTTCACCGAACGATGGATACGGATGTAGAAATGTGCTTTTTTTACCGAACGATGCATACTGATGTAGAAATGTGTTGGTTTTACCGAACAATGGATACTGATGTAGAAATTGCTGGATTTACCGAACGATGGATACTGAGGTAGAAATGTGCTGGTTTTACGGAATGAAGGATACTGATGTAGAAACAGGCTGGTTTTACCGAACGATGGATACTGATGTAGAAACTTGCTGCTTTTCCGAACGAACAATACTGATGTAGAAAAGTGCTGGTTTTACCGATCCATTGATACTGGTGTAGAAACATGTTGGTTTTACAGAAAGAAGGATCCTGATGAAGAAACAAGCTGGATTTACCGAATGATGGATACTGATATAGAAATGTGCTGGTTTTACAAAACGATGGATACTGATGTAGAAATGTGCTGGTTTTAGTGAACGATGGATACTGATGTAGAAATGTGCTGGTTTTACCGAATGATGGGTACTGATGTAGAAATGTGCTTTTTTTACCAAACGATGGATACTGATGTAGAAATGTGCTGGTTTTACCGAACGATGGATACTGATGTAGAAATGTGCGTCTTTTAGTGAACGATGGATACTGATGTAGAATTGTGCTTTTTTTACCGAACGATGGATTCTGATGTAGAAATGTGCTGGTTTTACAAAACGATGGATACTGATGTAGAAATGTGCTGGTTTTAGCGAACGATGGATACTGATGTAGAAATGTGCTGGTTTTACCGAATGATGGGTACTGATGTAGAAATGTGCTTTTTTTACCAAACGATGGATACTGATGTAGAAATGTGCTGGTTTTACCGAACGATGGATACTGATGTAGAAATGTGCGTCTTTTAGTGAACGATGGATACTGATGTAGAAATGTGCTTTTTTTACCGAACGATGGATTCTGATGTAGAAATGTGCTGGTTTTACCGAATGATGGGTACTGATGTAGAAATGTGCTTTATTTACCAAACGATGCATACTGATGTAGAAATGTGTTGGTTTTACCGAACGACGGATACTGATGTAGAAATGTTCTGTTTTTACCGAACGATGGATACTGATGTAGAATAAAGCTGGTTTTCTGGAGCGATGGATTCTGATGTAGACATCTGCTGGTTTTACCGAAAGAAGGATCCTGTTGAAGAAACAAGCTGGTTTTACTAAATGATGGATACTGATACAGAAATGTGCTGGGTTTACAAAATGATGGATACTGATGTAGAATTGTGCTGGTTTTAACCGAACAATGGATACTGATGTGGTCACTTGCTGCTTTTAACGAACGATGGATAATGATGTAGAAACGTGCTGGTTTTACCGATCAATGGATACTGGTGTAGAAACATGCTGGTTTTACTGAACGATGGATACCGGTGTAGAAACATGCTGGTTTTACTGAACGATGGATACTGATCGAAAAATTTGCAGGTTTTACAGAACGATGGATACTGATGTAGAAACTTGCGGGTTTTACGGAACGATGTATACTGTTTTAGAAATGTGCTTGTTTTACGGAACGATGGATATTGATGTAGAAATACGTTCATTTTTCTGAACGACGGATACTGATGTAGAAATGTGCTTATTTTAGTGAACGATGGATACTGATGCAGAAACTTGATGGTTTTACCGAATGATGGATACTGATGTAGAAATGTGCTTTTTTAACCGAATGATGGATACTGATGTAGAAATTTGCTGGTTTTACCGAACGATGGATACTGACGTAGAAATGTGTTGGTTTTACGGAATGAAGGATACTGATGTAGAAACTTGCTGGTTTTATGGAACGATGTATATTGTTTTAGAAATGTGCTGGTTTTACCGAATGATGGATACTGATATAGAAATGTGCTTCTTTTAGTGAACGATGGATACTGATGTAGAAATGTGCTTCTTTTAGTGAACGATGGATACTGATGTAGAAATGTGCTGGTTTTACCGAACGATGGATTCTGATGTAGAAATGTGCTGGTTTTACCGAACGATGGATACTGATGTAGAAATGTGCTGGTTTTACCGAATGATGGATACTGATGTAGAAATGTGCTTTTTTTTTTACCGAACGATGGATTCTGATGTAGAAATGTGCTGGTTTTACCGAACGATGGATTCTGATGTAGAAATTTGCTGGTTTTACCGAACGATGGATACTGACGTAGAAATGTGTTGGTTTTACGGAATGAAGGATACTGATGTAGAAATCTGCTGGTTTTACGGAACGAAGGATACTGATGTAGAAATGTGCTGGTTTTACCGAACGATGGATACTGATGCAGAAACTTGATGGTTTTACCGAACGATGGATACTGACGTAGAAATGTGTTGGTTTTACAGAATGAAGGATACTGATGTAGAAATCTGCTGGTTTTACGGAACGAAGGATACTGATGTAGAAACTTGCTGGTTTTATGGAACGATGTATATTGTTTTAGAAATGTGCTGGTTTTACCGAATGATGGATACTGATATAGAAATGTGCTGGGTTTACAAAATGATGGATACTGATGTAGAAATGTGCTGGTTTTACCGAACGATGGATTCTGATGTAGAAATGTGCTGGTTTTACCGAATGATGGATACTGATGTAGAAATGTGCTTTTTTTTACCGAACAATGGATTCTGATGTAGAAATGTGCTGGTTTTACCGAACGATGGATTCTGATGTAGAAATGTGCTGGTTTTACCGAATGATGGATACTGATGTAGAAATGTGCTTTTTTTTACCGAACGATGCATACTGATGTAGAAATGTGTTGGTTTAACGAACAATGGATACTGATGTAGAAATTGCTGGTTTTACCGAACGATGGATACTGATGCAGAAACTTGATGGTTTTACCGAACGATAGATACTGATGTAGAAATCTGCTGGTTTTACAGAACGAAGGATAATGATGTAGAAACTTGCTGGTTTTATGGAACGATGTATATTGTTTTAGAAATGTGCTTGTTTTACGGAACAATGGATATTGATGTAGAAATATGTTCGTTTTACTGAACGGCGGATACTGATGTAGAAACTTGCTGGTTTTACGGAACGATGTATACTGTTTTAGAAATGTGCTTGTTTTACGGAACGATGAATATTGATATAGAAATATGTTCGTTTTACTGAACGACGGATACTGATGTAGAAATATGCTGTTTTTATTGAACGATTGATATGTCTGTAGAAACGTACTGGTTTTACCGAACGATGGATCTGCCTGTAGAAATGTGCTGGTTTTACGGAACGATGGATACTGATGTAGAAATGTGCTGCTTTTACCGAACGATGGATACTGATGCAGAAACTTGATGGTTTTACCGAACGATGGATACTGATGTAGAAATGTGCTTTTTTAACCGAATGATGGATACTGATGTAGAAATTTGCTGGTTTTACCGAACGATGGATACTGACGTAGAAATGTGTTGGTTTTACGGAATGAAGGATACTGATGTAGAAATCTGCTGGTTTTACGGAGCGAAGGATACTGATGTAGAAACTTGCTGGTTTTATGGAACGATGTATATTGTTTTAGAAATGTGCTGGTTTTACCGAATGATGGATACTGATATAGAAATGTGCTGGGTTTACAAAATGATGGATACTGATGTGGAAATGTGCTTCTTTTAGTGAACGATGGATACTGATGTAGAAATGTGCTGGTTTTACCGAACGATTGATTCTGATGTAGAAATGTGCTGGTTTTACCGAATGATGGATACTGATGTAGAAATGTGCTTTTTTTTACCGAACGATGGATTCTGATGTAGAAATGTGCTGGTTTTACCGAACGATGGATTCTGATGTAGAAATGTGCTGGTTTTACCGAATGATGGATACTGATGTAGAAATGTGCTTTTTTTTACCGAACGATGCATACTGATGTAGAAATGTGTTGGTTTTACCGAACGATGGATTCTGATCTAGAAATGTGCTGGTTTTACCGAATGATGGATACTGATGTAGAAATGTGCTTTTTTTTACCGAACGATGCATACTGATGTAGAAATGTGTTGGTTTTACCGAACAATGGATACTGATGGAGAAATTGCTGGTTTTACCGAACGATGGATACTGATGCAGAAACTTGATGGTTTTACCGAACGATAGATACTGATGTAGAAATCTGCTGGTTTTACAGAATGAAGGATAATGATGTAGAAACTTGCTGGTTTTATGGAACGATGTATATTGTTTTAGAAATGTGCTTGTTTTACGGAACGATGGATATTGATATAGAAATATGTTCGTTTTACTGAACGACGGATACTGATGTAGAAATATGCTGTTTTTATTGAACGATTGATATGTCTGTAGAAACGTACTGGTTTTACCGAACGATGGATCTGCCTGTAGAAATGTGCTGGTTTTACGGAACGATGGATACTGATGTAGAAATGTGCTGCTTTTACCGAACGATGGATACTGATGTAGAAACAATCTGGTTTTATGGAGCGATGGATTCTGATGTAGAAATGTGCTGGTTTCAAGGAAGAATGGATACTGATGTAGAAATGTGCTGGTTTTACTGAACGATGGATACTGATATAGAAACGTGCTGGTTTTGCCAATCAATGGGTACTTGTGTTGAAACATGCTGATTTTACTGAACGATGGATACTGAAGTAGAAAATTGCAGGTTTTACCGATCGATGGATACTGGTGAAGAAACATGCTGGTTTTACCGAACGATGGATACTGACCTATAAACTTGCAGGTATTACCGAACGATGGATACTGATGTATAGCCTGCTGGTTTTACGGAACGATGTATACTGTTTTAGAAATGTGCTTGTTTTACGGAACGATTGATATTGATATAGAAATATGTTCGTTTTACTGAATGACGGATACTGATGTAGAAATATGCTGTTTTTACCGAACGATGGATACGCCTGTAGAAATGTGCTGGTTTTACGGAACGATGGATACGCCTGAAGAAATGTGCTGCTTTTACCGAACGATGGATACTGATGTAGAAACAATCTGGTTTTGTGGAGTAATGTATTCTGATGTAGAAATGTGCTGGTTTCAAGGAAGAATGGATACTGATGTAGAACTGTGCTGGTTTTACGGAATGATGGGTATGACTGTTTAAATGTGCAGGTTTTACGGAACGATGGATACTGATGTAGAAATGTGCAGGTTTTACGGAATGATGGATACTGATGTAGAAACTTGCAGGTTTTACAGAATGATGGATAGTGATGTAGAAACTTGCAGGTTTTTCCGAACGATGGATACAGATGTAGAAATGTGCTGGTTTTACGGAAGGATGGATATTGATGTAGAAATGTACTGGTTTTACCGAACGATGGATACTGAAGTAGAAAATTGCAGGTTTTACCGATCGATGGATACTGGTGTAGAAACATGCTGGTTTTACCGAATGATGGATACTGACCTATAAACTTGCAGGTATTACCGAACGATGGATACTGATATAGAGCCTGCTGGTTTTACGGAACAATGTATACTGTTTTAGAAATGTGCTTGTTTTACGGAATGATGGATATTGATATAGAAATATGTTCGTTTTACTGAATGACGGATACTGATGTAGAAATATGCTATTTTTACCGAACGATGGATACGCCTGTAGAAATGTGCTGGTTTTACGGAACGATGGATATTGATGTAGAAATGTGCTGCTTTTACCGAACGATGGATACTGATGTAGAAACAATCTGGTTTTACCGAACAATGGATAATGATGTAGAAATGTGCTGGTTTCAAGGAAGAATGGATACTGATGTAGAACTGTGCTGGTTTTACGGAATGATGGGTATGACTGTTGAAATGTGCAGGTTTTACGGAACGATGGATACTGATGTAGAAATGTGCAGGTTTTACGGAACGATGGATACTGATGTAGAAACTTGCAGGTTTTACAGAACGATGGATAGTAATGTAGAAACTTGCAGGTTTTACCGAACGATGGATACTGATGTAGAAACGTGCTGGTTTTACCGAACAATGGATCCGCCTGTAGAAATGTGCTGGTTTTACGGAAGGATGGATATTGATGTAGAAATGTACTGGTTTTACCGAACGATGGATACTGATGCAGAAATGTGCTGGTTTTACCGATCGATCAATACTGATGTAGAAATGTGCTGGTTTTTCCGAACGATGGATACAGATGTGGAAATGTGCTGGTTTTACCGAACAATTGATACTGATTTAGAAAAATGCTGGTTTTACGGAATGATGGATACTGATGTAGAAACTTGCTGGTTTTACTGAACGATGGATACTGATGTAGAAATGTGCTGGTGTCATGGAACGATGAATGCGCCTGTAGAAATTTGGTGGTTTTCGAAACAATGATACTGATGTGGAACTGTGCTGGTTTTACGGAATCATGGATAAAACTGTAGAAATGTGCAGGTTGTACGGAACGATGGATACTGATGTAGAAACATGGTGGTTTTAACAAATGTTTTATACTGATGTAGAAATGTACTGGTTTTACCTAACGATGGATCCGCCTCTAGAAATGTGCTGGTTTTACGGAACGATGGATACTGATGTAGAAATGTGCTGGTTTTACCGAACGTTGGATACGCCTGTAGAAATGTGCTGCTATTACCGAACGATGGATACTGATGTAGAAACTTGCTGGTTTTACCGAACAATGGATAATGATGTAGAAATGTGCTGGTGTTACGGAACGATGGATACACCTGTAAAAATGTGCTGGTTTCACGGAAGAATGGATACTGATGTAGAACTGTGCTGGTTTACGGAACGATGGATACGACTGTTGAAATGTGCAGGTTTTACTGAACGATGGATACTGATGTAGAAACATGGTGGTTTTAACAAACGATGTATACTGATGTAGAAATATGCTGGTTTTACCAAACGATGGATACTGATGTAGAAACGTACTGGTTTTACGGAACGATGGATACTGACGTAGAAATGTACTGATTTTACTGAACGATGGACATGCCTGTAGAAATGTGCTGCCTTTACTGAACGATGGATACCGATGTAGAAACAAGCCGGTTTTATGGAGCGATGGATTCTGATGTAGAAATGTGCTGGTTTTTCCGAACGATGGATACTGATGTAGAAATGTGCTGGTTTTACGGAACGATGGATATTGATGTAGAAATATGTTCATTTTTCTGAACGACGGATACTGATGTAGAAATGTGCTTATTTTAGTGAACGATGGATACTGATGTAGAAATGTGCTGGTTTTACCGAACGATGGATACTGATGCAGAAACTTGATGGTTTTACCGAACGATGGATACTGATGTAGAAATGTGCTTTTTTAACCGAATGATGGATACTGATGTAGAAATTTGCTGGTTTTACTGAACGATGGATACTGACGTAGAAATGTGTTGGTTTTACGGAATGAAGGATACTGATGTAGAAATCTGCTGGTTTTACGGAACGAAGGATACTGATGTAGAAACTTGCTGGTTTTATGGAACGATGTATATTGTTTTAGAAATGTGCTGGTTTTACCGAATGATGGATACTGATATAGAAATGTGCTGGGTTTACAAAATGATGGATACTGATGTAGAAATGTGCTTCTTTTAGTGAACGATGGATACTGATGTAGAAATGTGCTGGTTTTACCGAACGATGGATTCTGATGTAGAAATGTGCTGGTTTTACCGAACGATGGATACTGATGTAGAAATGTGCTGGTTTTACCGAATGATGGATACTGATGTAGAAATGTGCTTTTTTTTACCGAACGATGGATTCTGATGTAGAAATGTGCTGGTTTTACCGAACGATGGATTCTGATGTAGAAATGTGCTGGTTTTACCGAATGATGGATACTGATGTAGAAATGTGCTTTTTTTTACCGAACGATGCATACTGATGTAGAAATGTGTTGGCTTTACCGAACAATGGATACTGATGTAGAAATGTGCTGGTTTTACCGAACGATGGATACTGATGCAGAAACTTGATGGTTTTACCGAACGATGGATACTGATGTAGAAATCTGCTGGCTTTACGGAACGAAGGATAATGATGTAGAAACTTGCTGGTTTTATGGAACGAGGTATATTGTTTTAGAAATGTGCTTGTTTTACGGAATGATGGATATTGATATAGAAATATGTTCGTTTTACTGAACGACGGATACTGATGTAGAAATATGCTGTTTTTATTGAACGATTGATACTGATGTAGAAACGTACTGGTTTTACCGCACGATGGATCTGCCTGTAGAAATGTGCTGGTTTTACGGAACGATGTATACTGATGTAGAAATGTGCTGCTTTTACCGAACGATGGATACTGGTGTAGAAACATGCTGGTTTTACCGAACAATGGATACTGATGTAGAGCCTGCTGGTTTTAAGGAACGATGTATACTGTTTTAGAAATGTGCTTGTTTTACGGAACGATGGATATTGATATAGAAATATGTTCGTTTTACTGAACGACGGATACTGATGTAGAAATATGCTGTTTTTATTGAACGATTGATATGTCTGTAGAAACGTACTGGTTTTACCGAACGATGGATCTGCCTGTAGAAATGTGCTGGTTTTACGGAACGATGGATACTGATGTAGAAATGTGCTGCTTTTACCGAACGATGGGTACTGATGTAGAAACAATCTGGTTTTATGGAGCGATGGATTCTGATGTAGAAATGTGCTGGTTTCAAGGAAGAATGGATACTGATGTAGAAATGTGCTGGTTCTACTGAACGATGGATACTGATATAGAAACGTGCTGGCTTTGCCGATCAATGGGTACTTGTGTTGAAACATGCAGGTTTTACCGAACGATGGATACTGACCTATAAACTTGCAGGTATTACCGAACGATGGATACTGATGTAGAGCCTGCTGGTTTTACGGAACGATGTATACTGTTTTAGAAATGTGCTTGTTTTACGGAACGATGGATATTGATATAGAAATATGTTCGTTTTACTGAATGACGGATACTGATGTAGAAATTTGCTGTTTTTACCGAACGATGGATACGCCTGTAGATATGTGCTGGTTTTACGGAACGATGGATACGCCTGAAGAAATGTGCTGCTTTTACCGAACGATGGATACTGATGTAGAAACAATCTGGTTTTGTGGAGTAATGTATTCTGATGTAGAAACATGCTGGTTTCAAGGAAGAATGGATACTGATGTAGAACTGTGCTGGTTTTACGGAATGATGGGTATGACTGTTTAAATGTGCAGGTTTTACGGAACGATGGATACTGATGTAGAAACTTGCAGGTTTTACGGAACGATGGATACTGATGTAGAAACTTGCAGGTTTTACAGAACGATGGATAGTGATGTAGAAACTTGCAGGTTTTACTGAACGATGGATACAGATGTAGAAAAGTGCTGGTTTTACCGAACAATGGATCCGCCTGTAGAAATGTGCTGGTTTTACGGAAGGATGGATATTGATGTAGAAATTACTGGTTTTACCGAACGATGGATACTGAAGTAGAAAATTGCAGGTTTTACCGATCGATGGATACTGGTGTAGAAACATGCTGGTTTTACCGAACGATGGATACTGACCTATAAACTTTCAGGTATTACCGAACGATGGATACTGATGTAGAGCCTGCTGGTTTTACGGAACGATGTATACTGTTTTAGAAATGTGCTTGTTTTACGGAACGATGGATATTGATATAGAAATATGTTCGTTTTACTGAATGACGGATACTGATGTAGAAATTTGCTGTTTTTACCGAACGATGGATACGCCTGTAGATATGTGCTGGTTTTACGGAACGATGGATACGCCTGAAGAAATGTGCTGCTTTTACCGAACGATGGATACTGATGTAGAAACAATCTGGTTTTGTGGAGTAATGTATTCTGATGTAGAAACATGCTGGTTTCAAGGAAGAATGGATACTGATGTAGAACTGTGCTGGTTTTACGGAATGATGGGTATGACTGTTTAAATGTGCAGGTTTTACGGAACGATGGATACTGATGTAGAAACTTGCAGGTTTTACGGAACGATGGATACTGATGTAGAAACTTGCAGGTTTTACAGAACGATGGATAGTGATGTAGAAACTTGCAGGTTTTACCGAACGATGGATACAGATGTAGAAAAGTGCTGGTTTTACCGAACAATGGATCCGCCTGTAGAAATGTGCTGGTTTTACGGAAGGATGGATATTGATGTAGAAATTACTGGTTTTACCGAACGATGGATACTGAAGTAGAAAATTGCAGGTTTTACCGATCGATGGATACTGGTGTAGAAACATGCTGGTTTTACCGAACGATGGATACTGACCTATAAACTTTCAGGTATTACCGAACGATGGATACTGATGTAGAGCCTGCTGGTTTTACGGAACGATGTATACTGTTTTAGAAATGTGCTTGTTTTACGGAACGATGGATATTGATATAGAAATATGTTCGTTTTACTGAATGACGGATACTGATGTAGAAATATGCTATTTTTACCGAACGATGGATACGCCTGTAGAAATGTGCTGGTTTTACGGAACGATGGATACTGATGTAGAAACTTGCAGGTTTTACCGAACGATGGATACTGATGTAGAAACATGCTGGTTTTACCGAACAATGGATACTGATGTAGAAATGTGCTGCTTTTACCGAACGATGGATACTGATGTAGAAACAATCTGGTTTTACCGAACAATGGATACTGATGTAGAAACTTGCAGGTTTTACCGAACGATGGATACTGATGTAGAAACATGCTGGTTTTACCGAACAATGGATAATGATGTAGAAATGTGCTGGTTTCAAGGAAGAATGGATACTGATGTAGAACTGTGCTGGTTTTACGGAATGATGGGTATGACTGTTGAAATGTGCAGGTTTTACGGAACGATGGATACTGATGTAGAAATGTGCAGGTTTTACCGAACGATGGATACTGATGCAGAAACTTGATGGTTTTACCGAACGATGGATACTGATGTAGAAATCTGCTGGCTTTACGGAACGAAGGATAATGATGTAGAAACTTGCTGGTTTTATGGAACGAGGTATATTGTTTTAGAAATGTGCTTGTTTTACGGAATGATGGATATTGATATAGAAATATGTTCGTTTTACTGAACGACGGATACTGATGTAGAAATATGCTGTTTTTATTGAACGATTGATACTGATGTAGAAACGTACTGGTTTTACCGCACGATGGATCTGCCTGTAGAAATGTGCTGGTTTTACGGAACGATGTATACTGATGTAGAAATGTGCTGCTTTTACCGAACGATGGATACTGGTGTAGAAACATGCTGGTTTTACCGAACAATGGATACTGATGTAGAGCCTGCTGGTTTTAAGGAACGATGTATACTGTTTTAGAAATGTGCTTGTTTTACGGAACGATGGATATTGATATAGAAATATGTTCGTTTTACTGAACGACGGATACTGATGTAGAAATATGCTGTTTTTATTGAACGATTGATATGTCTGTAGAAACGTACTGGTTTTACCGAACGATGGATCTGCCTGTAGAAATGTGCTGGTTTTACGGAACGATGGATACTGATGTAGAAATGTGCTGCTTTTACCGAACGATGGGTACTGATGTAGAAACAATCTGGTTTTATGGAGCGATGGATTCTGATGTAGAAATGTGCTGGTTTCAAGGAAGAATGGATACTGATGTAGAAATGTGCTGGTTCTACTGAACGATGGATACTGATATAGAAACGTGCTGGCTTTGCCGATCAATGGGTACTTGTGTTGAAACATGCAGGTTTTACCGAACGATGGATACTGACCTATAAACTTGCAGGTATTACCGAACGATGGATACTGATGTAGAGCCTGCTGGTTTTACGGAACGATGTATACTGTTTTAGAAATGTGCTTGTTTTACGGAACGATGGATATTGATATAGAAATATGTTCGTTTTACTGAATGACGGATACTGATGTAGAAATTTG
Organism: Hypanus sabinus; assembly: GCF_030144855.1. Classification (NCBI taxonomy): domain Eukaryota; kingdom Metazoa; phylum Chordata; class Chondrichthyes; order Myliobatiformes; family Dasyatidae; genus Hypanus; species Hypanus sabinus. Next base: position 168,879,231 of record NC_082713.1, read on the forward strand.
CTGTTTTTACCGAACGATGGATACGCCTGTAGATATGTGCTGGTTTTACGGAACGATGGATACGCCTGAAGAAATGTGCTGCTTTTACCGAACGATGGATACTGATGTAGAAACAATCTGGTTTTGTGGAGTAATGTATTCTGATGTAGAAACATGCTGGTTTCAAGGAAGAATGGATACTGATGTAGAACTGTGCTGGTTTTACGGAATGATGGGTATGACTGTTTAAATGTGCAGGTTTTACGGAACGATGGATACTGATGTAGAAACTTGCAGGTTTTACGGAACGATGGATACTGATGTAGAAACTTGCAGGTTTTACAGAACGATGGATAGTGATGTAGAAACTTGCAGGTTTTACTGAACGATGGATACAGATGTAGAAAAGTGCTGGTTTTACCGAACAATGGATCCGCCTGTAGAAATGTGCTGGTTTTACGGAAGGATGGATATTGATGTAGAAATTACTGGTTTTACCGAACGATGGATACTGAAGTAGAAAATTGCAGGTTTTACCGATCGATGGATACTGGTGTAGAAACATGCTGGTTTTACCGAACGATGGATACTGACCTATAAACTTTCAGGTATTACCGAACGATGGATACTGATGTAGAGCCTGCTGGTTTTACGGAACGATGTATACTGTTTTAGAAATGTGCTTGTTTTACGGAACGATGGATATTGATATAGAAATATGTTCGTTTTACTGAATGACGGATACTGATGTAGAAATTTGCTGTTTTTACCGAACGATGGATACGCCTGTAGATATGTGCTGGTTTTACGGAACGATGGATACGCCTGAAGAAATGTGCTGCTTTTACCGAACGATGGATACTGATGTAGAAACAATCTGGTTTTGTGGAGTAATGTATTCTGATGTAGAAACATGCTGGTTTCAAGGAAGAATGGATACTGATGTAGAACTGTGCTGGTTTTACGGAATGATGGGTATGACTGTTTAAATGTGCAGGTTTTACGGAACGATGGATACTGATGTAGAAACTTGCAGGTTTTACGGAACGATGGATACTGATGTAGAAACTTGCAGGTTTTACAGAACGATGGATAGTGATGTAGAAACTTGCAGGTTTTACCGAACGATGGATACAGATGTAGAAAAGTGCTGGTTTTACCGAACAATGGATCCGCCTGTAGAAATGTGCTGGTTTTACGGAAGGATGGATATTGATGTAGAAATTACTGGTTTTACCGAACGATGGATACTGAAGTAGAAAATTGCAGGTTTTACCGATCGATGGATACTGGTGTAGAAACATGCTGGTTTTACCGAACGATGGATACTGACCTATAAACTTTCAGGTATTACCGAACGATGGATACTGATGTAGAGCCTGCTGGTTTTACGGAACGATGTATACTGTTTTAGAAATGTGCTTGTTTTACGGAACGATGGATATTGATATAGAAATATGTTCGTTTTACTGAATGACGGATACTGATGTAGAAATATGCTATTTTTACCGAACGATGGATACGCCTGTAGAAATGTGCTGGTTTTACGGAACGATGGATACTGATGTAGAAACTTGCAGGTTTTACCGAACGATGGATACTGATGTAGAAACATGCTGGTTTTACCGAACAATGGATACTGATGTAGAAATGTGCTGCTTTTACCGAACGATGGATACTGATGTAGAAACAATCTGGTTTTACCGAACAATGGATACTGATGTAGAAACTTGCAGGTTTTACCGAACGATGGATACTGATGTAGAAACATGCTGGTTTTACCGAACAATGGATAATGATGTAGAAATGTGCTGGTTTCAAGGAAGAATGGATACTGATGTAGAACTGTGCTGGTTTTACGGAATGATGGGTATGACTGTTGAAATGTGCAGGTTTTACGGAACGATGGATACTGATGTAGAAATGTGCAGGTTTTACCGAACGATGGATACTGATGCAGAAACTTGATGGTTTTACCGAACGATGGATACTGATGTAGAAATCTGCTGGCTTTACGGAACGAAGGATAATGATGTAGAAACTTGCTGGTTTTATGGAACGAGGTATATTGTTTTAGAAATGTGCTTGTTTTACGGAATGATGGATATTGATATAGAAATATGTTCGTTTTACTGAACGACGGATACTGATGTAGAAATATGCTGTTTTTATTGAACGATTGATACTGATGTAGAAACGTACTGGTTTTACCGCACGATGGATCTGCCTGTAGAAATGTGCTGGTTTTACGGAACGATGTATACTGATGTAGAAATGTGCTGCTTTTACCGAACGATGGATACTGGTGTAGAAACATGCTGGTTTTACCGAACAATGGATACTGATGTAGAGCCTGCTGGTTTTAAGGAACGATGTATACTGTTTTAGAAATGTGCTTGTTTTACGGAACGATGGATATTGATATAGAAATATGTTCGTTTTACTGAACGACGGATACTGATGTAGAAATATGCTGTTTTTATTGAACGATTGATATGTCTGTAGAAACGTACTGGTTTTACCGAACGATGGATCTGCCTGTAGAAATGTGCTGGTTTTACGGAACGATGGATACTGATGTAGAAATGTGCTGCTTTTACCGAACGATGGGTACTGATGTAGAAACAATCTGGTTTTATGGAGCGATGGATTCTGATGTAGAAATGTGCTGGTTTCAAGGAAGAATGGATACTGATGTAGAAATGTGCTGGTTCTACTGAACGATGGATACTGATATAGAAACGTGCTGGCTTTGCCGATCAATGGGTACTTGTGTTGAAACATGCAGGTTTTACCGAACGATGGATACTGACCTATAAACTTGCAGGTATTACCGAACGATGGATACTGATGTAGAGCCTGCTGGTTTTACGGAACGATGTATACTGTTTTAGAAATGTGCTTGTTTTACGGAACGATGGATATTGATATAGAAATATGTTCGTTTTACTGAATGACGGATACTGATGTAGAAATTTGCTGTTTTTACCGAACGATGGATACGCCTGTAGATATGTGCTGGTTTTACGGAACGATGGATACGCCTGAAGAAATGTGCTGCTTTTACCGAACGATGGATACTGATGTAGAAACAATCTGGTTTTGTGGAGTAATGTATTCTGATGTAGAAACATGCTGGTTTCAAGGAAGAATGGATACTGATGTAGAACTGTGCTGGTTTTACGGAATGATGGGTATGACTGTTTAAATGTGCAGGTTTTACGGAACGATGGATACTGATGTAGAAACTTGCAGGTTTTACGGAACGATGGATACTGATGTAGAAACTTGCAGGTTTTACAGAACGATGGATAGTGATGTAGAAACTTGCAGGTTTTACTGAACGATGGATACAGATGTAGAAAAGTGCTGGTTTTACCGAACAATGGATCCGCCTGTAGAAATGTGCTGGTTTTACGGAAGGATGGATATTGATGTAGAAATTACTGGTTTTACCGAACGATGGATACTGAAGTAGAAAATTGCAGGTTTTACCGATCGATGGATACTGGTGTAGAAACATGCTGGTTTTACCGAACGATGGATACTGACCTATAAACTTTCAGGTATTACCGAACGATGGATACTGATGTAGAGCCTGCTGGTTTTACGGAACGATGTATACTGTTTTAGAAATGTGCTTGTTTTACGGAACGATGGATATTGATATAGAAATATGTTCGTTTTACTGAATGACGGATACTGATGTAGAAATATGCTATTTTTACCGAACGATGGATACGCCTGTAGATATGTGCTGGTTTTACGGAACGATGGATACGCCTGAAGAAATGTGCTGCTTTTACCGAACGATGGATACTGATGTAGAAACAATCTGGTTTTGTGGAGTAATGTATTCTGATGTAGAAACATGCTGGTTTCAAGGAAGAATGGATACTGATGTAGAACTGTGCTGGTTTTACGGAATGATGGGTATGACTGTTTAAATGTGCAGGTTTTACGGAACGATGGATACTGATGTAGAAACTTGCAGGTTTTACGGAACGATGGATACTGATGTAGAAACTTGCAGGTTTTACAGAACGATGGATAGTGATGTAGAAACTTGCAGGTTTTACCGAACGATGGATACAGATGTAGAAAAGTGCTGGTTTTACCGAACAATGGATCCGCCTGTAGAAATGTGCTGGTTTTACGGAAGGATGGATATTGATGTAGAAATTACTGGTTTTACCGAACGATGGATACTGAAGTAGAAAATTGCAGGTTTTACCGATCGATGGATACTGGTGTAGAAACATGCTGGTTTTACCGAACGATGGATACTGACCTATAAACTTTCAGGTATTACCGAACGATGGATACTGATGTAGAGCCTGCTGGTTTTACGGAACGATGTATACTGTTTTAGAAATGTGCTTGTTTTACGGAACGATGGATATTGATATAGAAATATGTTCGTTTTACTGAATGACGGATACTGATGTAGAAATATGCTATTTTTACCGAACGATGGATACGCCTGTAGAAATGTGCTGGTTTTACGGAACGATGGATACTGATGTAGAAACTTGCAGGTTTTACCGAACGATGGATACTGATGTAGAAACATGCTGGTTTTACCGAACAATGGATACTGATGTAGAAATGTGCTGCTTTTACCGAACGATGGATACTGATGTAGAAACAATCTGGTTTTACCGAACAATGGATACTGATGTAGAAACTTGCAGGTTTTACCGAACGATGGATACTGATGTAGAAACATGCTGGTTTTACCGAACAATGGATAATGATGTAGAAATGTGCTGGTTTCAAGGAAGAATGGATACTGATGTAGAACTGTGCTGGTTTTACGGAATGATGGGTATGACTGTTGAAATGTGCAGGTTTTACGGAACGATGGATACTGATGTAGAAATGTGCAGGTTTTACCGAACGATGGATACTGATGCAGAAACTTGATGGTTTTACCGAACGATGGATACTGATGTAGAAATCTGCTGGCTTTACGGAACGAAGGATAATGATGTAGAAACTTGCTGGTTTTATGGAACGAGGTATATTGTTTTAGAAATGTGCTTGTTTTACGGAATGATGGATATTGATATAGAAATATGTTCGTTTTACTGAACGACGGATACTGATGTAGAAATATGCTGTTTTTATTGAACGATTGATACTGATGTAGAAACGTACTGGTTTTACCGCACGATGGATCTGCCTGTAGAAATGTGCTGGTTTTACGGAACGATGTATACTGATGTAGAAATGTGCTGCTTTTACCGAACGATGGATACTGGTGTAGAAACATGCTGGTTTTACCGAACAATGGATACTGATGTAGAGCCTGCTGGTTTTAAGGAACGATGTATACTGTTTTAGAAATGTGCTTGTTTTACGGAACGATGGATATTGATATAGAAATATGTTCGTTTTACTGAACGACGGATACTGATGTAGAAATATGCTGTTTTTATTGAACGATTGATATGTCTGTAGAAACGTACTGGTTTTACCGAACGATGGATCTGCCTGTAGAAATGTGCTGGTTTTACGGAACGATGGATACTGATGTAGAAATGTGCTGCTTTTACCGAACGATGGGTACTGATGTAGAAACAATCTGGTTTTATGGAGCGATGGATTCTGATGTAGAAATGTGCTGGTTTCAAGGAAGAATGGATACTGATGTAGAAACATGCAGGTTTTACCGAACGATGGATACTGACCTATAAACTTGCAGGTATTACCGAACGATGGATACTGATGTAGAGCCTGCTGGTTTTACGGAACGATGTATACTGTTTTAGAAATGTGCTTGTTTTACGGAACGATGGATATTGATATAGAAATATGTTCGTTTTACTGAATGACGGATACTGATGTAGAAATTTGCTGTTTTTACCGAACGTTGGATACGCCTGTAGATATGTGCTGGTTTTACGGAACGATGGATACGCCTGAAGAAATGTGCTGCTTTTACCGAACGATGGATACTGATGTAGAAACAATCTGGTTTTGTGGAGTAATGTATTCTGATGTAGAAACATGCTGGTTTCAAGGAAGAATGGATACTGATGTAGAACTGTGCTGGTTTTACGGAATGATGGGTATGACTGTTTAAATGTGCAGGTTTTACGGAACGATGGATACTGATGTAGAAACTTGCAGGTTTTACGGAACGATGGATACTGATGTAGAAACTTGCAGGTTTTACAGAACGATGGATAGTGATGTAGAAACTTGCAGGTTTTACTGAACGATGGATACAGATGTAGAAAAGTGCTGGTTTTACCGAACAATGGATCCGCCTGTAGAAATGTGCTGGTTTTACGGAAGGATGGATATTGATGTAGAAATTACTGGTTTTACCGAACGATGGATACTGAAGTAGAAAATTGCAGGTTTTACCGATCGATGGATACTGGTGTAGAAACATGCTGGTTTTACCGAACGATGGATACTGACCTATAAACTTTCAGGTATTACCGAACGATGGATACTGATGTAGAGCCTGCTGGTTTTACGGAACGATGTATACTGTTTTAGAAATGTGCTTGTTTTACGGAACGATGGATATTGATATAGAAATATGTTCGTTTTACTGAATGACGGATACTGATGTAGAAATTTGCTGTTTTTACCGAACGATGGATACGCCTGTAGATATGTGCTGGTTTTACGGAACGATGGATACGCCTGAAGAAATGTGCTGCTTTTACCGAACGATGGATACTGATGTAGAAACAATCTGGTTTTGTGGAGTAATGTATTCTGATGTAGAAACATGCTGGTTTCAAGGAAGAATGGATACTGATGTAGAACTGTGCTGGTTTTACGGAATGATGGGTATGACTGTTTAAATGTGCAGGTTTTACGGAACGATGGATACTGATGTAGAAACTTGCAGGTTTTACGGAACGATGGATACTGATGTAGAAACTTGCAGGTTTTACAGAACGATGGATAGTGATGTAGAAACTTGCAGGTTTTACCGAACGATGGATACAGATGTAGAAAAGTGCTGGTTTTACCGAACAATGGATCCGCCTGTAGAAATGTGCTGGTTTTACGGAAGGATGGATATTGATGTAGAAATTACTGGTTTTACCGAACGATGGATACTGAAGTAGAAAATTGCAGGTTTTACCGATCGATGGATACTGGTGTAGAAACATGCTGGTTTTACCGAACGATGGATACTGACCTATAAACTTTCAGGTATTACCGAACGATGGATACTGATGTAGAGCCTGCTGGTTTTACGGAACGATGTATACTGTTTTAGAAATGTGCTTGTTTTACGGAACGATGGATATTGATATAGAAATATGTTCGTTTTACTGAATGACGGATACTGATGTAGAAATATGCTATTTTTACCGAACGATGGATACGCCTGTAGAAATGTGCTGGTTTTACGGAACGATGGATACTGATGTAGAAACTTGCAGGTTTTACCGAACGATGGATACTGATGTAGAAACATGCTGGTTTTACCGAACAATGGATACTGATGTAGAAATGTGCTGCTTTTACCGAACGATGGATACTGATGTAGAAACAATCTGGTTTTACCGAACAATGGATACTGATGTAGAAACTTGCAGGTTTTACCGAACGATGGATACTGATGTAGAAACATGCTGGTTTTACCGAACAATGGATAATGATGTAGAAATGTGCTGGTTTCAAGGAAGAATGGATACTGATGTAGAACTGTGCTGGTTTTACGGAATGATGGGTATGACTGTTGAAATGTGCAGGTTTTACGGAACGATGGATACTGATGTAGAAATGTGCAGGTTTTACCGAACGATGGATACTGATGCAGAAACTTGATGGTTTTACCGAACGATGGATACTGATGTAGAAATCTGCTGGCTTTACGGAACGAAGGATAATGATGTAGAAACTTGCTGGTTTTATGGAACGAGGTATATTGTTTTAGAAATGTGCTTGTTTTACGGAATGATGGATATTGATATAGAAATATGTTCGTTTTACTGAACGACGGATACTGATGTAGAAATATGCTGTTTTTATTGAACGATTGATACTGATGTAGAAACGTACTGGTTTTACCGCACGATGGATCTGCCTGTAGAAATGTGCTGGTTTTACGGAACGATGTATACTGATGTAGAAATGTGCTGCTTTTACCGAACGATGGATACTGGTGTAGAAACATGCTGGTTTTACCGAACAATGGATACTGATGTAGAGCCTGCTGGTTTTAAGGAACGATGTATACTGTTTTAGAAATGTGCTTGTTTTACGGAACAATGGATATTGATATAGAAATATGTTCGTTTTACTGAACGACGGATACTGATGTAGAAATATGCTGTTTTTATTGAACGATTGATATGTCTGTAGAAACGTACTGGTTTTACCGAACGATGGATCTGCCTGTAGAAATGTGCTGGTTTTACGGAACGATGGATACTGATGTAGAAATGTGCTGCTTTTACCGAACGATGGGTACTGATGTAGAAACAATCTGGTTTTATGGAGCGATGGATTCTGATGTAGAAATGTGCTGGTTTCAAGGAAGAATGGATACTGATGTAGAAATGTGCTGGTTCTACTGAACGATGGATACTGATATAGAAACGTGCTGGTTTTGCCGATCAATGGGTACTTGTGTTGAAACATGCAGGTTTTACCGAACGATGGATACTGACCTATAAACTTGCAGGTATTACCGAACGATGGATACTGATGTAGAGCCTGCTGGTTTTACGGAACGATGTATACTGTTTTAGAAATGTGCTTGTTCTACGGAACGATGGATATTGATATAGAAATATGTTCGTTTTACTGAATGACGGATACTGATGTAGAAATTTGCTGTTTTTACCGAACGATGGATACGCCTGTAGATATGTGCTGGTTTTACGGAACGATGGATACGCCTGAAGAAATGTGCTGCTTTTACCGAACGATGGATACTGATGTAGAAACAATCTGGTTTTGTGGAGTAATGTATTCTGATGTAGAAACATGCTGGTTTCAAGGAAGAATGGATACTGATGTAGAACTGTGCTGGTTTTACGGAATGATGGGTATGACTGTTTAAATGTGCAGGTTTTACGGAACGATGGATACTGATGTAGAAACTTGCAGGTTTTACAGAACGATGGATAGTGATGTAGAAACTTGCAGGTTTTACCGAACGATGGATACAGATGTAGAAAAGTGCTGGTTTTACCGAACAATGGATCCGCCTGTAGAAATGTGCTGGTTTTACGGAAGGATGGATATTGATGTAGAAATTACTGGTTTTACCGAACGATGGATACTGAAGTAGAAAATTGCAGGTTTTACCGATCGATGGATACTGGTGTAGAAACATGCTGGTTTTACCGAACGATGGATACTGACCTATAAACTTTCAGGTATTACCGAACGATGGATACTGATGTAGAGCCTGCTGGTTTTACGGAACGATGTATACTGTTTTAGAAATGTGCTTGTTTTACGGAACGATGGATATTGATATAGAAATATGTTCGTTTTACTGAATGACGGATACTGATGTAGAAATATGCTATTTTTACCGAACGATGGATACGCCTGTAGAAATGTGCTGGTTTTACAGAACGATGGATACTGATGTAGAAACTTGCAGGTTTTACCGAACGATGGATACTGATGTAGAAACATGCTGGTTTTACCGAACAATGGATACTGATGTAGAAATGTGCTGCTTTTACCGAACGATGGATACTGATGTAGAAACAATCTGGTTTTACCGAACAATGGATACTGATGTAGAAACTTGCAGGTTTTACCGAACGATGGATACTGATGTAGAAACATGCTGGTTTCACCGAACAATGGATAATGATGTAGAAATGTGCTGGTTTCAAGGAAGAATGGATACTGATGTAGAACTGTGCTGGTTTTACGGAATGATGGGTATGACTGTTGAAATGTGCAGGTTTTACGGAACGATGGATACTGATGTAGAAATGTGCAGGTTTTACGGAACGACGGATACTGATGTAGAAACTTGCAGGTTTTACCGAACGATGGATACTGATGTAGAAACGTGCTGGTTTTACCGAACAATGGATCCGCCTGTAGAAATGTGCTGGTTTTACGGAAGGATGGATATTGATGTAGAAATGTACTGGTTTTACCGAACGATGGATACTGATGCAGAAATGTGCTGGTTTTACGGAACGATGGATACTGATGTAGAAACTTGCAGGTTTTACCGAACGATGGATACTGATGTAGAAACATGCTGGTTTTACCGAACAATGGATACTGATGTAGAAATGTGCTGCTTTTACCGAACGATGGATACTGATGTAGAAACAATCTGGTTTTACCGAACAATGGATACTGATGTAGAAACTTGCAGGTTTTACCGAACGATGGATACTGATGTAGAAACATGCTGGTTTTACCGAACAATGGATAATGATGTAGAAATGTGCTGGTTTCAAGGAAGAATGGATACTGATGTAGAACTGTGCTGGTTTTACGGAATGATGGGTATGACTGTTGAAATGTGCAGGTTTTACGGAACGATGGATACTGATGTAGAAATGTGCAGGTTTTACCGAACGATGGATACTGATGCAGAAACTTGATGGTTTTACCGAACGATGGATACTGATGTAGAAATCTGCTGGCTTTACGGAACGAAGGATAATGATGTAGAAACTTGCTGGTTTTATGGAACGAGGTATATTGTTTTAGAAATGTGCTTGTTTTACGGAATGATGGATATTGATATAGAAATATGTTCGTTTTACTGAACGACGGATACTGATGTAGAAATATGCTGTTTTTATTGAACGATTGATACTGATGTAGAAACGTACTGGTTTTACCGCACGATGGATCTGCCTGTAGAAATGTGCTGGTTTTACGGAACGATGTATACTGATGTAGAAATGTGCTGCTTTTACCGAACGATGGATACTGGTGTAGAAACATGCTGGTTTTACCGAACAATGGATACTGATGTAGAGCCTGCTGGTTTTAAGGAACGATGTATACTGTTTTAGAAATGTGCTTGTTTTACGGAACGATGGATATTGATATAGAAATATGTTCGTTTTACTGAACGACGGATACTGATGTAGAAATATGCTGTTTTTATTGAACGATTGATATGTCTGTAGAAACGTACTGGTTTTACCGAACGATGGATCTGCCTGTAGAAATGTGCTGGTTTTACGGAACGATGGATACTGATGTAGAAATGTGCTGCTTTTACCGAACGATGGGTACTGATGTAGAAACAATCTGGTTTTATGGAGCGATGGATTCTGATGTAGAAATGTGCTGGTTTCAAGGAAGAATGGATACTGATGTAGAAATGTGCTGGTTCTACTGAACGATGGATACTGATATAGAAACGTGCTGGCTTTGCCGATCAATGGGTACTTGTGTTGAAACATGCAGGTTTTACCGAACGATGGATACTGACCTATAAACTTGCAGGTATTACCGAACGATGGATACTGATGTAGAGCCTGCTGGTTTTACGGAACGATGTATACTGTTTTAGAAATGTGCTTGTTCTACGGAACGATGGATATTGATATAGAAATATGTTCGTTTTACTGAATGACGGATACTGATGTAGAAATTTGCTGTTTTTACCGAACGATGGATACGCCTGTAGATATGTGCTGGTTTTACGGAACGATGGATACGCCTGAAGAAATGTGCTGCTTTTACCGAACGATGGATACTGATGTAGAAACAATCTGGTTTTGTGGAGTAATGTATTCTGATGTAGAAACATGCTGGTTTCAAGGAAGAATGGATACTGATGTAGAACTGTGCTGGTTTTACGGAATGATGGGTATGACTGTTTAAATGTGCAGGTTTTACGGAACGATGGATACTGATGTAGAAACTTGCAGGTTTTACAGAACGATGGATAGTGATGTAGAAACTTGCAGGTTTTACCGAACGATGGATACAGATGTGGAAAAGTGCTGGTTTTACCGAACAATGGATCCGCCTGTAGAAATGTGCTGGTTTTACGGAAGGATGGATATTGATGTAGAAATTACTGGTTTTACCGAACGATGGATACTGAAGTAGAAAATTGCAGGTTTTACCGATCGATGGATACTGGTGTAGAAACATGCTGGTTTTACCGAACGATGGATACTGACCTATAAACTTTCAGGTATTACCGAACGATGGATACTGATGTAGAGCCTGCTGGTTTTACGGAACGATGTATACTGTTTTAGAAATGTGCTTGTTTTACGGAACGATGGATATTGATATAGAAATATGTTCGTTTTACTGAATGACGGATACTGATGTAGAAATATGCTATTTTTACCGAACGATGGATACGCCTGTAGAAATGTGCTGGTTTTACAGAACGATGGATACTGATGTAGAAACTTGCAGGTTTTACCGAACGATGGATACTGATGTAGAAACATGCTGGTTTTACCGAACAATGGATACTGATGTAGAAACTTGCAGGTTTTACCGAACGATGGATACTGATGTAGAAACATGCTGGTTTCACCGAACAATGGATAATGATGTAGAAATGTGCTGGTTTCAAGGAAGAATGGATACTGATGTAGAACTGTGCTGGTTTTACGGAATGATGGGTATGACTGTTGAAATGTGCAGGTTTTACGGAACGATGGATACTGATGTAGAAATGTGCAGGTTTTACGGAACGACGGATACTGATGTAGAAACTTGCAGGTTTTACCGAACGATGGATACTGATGTAGAAACGTGCTGGTTTTACCGAACAATGGATCCGCCTGTAGAAATGTGCTGGTTTTACGGAAGGATGGATATTGATGTAGAAATGTACTGGTTTTACCGAACGATGGATACTGATGCAGAAATGTGCTGGTTTTACGGAACGATGGATACTGATGTAGAAACTTGCAGGTTTTACCGAACGATGGATACTGATGTAGAAACATGCTGGTTTTACCGAACAATGGATACTGATGTAGAAATGTGCTGCTTTTACCGAACGATGGATACTGATGTAGAAACAATCTGGTTTTACCGAACAATGGATACTGATGTAGAAACTTGCAGGTTTTACCGAACGATGGATACTGATGTAGAAACATGCTGGTTTTACCGAACAATGGATAATGATGTAGAAATGTGCTGGTTTCAAGGAAGAATGGATACTGATGTAGAACTGTGCTGGTTTTACGGAATGATGGGTATGACTGTTGAAATGTGCAGGTTTTACGGAACGATGGATACTGATGTAGAAATGTGCAGGTTTTACCGAACGATGGATACTGATGCAGAAACTTGATGGTTTTACCGAACGATGGATACTGATGTAGAAATCTGCTGGCTTTACGGAACGAAGGATAATGATGTAGAAACTTGCTGGTTTTATGGAACGAGGTATATTGTTTTAGAAATGTGCTTGTTTTACGGAATGATGGATATTGATATAGAAATATGTTCGTTTTACTGAACGACGGATACTGATGTAGAAATATGCTGTTTTTATTGAACGATTGATACTGATGTAGAAACGTACTGGTTTTACCGCACGATGGATCTGCCTGTAGAAATGTGCTGGTTTTACGGAACGATGTATACTGATGTAGAAATGTGCTGCTTTTACCGAACGATGGATACTGGTGTAGAAACATGCTGGTTTTACCGAACAATGGATACTGATGTAGAGCCTGCTGGTTTTAAGGAACGATGTATACTGTTTTAGAAATGTGCTTGTTTTACGGAACAATGGATATTGATATAGAAATATGTTCGTTTTACTGAACGACGGATACTGATGTAGAAATATGCTGTTTTTATTGAACGATTGATATGTCTGTAGAAACGTACTGGTTTTACCGAACGATGGATCTGCCTGTAGAAATGTGCTGGTTTTACGGAACGATGGATACTGATGTAGAAATGTGCTGCTTTTACCGAACGATGGGTACTGATGTAGAAACAATCTGGTTTTATGGAGCGATGGATTCTGATGTAGAAATGTGCTGGTTTCAAGGAAGAATGGATACTGATGTAGAAATGTGCTGGTTCTACTGAACGATGGATACTGATATAGAAACGTGCTGGCTTTGCCGATCAATGGGTACTTGTGTTGAAACATGCAGGTTTTACCGAACGATGGATACTGACCTATAAACTTGCAGGTATTACCGAACGATGGATACTGATGTAGAGCCTGCTGGTTTTACGGAACGATGTATACTGTTTTAGAAATGTGCTTGTTTTACGGAACGATGGATATTGATATAGAAATATGTTCGTTTTACTGAATGACGGATACTGATGTAGAAATTTGCTGTTTTTACCGAACGATGGATACGCCTGTAGATATGTGCTGGTTTTACGGAACGATGGATACGCCTGAAGAAATGTGCTGCTTTTACCGAACGATGGATACTGATGTAGAAACAATCTGGTTTTGTGGAGTAATGTATTCTGATGTAGAAACATGCTGGTTTCAAGGAAGAATGGATACTGATGTAGAACTGTGCTGGTTTTACGGAATGATGGGTATGACTGTTTAAATGTGCAGGTTTTACGGAACGATGGATACTGATGTAGAAACTTGCAGGTTTTACGGAACGATGGATACTGATGTAGAAACTTGCAGGTTTTACAGAACGATGGATAGTGATGTAGAAACTTGCAGGTTTTACTGAACGATGGATACAGATGTAGAAAAGTGCTGGTTTTACCGAACAATGGATCCGCCTGTAGAAATGTGCTGGTTTTACGGAAGGATGGATATTGATGTAGAAATTACTGGTTTTACCGAACGATGGATACTGAAGTAGAAAATTGCAGGTTTTACCGATCGATGGATACTGGTGTAGAAACATGCTGGTTTTACCGAACGATGGATACTGACCTATAAACTTTCAGGTATTACCGAACGATGGATACTGATGTAGAGCCTGCTGGTTTTACGGAACGATGTATACTGTTTTAGAAATGTGCTTGTTTTACGGAACGATGGATATTGATATAGAAATATGTTCGTTTTACTGAATGACGGATACTGATGTAGAAATATGCTATTTTTACCGAACGATGGATACGCCTGTAGAAATGTGCTGGTTTTACAGAACGATGGATACTGATGTAGAAACTTGCAGGTTTTACCGAACGATGGATACTGATGTAGAAACATGCTGGTTTTACCGAACAATGGATACTGATGTAGAAATGTGCTGCTTTTACCGAACGATGGATACTGATGTAGAAACAATCTGGTTTTACCGAACAATGGATACTGATGTAGAAACTTGCAGGTTTTACCGAACGATGGATACTGATGTAGAAACATGCTGGTTTCACCGAACAATGGATAATGATGTAGAAATGTGCTGGTTTCAAGGAAGAATGGATACTGATGTAGAACTGTGCTGGTTTTACGGAATGATGGGTATGACTGTTGAAATGTGCAGGTTTTACGGAACGATGGATACTGATGTAGAAATGTGCAGGTTTTACGGAACGACGGATACTGATGTAGAAACTTGCAGGTTTTACCGAACGATGGATACTGATGTAGAAACGTGCTGGTTTTACCGAACAATGGATCCGCCTGTAGAAATGTGCTGGTTTTACGGAAGGATGGATATTGATGTAGAAATGTACTGGTTTTACCGAACGATGGATACTGATGCAGAAATGTGCTGGTTTTACCGATCGATCAATACTGATGTAGAAATGTGCTGGTTTTTCCGAACGATGGATACAGATGTGGAAATGTGCTGGTTTTACCGAACAATGGATACTGATTTAGAAAAATGCTGGTTTTACGGAATGATGGATACTGATGTAGAAACTTGCTGGTTTTACTGAACGATGGATACTGATGTAGAAATGTGCTGGTGTCACGGAACGATGAATGCGCCTGTAGAAATTTGGTGGTTTTCGAAACAATGATACTGATGTGGAACTGTGCTGGTTTTACGGAATCATGGATAAAACTGTAGAAATGTGCAGGTTGTACGGAACGATGGATACTGATGTAGAAACATGGTGGTTTTAACAAACGTTTTATACTGATGTAGAAATGTACTGGTTTTACCTAACGATGGATCCGCCTCTAGAAATGTGCTGGTTTTACGGAACGATGGATACTGATGTAGAAACAAGCTGGTTTGATGGAGTGATGGATTCTGATGTAGAAATGTGTTGGTTTCACCGAACGACAGATACTGATGTAAAAATGTGTTGGTTTTAATGATCGATGGATACTGATGTAGAAATGTGTTCGTTTTACTGAATGACGGATACTGATGTAGAAATATGCTGGTTTTACCGAATGACGGTTACTGATGTAGAAATATGCTGGTTTTTCCGAATGATGGATACTGATGTAGAAACTTGCTGGTTTTACGGAATGATGTACACTGTTTTAGAAATGTGCTTGTTTTACGGAAAGATGGATAGTGATGTAGAAACGTACTGGTTTTACGGAACGATGGATACTGACGTAGAAATGTACTGATTTTACCGAACGATGGATATGCCTGTAGAAATGTGCTGCCTTTACTGAACGATGGATACCGATGTGGAAACAAGCCGGTTTTATGGAGCGATGGATTCTGATGTAGAAATGTGCTGGTTTTTCCGAACGATGGATACTGATGTAGAAATGTGCTGGTTTTACCGAACGATGGATACTGATGTAGAAATATGCTGGTTTTACCGAACGATGGATACTGATGTAGAAACGTACTGGTTTTACCGAACGATGGATCCGCCTCTAGAAATGTGCTGGTTTTACGGAATGATGGATACGACTGTAGAAACATGGTGGTTTTACCAAACGATGGATACTAATGTAGAAAAGTACTGGTTTTACCGAACGATGGATCCGCCTCTAGAAATGTGCTGGTTTTTCAGAACGATAGTTACTGATGTAGAAATGTGCTGGTTTTACCGAACGATGGATACTGATGTCGAAATGTTCTGGTTTTACCGAATGATGGATACTGATCAGGGTCTGTAGGGTAAGTTCCCTGGACCTCTTCACAAGATCTGACTCGTTGTTCGAACTCAGGGCAAGCATGGATCCTTCATTAGTGCTGGCAAGGAAAGGCACCAAAGCCAGAATAGGAAGGTGAAGGGTGTCATTTTACGCTGATGCCTTCTTGTGGATAACTACAGCTAATTACAAGGCTGAATACAATCAACATGAAGAGTAAAACACTTGAAGAAATCATGCAATGACATAGTGAATGGCTTTGCCCCTGAATGAACTGTTGATGGATGAACATTAGTTGCCCTTGCAGGAGACTTTGTGGACAACAGCCCTTTGTTGGTGTGGACTGGGTTACACTTCACTGATAGTGTGTTGTCAACCATTGAGTTCTGAGCACAGTCCTTTGAATACCAATGTATTAGTACAGCCCTTGAGTATAATCCATGTTTTGGCTACAGAACAAACCGCTACTTCTATAATTGGCTCTTTTAGGCTGTTATATTTTAAAATCTGTCAGCTATGTCAAGCCATGTAGTTTACTCTCTGCAGTTGAGATGTTGAGGCAACTAGCTCCAGAGGCCATTACCTTGACTGGATGTCAATATCACTGAAGATCTTTCCTGGGCCCATTTTACTGATGCAATTCTGAAGAAGGCATGTCACATTAGGAGTTGGAGGAGAGTCTGTACGTCACCAAAGACTCTAGCAAACTTTTACAGGTGTACAATGGAGAGCATTCTAATTGGTTGCATCAAGAGCCCATGGTATTACAGGAAAGAATCTAACGTTGATAGAATCTAGTTGACAGTGGCCGATTGGCAGGAGGCGAAGAGAGGGAATACAAGGGTGCTTTTCGGACTGGCTGCTGGTGACTAATGGTGTTCTACAGGGGTCTGTGTTGGGACCGATTCTGTTCTCTTACATTTCAATGATTTAGATGATGGAATTAATGGCTTTGTTGCAAAGTTTTCAGATGATATGAAAGAAGGTGGAGGCTCATATAGTTTTAAGGAAGTAGAGAGGCTACAGAAGGACTTAGACAGATTAGGAGAATGGACAGAGAAATGGCAGATGGAATACAGTGTAGGGAACATATGTTCATGAACTTTGGTAGAAGAAATGAAAGGGTTGACTATTTTCTAAGTGGAAAGAAAATACAATAATCTGAGGTGCAAAGGGGCTTAGGAGTCCTTAAGCAAGATTCCTTAAAGGTTAATTTTCAGGTTGAGTCTGTGGTGAGGAAGGTAAATGCAATGTTGGCATTCATTTCAAGATGACCAGAACATAAAAGCAAGGATGTAACATTGAGACTTTATAAGGCACTGGTGAGGCCTCACTTGGAATATTGTGAGCAGATTTGGGTCCCTTATCTTAGAAAGGACGTGCTGACACTGGAGAGGGTTCAAAGGAGGTTCATGAAAATGATTCCAGGATTGAATGGCTTGTCTTTTGAAAAGCATTTGATGGCTCTGGGCCTGTATCCACTAGAATTCAGAAGTATGAGGGGTAATCTCATTGAAACCTATCAAAAGGTGAAATGCATTGATAGCGTGGATGTGGAGAGGATGTTTCCTCTGGTGGGAAAGTCTAAGACCAGAGGACACAGCCTCAGAATAGAGGGGCATCCATTTACAATGGAGATGAGGAGGAATTTCTTTAGCCAGTGAGTGGTGAATCTGTGGAATTTGTTACCACAGGCAGTTGTGAAGGCCAAGTCTTTATGTATATTTAAGGCAGAGGTTGATAGATTTTTGATTGGTCAGGGCATGAAGGGTACAGGAAGAAGGCAGGAGATTAGGGCTGAGAGGAACGTTGGATCAGCCATTATGAAATAGTGGAGCAGACTTGATGGGCTAAATGGTTTAATTCTGCTCCTAGATCTTATGGATTACAGCCTGGCGTGAAGAAGCCAATGCAGAAGGTTGTATAACTCAGCCAGCTCCATCATGGGCACTAGCCTCCTCAGCATCAAGGACACCTTCAAAAGTCAATGCCTCGAGAAGGCAATGTCCATCATGAAGGATTCCCATCACCCAGGACATGTCTTTCCCCTCATTTATACCATCAGAGCAGAGGTACAGGAGACTGAAGACACACACTTAATGTTTTAGGACCAGCTTCTGTCCCTCCAGTATCCGATTTCTGAATGGACAATGAACCCAAGAACAATTTCTCACTATTTTGCTCTCTATTTGCTCTTTGTAACTATATGTTTCTTACTGTAACACAGTAATTTTTAGGTACTGCACTGTACTGTTGCCACAAAACAAATTTCATGACACATCAGATTCAGATCAATTTACTGATTGCATATACATACGTGAACTGCGTCCTTTACATTGACAACCATCACAACCGAAGGATGCATTGGGGGCAGCCCACAAGTACAGCACACACCCTGCTGCTAAGATTACATACCCACAGTGTTCGGCAGAACAACAGTGTCCGGATTAGAAGCAGGTTCAATATTGCTGACGTAAGTCATGAAATGTCTTGTTTTGTGGTAGCAATGTATAAAATACTACAAATTACAATAAGAAATAAATATTAAAAATAGATTAAATTAATAGTGCAAGTTGTGTTGGCATGGTAGTGTCATGGTTAGCACAATACTTTACAGTAGTAGACTCTCAGGCTTTGTACCCACTGCTGTGTGCCTCCCTCACCACCATTCAGGGCCCCAAACAGTCCTTCCAGGTGAGGCGACACTTCACCTGTGAGTCTGTTGGGGTCATATACTGTGTCTGGTGCTCCCAGGGTGGCCTCCTGTATATCGGTGAGACCTGATGTAGATTGGGAGACTGCTTCACCGAGCACCTACACTCCGTCCACCAGAACAAGCGGGATCTCTCAGTGGCCGCCCATTTTAATTCCACTTCCCATTCCCATTCCGATATGCCCATCCATGGCCTCCTCTACTGTCCTCGGTAATGCCCCTCCCCTTTCACCATTCCCCATCCCCTTTTCCCTCTCTCACTTCATCTCCTTACCTGCTCATCACCTCCCTCTTGTGTTCCTTTCCCCTTTGCTTTCTTCCAGGGCCTTCTGCCCTCTCCTATCAGACTGCCCCTTCTCCAGCCCTGTATCTCGTTCATCAATCAACCTCCTAGCTCAACCCCTTCACCCCCCAGTTTCACCGATCACTTCCTGTTTCTCCCTTCCCTCCCCCACCTTGTAAATCTACTCCTCATCTTCTTCTCCAGTCCTGATGAAGGGTCTCGGCTCGAAATGTTGACTGTACTCTTTGTAGACGCTGCCTGGCCTGCTGAGTTCCTCCAGCATTTTGTGTGTGCTGCTCTGATTTTCCAGTGTCTGCAGATTCTCTCTTGTTTAGGAGTTTGTACGTTCTCCCTGTGACCACATGGGTTTCCTCCAGGTGCTCCCACATGTTGGTAGGTTAATTGTTCATTATAAATTGTCCCGTGATTAGGCTAGGGTTAAATCCGGGGATTGCTGGGTGGCATGGTTCGAAGGGCTGGAAGGGCCTGTACCATGCTGTATGCCAATAAATAAATTTTAAGAAGTGCCAAGAGAGGGCAAACATAGTGAAGTTGTCTATGTTCATTCAGGAATCAGATGGCAGAGGGGAAGAAGCTGTTTGTGAATCACTGATTGTGTTCCTTCAGGCTTCTGTATCTCCTACCTATAAGACCATAAGATATAGGAGCAGAAGTAGGCCATTCGGCCCATCGAGACTGCTCCACTGTGATTGAATTCTTCCAGTCATCCCCACTCCCCTGTCTTCTCCCCATACCCTTTGATGCCCTGGCTAATCCATAACCTATCTATCTGATAGTAACAGTGAGAGAAGGGCATGCCCTGGGTGCTGGAGGTCTTTAACAATGGATGCTGCCTTTCTGAGACACTGCTCCCTGAAGATGTCCAGCGTACTTTGTAGGCTGGTACCCAAGATGGAGCTGACTAGACTTACAACCTTCTGCAGCTTCTTTCGGTCCTGTGCAGTAGCCCCCCCATACCAGACAGTGATGCAGCCTGTCAGTATGCTCTCCACAGTACAACTATAGAAGTTTTTGAGTGTATTTGTTGACGTGCCAAATCTCTTCAAACTCCAAATAAAGTATAGTCACTGTCAAGCCAAACTCCGAAGGCCAAATCCTGAATCAAATATGTATAATTATAAACTAGCATCAGGAATAAAATACACCAGGAGTTATTATGTTGAGATTGCACCAGTCTCTATTATGCAAAATCGTAATGGAATCGCATCTCAAGTGTCATTGATAATAAATCTTAATCAGGTTCCGATTCTGAGTGAGGCATTGCATCAGGAAGGCCGACAATATGGTCGATGAAGCGTGCCAACCTGACCATCCCCTTTTCTCTTTTCTACTTCTTGAGGAGAAGATACAGGAGCTTTAAAGCCCTGACAATTAGACTCAAGAAGAGATTCTTCCCCTCTGCTATCAAACTCCTGAACCAGTCACTTCTTCACCAAGCCCTGGAATCTTTTATTTATTTTATTTAGAGTTGGTAGTAATAGTTGGATGTTGGATGAGGTATGTCCCTACCAAAGGAGGTGTAAGGCCCTCTTTCCCTCTGCTAGCCTGCAAGTCACCCTTCGGCAAGGTGTAGAACCTGCTTAGCCCCATGATAAAGTTATGTGAAGCCATGGGATCAGGTGGTGGATGATTGTTTTGGCATCTGGTGCAAATCACAAGCCCCGGTTATGTGATCACTGACACCAGGCAGACAATTTCTGAAGAGTATTGGTAATGGCTGGGACCACCCATCATGTAAAGACACTGCCAGGAAGAAAACAATGGGAAACCACTCCTGTAGAAGAATTTGCCAAGAACAGTCATGGTTGTGGAAAGACCACGATTGCCCACACGGCACATAATTATAATGATGATGAGTAAGAGTAGTAGTGTGATCACTTAAGTCGTATATGCTGTTGTTGTAAGGGGTTGTCTGTTGGGCAGTTCTCAGCTTGTAAGCTGTTTTAAGGGTTGTCTATTGGCAGGTCATCAGGTGTCTGTAGAGGTTGATCCACACATTCTGGTGCGATGTGGGCAGGATTAAGTGGAGGCTGTGGTTAGTGGTTCGGTCTTTTGGTTGCTCAGTCTGTCCTTTCACAACTGATGCTGGCCAACAAGCCCAATTAACCTACTTGCCCGTATGTCTTTGGAACAAGGGAGGAAACCGGTACGCCCTAAAGAAACCCACACAATCACGGGGAAAACGTATAAAGTCCTGACAGACAGCAGTAGGAATTGATGCTAGAATAGCATTACACTAACGGCTGCTCTTCCATTGAAAGACAGTCTGCTCAACCCATTTCTGTTCTCAGCCTTGAACCCAGAACCTTTCAGCTCAGATCCAAAATGCCACTCACCAGAGGCACAACTGTTCTCCAGCCCTGAATTCTCTCTTCTGGTACCGTCACTGTTCACGTTTGGTTTTGATCAAAATGCGCTGTTGTGCTTCACATTATTCTGTTGTTTTTGTCCTCATTGTTGTATTACTACGTTCACTTACTGGGCTGCTGCATATTGGTGGAGCTGGACTTCTTGCACGCTATGTTGCAGCCACCGAACGAAGGTGTCAATGGAAGTGATGGAGGATGGTACGGGTGATTGCCAGACCCTGTTGGACATTGGTAATGTAGAATGCTGTAAGTCTGATTCACTGGCTCATTGGTGAGACCAACAGTGGGTGGGCTGTGTGGTCTGGCTGTGGTGCAGACTAGGCCCTTATTCATACCTTGGAGTTGCCTGTTGCAGTTGCCGAGGAAGGAGGTGCTGGAGATGGTTGTGTGCCGCTGGATTCTGTGCTGGGTTGTGGGCTGCCCCCCCCCCCACTGCTCAACAATGCTGCCCTCCAGTGTTTGCTCAGGGGAAGACAAGCTAGATTGTGTTCATCTGCAGCTGCATCTGGGCAAGATGAGGAACTGCTGCAGGCTTGTTCTTGCAGAAACATGGCTCCAGGACAATATTCCATGCACCATCAATCTATAGGCCATGACACTGAGAGACACTGGCTAGATTATTATTACATATTTATTTTCCGCAACTATGTTTTTCTGCCATTGTACTTATATGTGCTGTGTGCTGTGAGAGACTGTTGGTTCCGTGTTTTGTACCTTGGCCCTGGAGAACCGTTGTTTCATTTCACTGTATTCATATATGGATGAATGACAATTAAACTTGATCTATATCCAGGTGGGGGATTTCATTGCTCCCTGGCGTGTAGGACAATAAACCACTCTGAATTTGATTAGTGTGGAGTTATCTGAGTAGGGGACCAGCTTTGCTGAACATATCCCCAGAGATTTTATCTTCAGGTCACAGAGAGCTGATCCTGGCAGATTGAAAATACAAGCAGGTGCCTTTCACGAGAGTGGAGTGCTCTGGGCAACAGGTGATCTGCTTCAGCCTTGATAACTCCAATCCACTCATTCAACAGGAGCCTCAATTTATAATGCTGAGCTGAATAGATTGTGTGTGGACAGGAATGCCTCTGAAAGAGAAGACAAGGATTTACACTAGAATTTGTCAGGAAAAGTTCACATCTTTGAAACTAATTAATTGACAAGAATACAATATATACTCAGTGGCAGCTTTATCAGGGACTTCCTGTACCTCTTGTATCACATGTACATCCCATGCCACCTGTACTACCTGTACCCCTGTACCGCCTGTACTGTCTGTACCCCCTGTACCTCCTGTACCCCTGTACTGCCTGTACCCCCATATCCACTGTACTGCCTGTACCCCTGTACCGCTTGTACCCCCTGTACCTCCTGTACCCCTGTACTGCCTGTACCCCCGTACCCCCTGTACTGCCTGTACCCCTATACCACCTGCTCTGCCTGTGCCTCCAGTACCTAATAAAGTAGCCACTGAGCATATGTTCATGGTCTTCTACTGTTGTAGCCCATCCACTTCAAGGTTTGACGTGTCGTGCATTCAGAGATGCTCTTCTACACACCACTGTTGTAACTTGTGTTTATTTGAGTTATTGTTGCCTTCTTGTCTATTTGAACCAGTTTGGCCATTCTCTCCTGACCTTTCTCACTAACATAAGACCATATGACATAGGAGCAGAAATAGGCCATTCAGCCCATCGAGTCTGCTCTGCCATGGCTGATCCTGATCCCTGTCAACCCCATACACCAGCCTTCTCGCCATATCCTTCAATGCTCTAACCAATCAGGAAACCATCAACTTCCGGCTTAAATACACCCACAGACTTTGCCTCCACCACAGTCTATGAAAGAGTATTGCACAATTTCACTACTCTCTGGCTAAAATAATTCCTCCTTACCTCTGTTCTAAAAGGTTAGCCCTCCATTTTGAGGCTGTGCCCTCTAGTTCTGGATACCCTCACCAAAGGAAATATCTTCTCCACATCCACCCTATCCATGGCATTGTTGCCTGCAGAACTGCTTCTCACTGGATTTTTCTTTGTTTCTCGCACCATCCTTTGTAAACCCTAGAGATTGATCTCTGTGAAAATCCCCAGGAGAAAAACAATATCAAACTACCCCATGGGGCACCAACAATCATTTCACGGTCAAAGACACTTAGATCACATTTCTTCCCCATTTTGATGTTTGGTCTGAACAACAACTAAACCTCTTGCCCATGTCTGTGTGTTTTTATGCATTGAGTTGCTGCCACGTGATTGGCTGATTAGTTATTTGAGTAAACGAGCAGGTGTACCAGGTGTACGTAATGAAGTGTCCGCTGAGTGTAAGTGGGGTTTATAGATGGCTAGAATGGTTAGCTTACATGTGTGGGCCAAAGTATCTATTTCAGTGCTATAGAACATTAAACCACAACTGGAGGCAGCACAGTGCACAGGTCTCACAGCTTTCAATCCTGACCTCGGGCACTGTCCATGTGGAGTTTGCATGTGCTATAGAACATTAAACCACAACTGGAGGCAGCACAGTGCACAGGTCTCACAGCTTTCAATCCTGACCTCGGGCACTGTCCATGTGGAGTTTGCATGTGCTCGCGGGGTTCTCCTAGGTGACCTGGATTTCCCCCCTCCCATGCCAAAGATGAGTGGTTTGGGGAGGGGAGGGTTAATCAGTCATGGTAAGTTCACTCTCATGTGAGGGGAGTTTGATTTACTGTATTTATTGATTGATTTATTGAGATACAGTGCAGAGTAGGCCATTCCGGCCCTTCGAGCTGCACCGAGCAGCGACCTCCTCGTTAACCGTAGGCTAATCATGGGACAATTTATGATGATCAATTAACCTACTAACTGGTAAGTCTTTGGACTGTGGGAGGAGACTGGAGCACCAGGAGGGAACCGATGAGACCACACAACTCCTTACAGGCAGCGACATTGATGTGAATAGGGGAAATTCAGCAGGCCCTCATTGACCTTTACCAATTTTTATCAACGCACTGTAGAAAGTATTCTGTCCAGATGCTTCAAGACTTGGTATGACAACTGCTCTGCCCGTGACTGGCAGAAACTACAGAGACTTGTGGGAGCAGCTCAGCTCGTCGCAGAAACTAGCCTCCTCTCCATGGTGTCTGCCTACATTTCATGCTGCTTTGATAAAGCAGCCAGTGTAATCAAAGACCCCCACCCATCCTGGAATTCTCCCTTCTCCCCTCTCCCATTGGGCGGAAGATAAAAAAGTTTTGAAAACATGCACTTCCCAGCTCAAAGACAAATTCTATCCCACTATTAACAGACTCTTCAATAGACTTCTTGTATGATAAAGGTAATCACTTGTTCTCACAGCCTAGCTTGTTATGACTTTAGAACATAGGGCAATACAGTACCACACAGACCCTTCAGCCTAGATTGTTGGGTCAACCTTTTAAACTACCCAAGATCAATTTAACCTTCCCTTCCACATAATCCTCCACTTTTCTTTTATACATGTGTCTATCTGAGACTCCAATAAATGTTCCTAATGTATCTGCCTCTACCACCACCTCTGGCAGCACATTCCAAGCACCTATCACGGAACAGAGCACAATATTCCAGTGTGGGCTAACCAGAGTTCTATAGAGCTGCAATATTACCTCGTGGCTCTTTAACTCAATCCCCTGACTAAAGAAGTCCATCACACCATTTGCCTTTTTAATCAACATTAACTTGTGTGGTAACTTTGAGGGATCTATCGACTTGCTCCTCAAGATCGCTCTATTCTGCTGCACTGCTAAAAAGCTCTTTGTTAACTTTCTACTCTACCTTTAAGTTGGACCTGCCAAAGTAAGTCACCTCACACTTCTCCGGATTGAACTCCATCTGGCACTTTGCACCTTCTTGTCTTGGTGACTGTAACACTCTGTTATGCACTCTGCTACAGCTCT
This sequence comes from Hypanus sabinus, assembly GCF_030144855.1. Lineage (NCBI taxonomy): Eukaryota > Metazoa > Chordata > Chondrichthyes > Myliobatiformes > Dasyatidae > Hypanus > Hypanus sabinus. The sequence continues at coordinate 168,905,448 of NC_082713.1, forward strand.
GTCCTTGTAGTGCATCAACGTACTGATGTTTGAATCAATCTGTATGGATGGCACACAAAGCAACAATTTTCACTGTTTCTCAGTATGCATGATAATAATAAACTAGTTAGGAATAAAATACTAAAAGAAAAGATAAAATAAATAACTTTATTTGTGCATCAATATAGAACTGGAGAGGGTTCAGAATCAGAATCAGGTTTATTATCACCAGCATGTGTCATAAAATTTGTTAACTTAATTCAGCAGCAGTTCAATGCAATACATAATATAGAAGAAGAAAAATATAAATTAACAATCAATCAATCAATAAATAAATGGAGTTACCAAAGCAGGTTCATGAAAATGATTCCAGGATTGAAGGTTGTCATATGAAAAATGTTTGATGGCTCCAGAAGAACGAGGGGTGACCTCATTGAAACCTATCGAATGGTGAAAGGCCTTGATAGAGTGGATGTGGAGAGGATGCTTCAAAAGGTGGGATAGTTTAAGGACACAGTCTCAGAATAGAGAGGCATCCTCTTAGAATGGAGATGAGGAGGAATTTCATTAGTCAGCGAGTGGTGAATCTGTGGGGTAGATAGATTCCTGATCGGTCAGGGCATGAAGGGATACAGGAAGAAGGCAGGAGATTGGGGCTGAGAGGAAAAGTGGATCAGCTATGATGTAATGGTGGAGCAGACTCGATAGGCCAAATGAGGTAATTCTACTCCTATATCTAGTGGTCTTAATGAAACATACAGTGAAGTGGATTGTTTGCTTAAACCAAATGAGTGACGATAGTGCCGGAGGCAAAATAAAGTGTCGCCTAGTTTCTGCTGCCCATCATGGCATGCTCACAGCTCACTAAGCCTCACTAGCCCTAAGCATATGTCCACGGCATGAGGGAGGAAACCCACGTGGACACAGGAGAGTGTACAAGCTCCCTACAGGAAGCCCTGGGAATCCAATGCTGATCAGCGATTGCTATGCTGTAATAGGGCAGGGCTAACTGTTATGCTACCATATTGTCCAAACAACCACTCCACAAGCAATTAAATTCTGTTATGGTGCAGTCACTGTAGGAGCCAAACTATGCATATCAAGCTCACAGAATTTATTTAATAGGACCAGAGATTTACCTTCCTGTCTTGCTGTTTTTTCTTGCACGGGACAAGCACAGACATTAAGGACACAATTCCTTTCTTCCTTGTGCTTCTGTGATATTTTGGCTGTAGCACATTGGGAAAAAATGTCCAGCTTTGCTATAAACACTTTGCCTGCGAATCTGCTGGGGTCGCCTATTGTGTCCAGGCCTCCTCTGCACTGGTGAGATCTGTCGTAAGTTGGGAGACTGTTTAGTTGAACACCTCTGTTCCATCTGCCAAAAGTGGAATTTTCCCATGGCCAAACCTTTTAATTCCTGATCCCATTCCCATACTGCCATGTTGGTCCATGGCCTCCTCTTGTGTCATGATAAGGCTATCCTCAGGTTGGAGGAGCAACACCTTATATTCCATCTGGGTTGCCACCAATCTGATGGCACGAATATTGATTTCTCCTTCCAGAGAGAAAAAAAATTCCCATCCCCTCCCCTCTTCTGTCCCCAACTCTGGCCACTTAACTCTTTTCATCTGCCTATCACTTCCCTCTAGGTCTCCTACTCTTTTTCTTTCTCCTATGATCAACTCTCCTCTCCTATCAGATTCCTTCTTCTCCAGCCCTTTATCTTTCCTACCCAATTGGCTTCACCTGTCGTCTTCCAGCTATTCTCCTTCCCTTCCCCCCACCTTTTTATTCTGGTGTCTTCCCTTTCCTTTCCAGTCCTGGGGAAGGGTCTCATCCTGAAATGTTGACTGTTCATTCATTTCCACAGATGCTGCCTGATCTACTGAGTTCCTCCAGCATTCTGTGTGTGTCTGCTATGGAATGTTGTTTTAATGAATGCACAAAGATATCGAGACATGGCATGGATATATGCAAGGAGGTAATTGTTTCTGACCTGACCGTGCCAAATATTCCAGATGCAGTCTCACCAGGGTTTGAGTTAATTGAGGAAACCATCTCACTCAGGCTTTTAAACTGACAATGTTTCTCAACAGAAGGATCAGGCTGAGTATCTGAGATAGTCTGGACTCAGTATTCAGCAGTATGTGAGAATATCACTTTGCACATAAATAGGTTTTTTGTTAATCAATAACTTTACTGAAAAGTCTGTCAGTCTTTTTGTAGCATTGGTAGTGTGGCTGAGCGGTCTAAGGTGCTGGATTTAGGCTCCAGTCCAGTCTCTCTGAAGGTGTGGATTCGAATCCCACCACTGCCAGTGAAATATTTTCTGGGTCAGTACAGATGTCCGTAGGGTGCAATTCCTACTGCTGTCTGTAAGGAGTTTCCAGTTTCCTTCCATATTGGGGTTAGTGAGTCGTGGAAATGTGGTGATGCTCAGCATAATCAGAACAACACATTTCACTCTATGTTCCAATGTACATATGAAGATTCAAGATTCAAGCTTATTTATCACACGTACATCGAAACATCCAGTGAAATGTGTCATTTGTGTTAACAACAAACACGTCTGAGGGTGTGCTGAGGACAGCACACGTATTGCCAAACATTCTGGGTGCCATCACAGCATGCCCACAATGCTGGGCAGAACTGCACAATGCAACAACACATAGCAAGACAAAACAACAACAGCAAAACAAGCCCCGTTCCTCCCTTCCACCCCCCACACACAGTCCTCTAACTCCAGGATAAGCTGTCTTCTTCAGCTTCCAGCGTCCAGCAGACTCAGACTCACAGATATTGGGTCTGACTACCCCTGGTGGACAGTCAGAGTGACAAAGATAATCACAGAATGGACACATCATGCTCTTTATGCCTGAAAATCTCTCCAGTATTCAAAACCCTTTCATTGGCATTTTGCAATATCTCTGAAATTGCCTTTGTTGCTTGCCTTTGCAATGGATTTACAGGCTGCTGAAATTTAATTTTTGTTTTGCTAACCGACATAATTGACTGCTTTCTGCACTGATGAAGATCGTGTTCAGTAGTGACCATTCCTCCTCCAGCTACAAACTCCACAGCAAAACGATCTTGGATCTTGTTACACCTCTCCGACCACAAACCACAGCGGTGGAGTGGCAAGACGAAATCCTTTTGCTTTCTTGGTGACCGCTTCCATTGACCGTAACTTTACACCTAAGTGCAAAGGTCAGATTTGTATGTCTGTCCTCACACAAACCAATTGTGTAGCAGGACCCTACAGACTAATTAGCTTGAAGTTTGGAGTGAGGAAGTTAATAATAACCACTTCCCAGTAATTCCCATTCTAGTTCCAACATGTCGGACCAGGGCCTCCTCTTGTGCCAAGACGTGGCCACCCTCAGGATGGAGGAAAGAGGGCGTAATACCTTATATTCCGACTGGTTAGCCTCCAACCTGATGACATAAATATTGATTTTTTTTTCTGGTAAACAAATTCTCCCCCATTCCCCACTCTGACTTTTTAACTTCTTCCCACTTCTCTATTACCTCCCCTGGGTCACCTCCTCCTTCCCCTTCTCCCACGGTCCACTCTCCTCTCCTATCAGATTCTCTCCTCTCTAACCCTTTACTGACGTTGCTTCACATTTCACCTTCCAGCTACCCTCCTTCCCCCTCACCCCACACCTTTTTATTCTGGCATGTTCCCACTTCCTTCTCAGTCCTGAAGAAGGGCTTTGACCCAAAATATTTATTATCGATTCATTTTCATAGATGCTGCCAGGCCTGGTGCGTTCCACCAACATTTTCTGTGTGTTGCATTCTATTTAAACAACTTGGATGAAAACCTAGACAGAATCAAAATCTGATTTGTTATTCCTCACTTACATGACATGGAATTTGCTGCTTTGCAGCGGCAGTGTAGTGCAAAGACAAAAAAAGTTTATAAATTAAACTTTTAAATACTATATAAATAAATACAGTATAAAATAAGGAATAACAAGGTATGCTTGAGAGTTCATGGACCATTCAGTAACTTGGAAGCAGAGGGGAAAATGCTGTTTCTGATTAGTTGAGTGTGGGTTATCAGGCTCCTGTACCTCCTCCCTGATGATAGTAATGAGAAGAAGCCATGCCCCAGGTGGGGAGCTCTTTAAGGATGTATGCTGTATACTCAAGGCACTGTCTCTTGAAGATGTCCTCGATGACAGGGAGAATTGTGCCCATGGGGGAGCAGGCTGAGTCTACAACCTTATCATCTTGTGCATTGTGCATCCCAGGTGGTGATAGAGCCAGTCAGAACGCTTCCCACCGTACAGCTGTAGAAAATTGCAAGAGTCTTTGGTGACATGCTGAATCTCCTCAAAATCCTAATGAAGTACAGTATAGCTGCTGAAGTAGCTTCTTCGTGCAACCATACAGGGTACTGGTGAGGCCACACCTGGTGAATTACATGCAGTACCAGTCTCCTGACATTTGGAAAGATATACTAGCTTTGGAGATGGTGCAGAGAAGGTTCAGGAGTTGAGAGGATTAGCCCATGAGGAGAGATTTATCACCTGAACTATGGAATTCAGAAGCATGAGATGAGATCTTACAGAAACATCTAAAATTATGAAAGGAATAGACAAGATAGAGGTAGGACAGTTGTTTCCACTAGTAGGTAATGATATGAGTCTAGAAGATTATAAAGATAGCAGGAAGGAGTTTAAGAAAGAAATTAGGAGAGCCAGAAGGAGCCATGAGAAGGCCTTGGCAGACAGGATTAAGGAAAACCCCAAGGCATTTTACAAGTATGTGAAGAGCAAGGGGATAAGATGTGAGAGAATAGGACCTATCAAGTGTGACAATGGAAAAGTGTGTATGGAACTAGAGGAAATAGCGGAGGTACTTAATGAATACTTTGCTTCAGTATTCACTAGGGAATAAGATCTTGGCATTTGCAGGGATGACTTGCAGTGTACTGAAAATGTAGATATTAAGAAAGAGGATGCGCTGAAGCTTTTGGAAAGCAGCAAGTTGGATAGGTCACTGGGACCAGATGGAATGTACCCCAGGCTGCTGTGGGAAGTGGGGGAGGAGATTGCTGAGCTTCGGGCAATGATCTTAGCATCATCAATGAGGACGGGAGAGGTTCAGGAGGATTGGAGGGTTGAGGGTGTTGTTCCTTTATTCAAAAAAGAGAGTAGGGATAGCCCAGGAAATTATAGGCCAGTGAGTCTTACTTCAGTAGTTGGTAAGTTGATGGAGAAGATCCTGAGAGGCAGGACTTATGACCATTTGGAGAGGCATAATATGATTAGGAATAGTCAGCATGGCTTTATCAAGGGCAGGTCGTGCCTTATGAGCCTGATTGAATTTTTTGAAGATGTCACTAAGCACATTGATGGAAGTAGAGCCGTAGATGTAGTGTACATGGATTTTAGCAAGGCATTTGATAAGGTATCCCATGCAAGGCTTATTGAGAAAATAAGGAGGCATGGGATCCAAGGGGGCATTGCTTTGTAGATCCAGAACTAGCTTGCCCACAGAAGGCGAAGAGTGGTTGTAGATGGGTCATATTCTGCATGGGGGCTGGTGACCAGTGGTATGCCTCAGGGATCTGTTCTGGGACCCCTACTCTTTGTGATTTTTATAAATGACCTGGATGAGGAAGTGGAGGGATGGGTTAGTAATTTTGTTGACGACACAAAGGTTGGGTGTGCTGTAGAGAGTGTGGAGGGCTGTCAGAGGTTACAGTGGGACATTGATAGGATGCAAAACTGAGCTGAGAAGTGGCAGGTAGAGTTCAACACAGATACAGTATGTGTGAGGTGGTTCATTTTGGCAGGTCAAATATGATGGCAGAATATAGTATTAATGGTAAGACTCTTGGCAGTGTGGAGAATCAGAGGGATCTTGGGGTCTGAGTCCATAGGACACTCAAGCTGCTACGCAGGTTGACTCTATGGTTAAGAAGGCATACGATGCATTGGCCTTCATCAATCGTAGGATTGAGTTTAAGAGCCGAGGGGTAATGTTGCAGCTATATAGGACCCTGGTCAGACCCCACTTGGAGTACTGTGCTCAGCTCTGGTCGCCTCACTACAGGAAGGACGTGGAAACCATAGAAAGGGTGCAGAGGAGATTTACAAGAATGTTGCCTGGATTGGGGAGCATGCCTTATGAGAATAGGTTGAGAGAACTTGGTCTTATTTCCTTGGAGCAACGGAGGATGAGAGGTGACCTGATAGAGGTGTATAAGATCATGAGAGGTATTGATTTTGTGGATAGTCAGAGGCTTTTCCCCAGGGCCGAAATGGCTACACGAGAAGGTACAGTTTTAAGGTGCTGGGAAGTAGGTACTGAGGAGCTTAGAAAAATAGAGGGCCTAAGTAAAGCCCAGGTAGTTCTAAAGTAGGGACATATTTGGCACAGCTTTGTGGGCCGAAAGGCCTGTATTGTGCTTTATGTTTTTCTATGTTTTCTATGTTTTATTAGGTGATACCAGAACTAGGGGACATAACCTTAATGTTTGGAGAAATAGATTTAGGATGGAGATGAGGAGAAATGGCTTTTCCCAGAGAGTAGTGAATCTGTGGAATTCTCTGCCCAGGAAAGCTGCAGAGGCTGCCTCATTAAATATTTTAAGACACAGCTAGTTAGGTTTTTGCATAGTAGGGCAAGAGGCAGGTAGGTGGAGCTGAATCCACAGTCAGAGCAGTCATGATTTTATTTAATGGCCGAGCAGGGTCAACGGGACAGGTGACTGACTCCTGCTCCTAGTCCTTATGTTCTTAAATGGACGATCAGCTTTTCATGCTGAGAACTTTCATCAGAACTCTGATGTAGAAAAAGATTTAAAAGATGAGCTTTATTTGTCATATGTGCATTGAAACATACAGTGAAATGCGTGGTTTGCGGCAACCAACAACACATTGTGCTGGGGCAGCCCGCAAGTGTTATCACGCTTCTGTTGCCAACATAGCTTGCCCCCAACTTACTAACCCCAATCCTGATGTCTTTGTGGGAGAAAATCGGACTTAAAGGGAACTTTTGTACACAGAGGGTGTGAGTGTATGGAATGAGTTGCCCGAGGAAGTGGTTGAGGCTGGTACAATAGTTTCATTTACGAAGCCCTTGGAGAGATACACGGAGAGGTGGAGCTTGGAGTGATATGGGCCGAATGAAAGAAATTGGAACTAGCTGGTTGGGTACCATAATCAGCATGGACCAGATGGGCCAAATGGCCTGTATCTGTACTGTATTGCTCTACAAAATACATATATTGTGAGTGGAATGAACTGCCTGAGCAGATGGTTGAGACACGTGCATCAGATTCAAAATCGGGTTTATTATCACTGACGTATGTCGTCAGATTTGTTGTTCTGCGGCTGCAGTACAGTGTAATATATAATAACTCTATAAATTACAATAAGAAATATATACAAGATAAACAAGTAGTGCAAAAAGGGAGTAAAAATAGTGACGTGGTGTTCATGAATTCAGCAACACTGGAAGTGTACATGGCTGGGAGGGTTTTGGGGAGATGGGGGGCAGTCATGTGTGGCGAGTCAGCATCAGCCAGTTGAGCCAAAGAATCCACATGCGTGCTGTATGAGTATAATCCTTCGTATGGGAAAGCAGAACTGAGGGGAAACTCCACCGGGATCTTATTGAGTGACAGGACAGGTGGAAAGGTTGGCTTCCAACGCCAGTGTTATGGATGAAGGGCAGAGAGGTATGTAGGGGTGGACCTGGGCACATCGGTCCAAGCCCGAAATGTGGACTGCTTACTTCCCTCCTGAGCTGCTGAGATCCGTCAGCATTTTGTGTGCATTGCTCTGGATTTACAACATCTGCAGAATCTTATGTAAACTGTTACCTGTTTGTGTGCCGGCAAGTGTCCTGGCAGGCTTACTGAGTTCAAACAGATCTTTGCATTGTATTTCCAAAGCATCTCCAGTCAAATACACACATTTATTTGTCACACGTACATTGAGAAATACAGAGAAAAGTGTTGTTTGCATCATGATCAATGCAGTGCCAGGGTTGCCCTGCTTCCCACGTTCATGGCCACACGCTACTCACCCTTATCCATATGCCTTGGGCTGTGGGAGGAAACCGGAGCACCTTGAGGAAACCCACAGTGTCACGGGGAGAACATACAAACTCTGGAATTGAACCCTGGTCACTGCTACAGTAAAATGTTACGCTAACCACTACACTACCATGCTACTCCAAAAGGATAGTGCACACACTACACCGTTATAGTTTATTTATTACTTCCTGAATTAAATGACCAATTTGAACAAATGATAAAACATGACAATTCCTGCTACCATAAACTGACGACTGCATTGGTGCTGCTTCCTGCACCCGTGCTGAGCTCATCTACTTCATCAACTTTGCCTCCAACTTCCACCCCACCCTCAAATTTACCTGGTCCTTTTCCGACACCTCCCCTCCCTTTATTGATCTCTCTGCCTCCATCTCTGATACCTTTTATAAATCCACCGACTCTCACAGCTATCTGGACTATACCTCTTCTGTGATGTGTAAACCAGACGGAGATGGGGTCCAGAGTTGACCCCCCCCCCCCCCCCGTGAACTACGCTGCTAATGAGAGACAGAGAAGAAGAGGGGGGAGGCATCCTGCTGCAGATGAGAGAGAGAGAGAGAGAGAGACATGATTTAGTATTATGGCTTCTTCGCTAATTGTTTACTTCAAGGACACTTTCCTTGCCTGCTTGTGTGGATTCTTGCTGAGACAGCAAACTGGGACCAGGTGATGAACGGCCTGATGGACTCCCCAGTTCTTTACTTCTCCCTCCCCTTGTCCCGGTTTCACCTATCCTCTTCCACCACCCCCCGTACTCTTAATCTGACTTCTCATCTTTTTTTTTCCAGTTCTGATGAAGAGTCTTAACTCGAAAAGTCAATTGTACTCTTTTCCATAGATTCTACCTGACCTGCTGAGTTCCTCCAGCATTTTGTCTGTGTTGCAACAATAAGTGAATGCAAATCATCTACAAAGCAGTACAGAAACATGAAAAGATTACTGTAGTTACAATAATAAATGTAAAAATTAAATAAGTAATGCAAAAATAGGGTAAAATACTGAGGAAGTGTTCATGGGCTCAATGTCCATTCAGAAATCTGATGGCAGAGGAGAAGAAGCTGTTCCTGAAACAATGTGTGTGTCTTCAGGCTCCTGTGCCTCCTCCCTGATGGTAACAATGAGGAGAGGGTATGTCCTGCGTGATGGGGGTCCGTAATGCTGGATGCCACCTTTTCAGGCCTTGCCTTTTGAATGTGTCCTTTAATGCTGGGGAGGCTAGTGCCCTATTTGGAATTGCCTGAGTTTACAGCTTTCTGCTAACTTTTCCAATCCTGTGCAGTGGCCTCTCCATACCAGGCAGCGATGCAATCAATTAGAATACTCTCCAGTGGGACATCTGCATGTGACTTTGGTGTCATACCAAATCTTCTCCAATTCCTAATGGAATTGTCCATTGCCGTACCTTTTCCATAATTGCATCAATATGTTGGGACCAGGTTAGATCCTCTGAGATGTTGACAGCCAGGAACTTGAAACTGCTCATCCTTTCAACTGCTGATCCCTCAATGAGGACTGGTCTGTATTCCATCGACTTCCCCTTCTTAAAGTTCACAATCAATCCTTAGACTTATTGATGTTGAGCGCGAAGTTGTTACAACCCAATGCAGTTTTTCTTAAACAGTGATATGGGTTAAGTAGAGCCAGCTTGGATGGAAGTCTTGGTTGGTATGGACCAGTTGGGCTGAAAGGCCTGTCTCCCCACTATGTGATTGCATATTAATGGTGAGTTTGGAAAGGTAATCTTTGAATATAGCACTTCTGTGTGCAGATGATTTAAAGTTACCCCTCAGTCTGTTCCCAAACTGATCAACCTCTTCATGGAAGGGTGTTGCATGGGGTAGAATTTTTGCAGTTTTGCAGAAAGCCCATGTGCTTTCCGACAGTGCTAAGTACCTGTTGTAAAAATTGAGAAATATTACTTGCCCTGCAGCCCCAAGAAAATCAGTCATTTATTTAAATTAAATAAGTAGTGTGAAAAGAGAGCAAAAATAGTTATCACCAAAGGTCAGGATTGAACTTGGCACAGAGAGACATCAGCTCTACCCAAGGTACATGCTCCCCACGATTGTGTGGGACACTAAAATTCAAAGTTCAATGTTCAAAGTACATTTATTATTAAAGTATGTATACTTTATACAACCTTAAGATTTATCTCCTTCAGGTAGCCACAAAGCAAAGAAAGCCAATAGAACACACTAAAAAAAAGACCATCAAACACCTGATGTATAGAGAGAATAAAAACAAATTGCAAAACAATAAAAGTAAGCAAATAGCATTCAGAACTGAAGCTCATGAAAGGAGTCCACAATCACAATGCAGCTGAGTCAGGAGCCTGTTTTTGCAGGCCGTGGCCTCGGTTCAGCATAGAAACATGGAGCAGTGAGTTGATCTGGCCTGTCCCTTGCCTCCAGCCCTGAGACTCTGACCTTTTCAATCTGGCCTGGTGCTCAAATCATCCAAACCTGGGCTTGTTCCTTGCTCTCGGACCTGGGCTCTGCCACTTTGAGACACTCTGTGGCCACTTTGCTGGTGAAGGTTCCTGATAAAGGGTCTTGGCCTGAAACATCAACTGTTAATTCCCTCCATAGATGTTGCTTGATCTGCTGAATTCCTTCAGCATTTTGTGTGTGTTGCTCCAATGAACTCCTCCGGATTACTGGCCCAGTAACATAATTACCAGGCCCAACAGAGGCAACTAACACTTTCCTAACAGAGGCAAAGCAACCTCATCACCTGCTCCTCAGGTGTGTTTCTGGAGTGGGAGGAAACTCTGTTACCCTCAGAACCATTGATCAGCGGTAATTAGTGTCTCCATTCACGTAGCTGAAGCTTTGTAGAGAAATGAGATTAAACTGCAATTAAAGCCATTTCAGGCACTCTGACGAACTCTGACGGGGTTCCAGATGGCCGTCTGCCAGATTCGAAAGCCTCACTTCAGTCAAATTAATGTTGGAGGTCCTTGTGTTTAATGTAGCTGCAGCTGGCTGCAGGTAAACGCCGGACCCCTTCAGTCACTGGAGGGCTTCGCAGGAACGCTGTAATGTCGGAACCGAGGCGGCTAATTCAGGGACGGTACAGTCCTCCAAAAAGCAGGAATCAGGATCAGGGTTATTGTCACTGACATACAGTGCAATGCAAGGCATAAAAATGACTATAACTTACAATATGAATAAATAGATAGGTAGTTTAATAGATAGATAATACATAGGTAGATAGAGAGATAGATTCTATATAGATAGACGAACAGATGACCATGGGTTCAGGGACCATTCAGAAATCTGATGGTGGAGAGGAGGAAGCTGTTCCTGAATCATTGAGTGTGTGCCCTCAGGCTCCTGTACCTCCTCCCTGATGGTTGCAATGAGAAGAGGGCATGTCCTGGGTGGTGAGTGTCCTTAATGGCAGATGCTGCCTTCATGAGGAACAGCCTTTTAAAGATGTTTGCCCCAGGAGTATACAGTACTGCTCAAAAATAGTTCCAGATGATCTTGCATCTTGGTAAATTAAGTTACTAAATTAGGGTTGTCATAGTTGGGGTGGTAATGGAGACAAGCTCCCACTACCACTACTTATGAGGGTAAGCGTTCGGCAAGAAGGGCTGAGATGGCCTGTTTCCGTGCTGTAATTGTTATATGGTTATATGTTATACCTAGTAAATGGTCCCAATGTCGTGTGTCTCCAATAGCCTCTGATCACCAAGTCCAGCTCCTGGCCTTCACACGTGGCTTAGCTACTAAGCCTGATAGAACCGTTTTCACTGACAGGAGAAGGGGAATGGTGGGTTACTGGTGCCTTAAAACCAGTCATTTCGGACAGATGGGGCTTATCAGCTCATCCAGGAGGAGGAACATTCTGATCTCAAACCTCTGCTGCCTTGCGGCTATACCCACTCATGGGGAAGGCTTGGGGAGTAAACCCTCAGGGAAAAATCTGCAGCTGGAGTTCCTGAGGCAGTCCTGCCCTGAGTACACTGACTAGCAACTCCTGCAACACCGCTGGTGCCAAATTGAATCGCTATCTGCCATTCCTTTGGATTCTTCATCTGCGTGGAGAGAGGGAGCCTGCTTCATGGGCACCAGCTTGCTCTCCATATTGAATAAGGTTTGTGTATGACAGCTAGCGTGCAATATCCACGGTTGATCCTGGCCTCAGATTAGTTTATTATTGTTGCATACAGTGAAATGCAGTGAAACATTTTGTTTTGCATGTCATCCATACAGACCATTTTGCTACAACAGTGCATTGAGATGGTAGAAGGGGAAACAATACAGAGAATGCGGAATAAAGTGTTAGTTACATTGTATTGTAACAGTTAACATAATGTTAATACAGTGTAAGTAGCCTGGGTTCAATTCCCACTGCCGTCTATACAGAGTTTGCACGTTCTCCCCATGACCACATGGGTTTCCTCCCACAGTCCAAAAATGTACAGGTTAGTAGGCTCATTGGTTTCCCGGGTGCAATTGGGGTTGTTAGGCCAGAAGGGCCTGTCACTGTACTGTATCCGTAAAACCAGAAAATGCAGCAAGGGCAGACATCTCACCTCTCCTGGGAGTCTCCCGCATATTGATAGCAGCTCCCTGATGCCCGCAAATTATATACAAAATCCTGGAAATTGATTTTTTTTTGAGAGTGAGGTGGGGAGGGGGGAGAGAGAGAGGGAGAGGGAGAAAGAAAGAAAGAAAATCCTGATTGGTCTCTCTTCGTGCTATCAGTTAGACCTATAGCTTAGACCTATCAGTTTACTCTGTGGGCGGGCTTTACTCTCCCTCTCCCTCTCTCTCTCATATAACAAGAAAAGAAAACGCACTTCACCCCAGACTACACTCAAGTGTACCCCTGCCTAATAGGTGTCACAAACAATGACAGTGCTGCTGGCTGCACTCTTTGCAACAGTGACTTTTCTATTGCCCATGGTGGGTTAAAATGTAAACGACATGTTGGGGTGAGTTTAACAGGTGACATTCATTCATTAGCACAACTAACCTTATTTAAACCAGCTGTCTAGCTGCTCAGGAGCTACTCTATTGATGTCCTATGTGATGAGGCCAAACTCCCTGTAGACTTGCTTAAAGTTGTAATAGAATAAAAAATGACTCCATGATAATATAACATAATATGATATAATATAAGTACATATTTTAATGTCACATTTTCTGCATAAGACAATGGAGGTCGATCGGGTGTGGGGGGGGGGTTGGAGGTGGTGGTGCTACCTCCCTGAAATGATTATTTGCAGGATAGGATGTCTGAGCAAGGGCCCATGATGAGGTAGATTGTGAAGTCAAGAGTATACCTTACTGAGGAACTGTTCAATAGTCTGATAGCAGTGGGATAGAAGCTGTCCGTGAGCCTGGCACTCGCCTTCAGGCCTCTGTATCTTCCGCCTGATGGGAGAGGGGACAAGAGAGTATCCAGGGTGAGTGAAGTGTGGATGGACTCCATAAGAGGTGAGGCTGCTTTCTGTCACATGCTGAGCTGTGTCCACAACTCTGATGGTCACAGGCAAAGCAGTTTCTCTACCAAGACGTGGTGCATCCAAATCTACACAGGAGAGTGGATGGTGTCACTGGTTTTACTGAAAATAAGACCAGACAGATGGGGCAGTTAAGCATGCTTAGTGGTAACCCTGGTAGATTTGACTAATTTGATTGTAGATGAATGGTTTATAATTAACTCTCCTCCACTCATTGCTTCTTTTCCTGAGGAAATTATCTGGTAGAAGTTCCTGTAGTTTTTGTTCAATAGTTTATTTGATAGGTTAATAGATTAATGATTCAAGATTATTTAACATAATTTCCAGTACATAAGTGTAAAGGAGAATGAAATAATTGTTACTCTGAATTCAATGCAGCACAAAAAAAACACAAGATAATAAACATAATAATAAGAAAACACAATAAATATAAACGTATAAGATAGCTTAAATGCATAGATTGATAGACGCAGGGGTGTCTGTACATAAAGTGACTCTGACAGGGAATAATAAGTTAGTGGTGATGGAGTGCACCACAATGGACAGTGCTGTACAATTCTCATCAGACCCTGGTGCCCATACTGATCTCCATCACCGGTTCATCAGTCAGCGGAGGCAGTGCACGGTCCAACAAACAGTTCCAATGATTGTCTTAGATGCCTTTTCTTGTGGTCACAAGACTCTGTTGGACATTGGTAATGCCTGCTCCACTGGTTCATTGGCAAGACCGACGGCAGGGGAGCTGTGTATCTTGTTCACTCTGTGAAAGGCAAGCTGCATTGTGTTTGTCTGCATCTGCACTAGCACATGATGAGCAACTGCTGCGTGCTTGTTCTTGCAGAAACATGGCTCCAGGACAACATCCCATGCACCATCAATCTACAGACCATGACACTCAGGATCATGAGCTATATTATCTTTCTGAGACTGTGTGTTTTTATTTCTGCTATAATAATTATACATGCTATAAGTGTAATGTGCTGTGAGTGACTGTTAGTTTGCACTTTGGCCCCAGACTCCTGTTTGGTTTGGCTGTTTTCATGTGTATGGTTGATTGACAATTAAACTTGAACTTAAACTTGAAACTTAAATATTCTGCATCCAAAATTGATGGTTGTCTGACAATGACGGTTGTTCTTGTGCAGTTTGTCTGCTATGGACCTGAAGGCTGCTGTTGAGCAGCAAACTCATTCACAGTGAGGACAGGGGAACTGTCCTGAGTCATTTGAAGGAATTACTGCTGAGCTTCCCATCGCCTAGGGCAGCCAACAGTCTTACCAAGTCATGCCACCCAGTCTGGTCTTGTGCGTACTGTTCCAGCTGCTTTGGAGAAAGTCCAGCATACTGCTCTATGTTTGGATGGGTACCTAAGTGCCACACCGAATTAGAAAGGTCAGATCCAGGCCGAATCGAGACAGTGCGGTCCAGGCACCAGAGCAGATTGAGGCAACTGAAGCCAGTGCTCGGATGGAGATTTAAATGCAGTGCCCGATTGAAAAGATCATGGTGGAGGGGCCAGAGGCAGGGGAAAGACTGGTTCAGCTCACTCCTCCACCAGGTTTACTCAGCTCTTCACTGAACTACGGAACCCCTTATTCTTCGGTTCAGAATGCTTGCAGCTGTTTTTCTCTGCACATTGGGTGTGCAACAGTCTTTTTGAACATACGAGTTTTTTTGGGTCTCTGTTTCGTGGCTGCCTTTCAGGAGTCAGATCTCAGGGTTGTATTACGTCTACGTACCTTGAATCTTTGAATATGCGATGTTAGCTTTTACACAATCTTTGAACCTCTTGCCAGCCTGCCTTGGTTCCTCTTGCCCAGAGGTAGCACAGCGCACCATACAGAAGCTGTTTGGGGATTCCAGAGTCCTCTATGTGTGTGTCGTCCTGTCCGTCGAAGCTGGGCTTTCAGGATCATGGCTCGATGCTCGTGTCGAGGGCTTCCAGCTTTGTGACTCAGTTCTGCCAGCAGATGCCAAGGATCAACCTCAGACAATAAGATCTTGCAATAAACCTGGCTTAAACTAAGCTCGCAGCTAGCGTACGGCTTTCTTAAACAACTTATTCATTCTTCTATGAGGACCACTTGTCCTGACTGAGCGGTGCCAGGAACACGGAGCGGTGCACAGCTTGGTGCCCTTTGATGTTTTCTTCAGGTCCCTGGAGTTCAGATGCAGATTAATATTGGGTGAACCACAAACCGACTTGGTCCTGAAACTGGCAGTGACCCAAAGGCATTGGTTCTGGGTATCTGGCACCAATCAGGCAGGATAAGAGGTCCTTTTTGTGAGAGATTAAATGAAAACAAAGCAGTTCGCTAGCTCCGAGTTTAGCTTAAGCCAGGTTTGTTGTCATATTCACTGGTGCAATGAAAATCTTACTTGCGGGAGCATCACAGATAAAGAGTGTAGTGGTTCGTGCAACACTTCTTTGTTCCAGGGATTGGAAGATCAGGGTTCAATTCCAACAGCGGGCAGTAGTGAGTTGGCATGTTCTCAGGCTGCCCTGGTTCCCTCCCACATTCCAAACACATACAGGTTAGGGTTAGTAAGACGTGGACATGCCAGAAGCACGATAAGACTTGCAGGCTTCCCCCTGCACATCCACAGATGCTGTTGGTCTTTGATGCAAACAATTCATTTCACTCTGTTTTGACATACACGTGACAAACAAAACTAATCTCTACCTTATAGTATCAGATCAGTGGCATTCACAAGAAAAGTCATTAACATGCTATGCACAATTTTTACAAGAAAACACAACCTGAACAAAAAAAAAGCCAATTTTTGTGCAAAGTGATCACCGTGTATCTAAACTATAGTGATATCATGATTCACTCATTCAGTCTGGAGATTCTTCTGGCTTCATCTAATCACGTTCTGTGACTCGTGGAGACATTCAGCTTGGAAACAGGCCTTGCTGCCCAACTGGCCCATGTTGACCAAGGCACCCATCTTAGCTAGTCATGTTATGCCACATTTGGCGCACATCCCTCTAAACATTTCCTGTCCATGTACCTGTCCAAGTGTCTTTTAATATTGTTATTGTACTTTTCTCAAAGTTCAAAGTAAATTTTATTATCGGAGTACATATATGACACCACATTCAGCCCTGAGATTCTCCTTCCTGTGAGCATACTCAGCAATTCCATAAAATAGTAACAATAGCAGGATTAATGGAAGTTCAAGTAGAGCATAGAAGGCAACAAACTGTACAAATGAAACTATAAATAAATAGCAATAAATAAAGTGAGCATGAAATAACAAGGCAAAGAGTCCTTAAAGTGAGATCATTGGTTGTGGGAACATCTCAATTGGTGAGTGTAGTTATCCTCTTTTGTTCCAGAGCCTGATGGTTGAGGAGTAGTAACTGTTCTTGAACCTGGTGGTGAGAGTCCAGAAGCTCTTGTATCTTCTACCTAATGGTAGCAATGAGAAAAGAGCAATGGACCAGAAATGCATGTCTGAATCCACCATATTTTTTTTGCAGGATTTCCCATTCAAAGGCATTGGTGTTCCCATACCAGGCTGTGATGCAACCTATGAACACTCTCCAGTAACACATCTATAGAAATTTGTCAAAGTTTTTGATGTCATGCTGAATCTCCGCCGACTCCTGAGGAAGCAGAAGCACTCTTGTGCTTTCTTGGCAATTGTATTTATGTGATGGGCCCCAGACAGGTACTTTGAGATAGTAATTTAGTTACTTACCCTCTGCACCTCTGATCCTTGGAAGAGGACTGGCTCCCTGGCCTCTCGTTTCCCTCTCCCGGTCTACAATCAGTTCCTTGGTCTTGCTGACTTTGAGTGAGCCGTTGTTGTTATGACACTACTCAGCCAAATTTTTAGCCTCTCTCCTGTATGCTGATTCGTCACCATCTTTCATACAGCCCACAGCTGTGGTGTCATCAGCAAATGTGTACATGGTGTTGGGGCTGTACTTAGTCATGGGTGTAAAGCAAGTAGAGCGGGGGTAAGCACACAGCCTAGTGGTGGACCTGTGCTGGTGGAGATTGTGGAGGAGATTCCTCTTCCACTTTCTCTGGCAGTTCGTTCCAAATTCTGACCACTCTGTGAGAAAAAACTGCCCCTCTCACTTACTCCTTGCCTTCTTGATTTTCCCTTTCCCTGGGGAAAAGACTGTTTGCACTCTTCCTAACCTATGATATATCTCTATAAGATCACCCCTCAATTTCCCATGCTCCAAGGAACAAAACCCTAGCCTGCTCAACCTCTTGCTTTAACACAAATCCTTGAGTCCTGAGTTGTAGGACAGTTGAGTCAATCTCTTCATGAAAAAACACTCAGTGGCACTTTATTAGGTATACCTGTACACCTGCTCATTAATGCAAATATGCAATCAGCCAATCGTGAGGCAGCAACTCAATGCAGATGTGGTCAAAAGGTTCAGTTGTTGTTTAGACCAAACATCAAAATGGGGAAGATGTGTGATCTAATTGACTTTGACTGTGGAATTATCATTGGTGCCAGACAGGGTGGTTTGAGTATCTCAGAAACTGTTCATCTCCTGGAATTTTTATGTATAACAGCCTCTGAAGTTTACAGAGAATGGTGCAAAAAATCCAGTGAGTGGCAGCTCTGTGGTGAAAGTGCCTTGTTAATGACAGAAGCTCTTTGAGGACATAATGAATGCAGTGGATAGAGGGGAACAGGTGGATGTCATATGCTTGGATTTCCAGAAGGCATTCGACAAGGTGCCGCACAAGAGACTTATAAATAAGATTTGGATGCATAGAGTCAGAGGAAGTGTATTGACATGGATAGTGGATTGGTTAACCAATAGAAGTTTTGAGAGTTGGTATAAATGGGTGTTTCTCCGGTTAGCAGTCAGTGGTGAGTGGGGTGCCGCAGGGGTCGGTGCTGGGCCCACAGCTGTTTACCATTTACATTGATGATTTGGAAGAGAGGACTGAGTGTAGAGTAGCAAAATTTATTGATGACACTAAACTGAGTGGTAAAGCAAATTGTATAGAGGATGTGGAGAGTCTGCAGAGGGATATAGATAGGTTAAGTGAGTGGGCCAAGGTCTGGCAGATGGAATGCAATGTTGTTAAATGTGAGATCATCCACTTTGTAAGGAATAATTGAAGAGAAGATTATTATTTAAATGGTGAAAGATTACAGCATGCTGTTGTGCAGAGGGACATAGGACTGCTTGTGCATGAATCGCAAAAAGTTGACTTGTAGGTACAACAAGTTATTAAGAAGGCAAACGGAATGTTGGCCTTCATTACTAGAGGGATTGAATTCAAGAGCAGGGAGGTCATGCTGCAAATATACAGGGTACTGGTGAGGACGCATCTGGAGTATTGTGTGCAGTTCTGGTCTCCATATTTGAGAAAGGATATACTGGCTTTAGAGGCAGTGCAGAGGAGGTTCATCAGGTTGATTCCAAAGATGAAGGGGTTAACCTATGAAGAGAGATTTGGAAAATACTCATTGGAATTCAGAAGAATGAGAGGGGATCTTATAGAAGCATACAAAATTTTGAACGTGATAAATAAGATAGAAGTAGGAAAGTTGTTTCCATTGGTAGGTGAGACTAGAACTAAGGGACATTGCCTCAAGATTCAGGGGAGAAGATTTAGGATGGAGATGAGGAGGAACTGCTTTTCCAAGAGAGTGTTGAGGGCTCTTTTAGCTCGTGCATAATACACAGACAATGTGGTATTAGAAAGTTGTCCAAGCTAATGTCATGCAGCCTACCTCATCCTGCCCCACAGAACACCCTCCCCCAACCCAGCGTCCTTTATGGAGATCAGATATTGCAACCTGGATGCTGTCCAGGGTCGATGTCTTGCAATAAATCTCACTCAACTCATATAGACCACCTTCTCCTGTGATTTATGTAACATGGTAATGCAGGATACACTTGACCAACTTTACCTGGTGCTGGTGGGCTGGCATTCCAACTTAGCAGTTCATGTTGTGCTCTATGGCAGCCAGCTGTAAGATGGAGTTGGATTGCTGCCGCTGTCTGTAATGAAGTTAATGAAGCTGGGACTGGGTAGATTTCCTCCCACGTTCCAAATCCCAAGGGTAAAGTTCGCGACTTCTGGGCATGCTATGCTGGTGCTGGAAGCATGGTGACACTTGTGGGGAGCCCGAGCTCAACCCTTGCTGATTTTATTTACTGCCATTTCACAGCTTCTTTTGATGTATATCTGATCATCTTCTGTCAGAGGAGGTGGTAAAATCAGATACAGTCAGTACGTTTAAGAGGCATTTAGACAGACTTTTACATAGGCAAGACACAGAAGGATACAGTTC
Source organism: Hypanus sabinus (assembly GCF_030144855.1). NCBI lineage: Eukaryota > Metazoa > Chordata > Chondrichthyes > Myliobatiformes > Dasyatidae > Hypanus > Hypanus sabinus. The sequence continues at coordinate 168,925,274 of NC_082713.1, forward strand.
CAATGTAGTCAAATGGGATTAAAATAATGGGCAAAAGGATTGGGATATGACATATAAAACTACTCTTTGAAAAATCTTATTTAATTTATTTATTTTTAAATAGAGACACAGCATGGAACAAGCCGTTCCGGCCCAACAAGCAGCACTGGCCAGCAACTCACCTATTTAACGCCAGCCTAATCACAGGATCATTTACAAAGGCCAATTAACCTACTTACTGGCATGTCTTTAGACTGTGGGTGGAAATCAGGACACCTGGAGGAAAGTGCTTATGGGAAGGACGTAAAAACTCCTTGGAGATGGTGCCGGAGTTGAACTTGAAACTGGACTGTAATAGCATTGCTCTAACTGCTATGCTACCATGGTGACCCATGGCATGTGTACAATGTACCGTGTACCGTGTGTACATCGTGTATATGTGTGGATCGTAACACAGCACAAATAAATGAATTGTTTGTCTTTACTCATTTGTGGACCTGTAACAGGGTAAAGAGACAAGAATATTTTAATGGAAAGTAAAACACCTCTCTTGGCTCTCTCCTGTCTCGAAAAGGCTTCGCTGTTCAAAGGCAAGGGGCCGGGCAAAGGCAGAGACAAGTGACAACTCACTAATCTTCCCCCGGGACTGATAAAGAAATGTGCATGCCATATTGTGCGGGACTGTTTGATCAGCCATGTGACAGATTAAAAGGAAGTACAAATAGCAACAGTCTCGGTGGTAGCTAAGGGCTGAGGCTGCGTGATTGGTTGCAGGGAGATTTGCTACGTTTCCACAGGGGTAGCTGTGCCTCATTCCAGCACAGGGCACTGCGGGTCAAAGTCCTTTTATTTCCCATTTCCATAGGAAGCAATTGTCTTCTCCATAGGGGTTGGTATCTTTTTCAAAACGATGCAGCTTCCCGACTTGAGGCCGAGGTTTGTTGCTGCACAATCCTTTTTGTGTCGCAGTCCCTTGGCACATAACAGATGTTATGTGTTGTGGAGGCTTTGGAGAGGGTGCAGAAGAGGTTTACCAGCATCCTGCCTGGATAAAGTGTATGAACTAAACAGAGAGGTTGGATAAGCTTGGATAGTTCTCATCGGAGTGGCAGAGACCTGATGGAACTTCGTAAGATTATGAGAGGCATGGATAGGGTAGGTTTGATGCATTTCAAGAGTCAAGAATTAAGATTGTTCAATGCTATTTTCAGTACTGTAAAGAAGGTGAAATAATTCTTACTCCAGATCTGATGAAGAGAGTTGTAAATTTAGTCAGCTCCATCATGGACACTATCCTTCACAGTATCCAGGACACCTTCAAGGAACAATGCCTCAAAAAGGCGGCATCCATCATTAAGGACTCCCACCACCAATGGCATGCCCTCTTTTCAGTGTTATCATCAGGAAGGAGGTACAGAAGCCTGAAGGCACACACTCAGTGATACAGGAAAAGCTTCTTCCCCTCTGCCATCAGATTTCTGAATGGACAATCAACCCATGAACACTCTTTTTACTCACTACTTTATTTCTATTTTTTCACTACTTATTTAATTATTTATATATATATATACACACACATACACTTACTGTCATTCACAATCTTTTTCCTTTTATTATGCATTGCATCATACTGCTGCCTGCGAAGTTAGCAAATTTCACAACATATGCTGGTGAAATTAAACCTGATTCTGATTAAAAAAACATAATAAATTAACACAATGATAAAAAGTCACAATAAATATAACTATATAAGATAGCTGATATACATGGATTGAATGTATGTCAATAAAGTGACACTCACACAGAAGTGTCTGTACATAAGGTGACTCTGACAGGAAATGATAAAGTTATGGTGGTGGGGGTTGTATGCTTTAACATTTTGATGTACATGTGATAAATAAAACTAATCTCTTTCTTTAAAGACAATCAGAATCTTTTTTTTCTCCCCAAGCAGAAATAGTACAGTACATACTCTTTGGTCCATGATGCTGTGCTGACCTTTTAACCTACTCTAAGGTCAATCTAACCTTTCCCTCCCACATAGCCCTCCATTTTTCTTTCATCTATGTGCCTATCTAAAAATCTTTTAAATGCCCTTAATGTATCTGCCTCTAGCTCCACTTATGCAGGGCATTCCATGTATCCACCAATCTCTGTGTAAAAAAAAACTGCCTCTGATATCCCCTCTATACTTTCCTCCAATCACTTCAAAATTATGCCTCCTTGCCCTCTAGTTCATAAGATTCTAGGAGTCATACACAAGGTTGACAGTCAGTATCTTTCTCCCAGAGCAGGAATGTCAAGTACAAGAGGACAAGTATTTAAGTTGTGTTGGATTCTAATGGTTTAATCCAAGATTCTTTCAGAAATCACGAAATAGGCACAAAGCTTATTGCTTGATGATTATTAAGCACTAATAGAACAAAGAGAGAGCTGAAAACAGACAGTGATAGAGGTCTACTAGTTGAAGAGAGGGAGAGTCAAAAGTTTAAAGGGACTAAGAGTCTGATCTTTTATTGTACATAGATAATGAAAATTCCATTCAAATTCATTTTTGCGAGTTAACCAAAAAGAAAGCTCCTATTCAAATAATTCATCACCAAGAGAAGTTTCTAGAACTTTCCAGAATTACACCAATATAATCACTAGGGGATACACTGAGCTTGAATATACAGACTACTATCACTAGGGAGCATAGTAAGCAGTTATTTGTATGTAAGTATGTATGTAAAATACAAGCAGACAAATAATTGTTAAACTGCAAAGAAAATAATAATTAAATAGTCTAATCTAAGAATTAAGCAGTCGGATCCAACACATGATGGGGGGAAAAGTTTAAAGAGGATGTGCAGATCAAGTTTTTTCTATAGAGATTGGAGGGTACCAGGAACGGTGGCGGAGGATATAGATATGATAGTGGCATTTAAAGGCTGTTAGATAGACATATAGATATGGAGGGATGTGGCAGAAGACATTTAGTTTAATTTGCATTGTGTTTAATTTACATTGTAATTTACAAGGAGGTATTCCTCTGTGTACTCTTCCACTAGCATATAAGTGCCATCACAAAGAAGGCACAGCAACTCCTCGATTTTCTTCGAAGTTTGCGTAGATTTGGCATGTCACATGAAACACTGACAAACTTCCATGGATGGAGAGTGGAGATTATCCTAATTGTTTGCATCATGGCCTGGTATGGAAACACTAATATCCAGGAATGGAAAGGTCTACAGAAAGTGGTGACTACAGCCCAGTCCATCACAGGTAATGCTCTCCCTATCATAGAGCACATTTACACGGAGCATTGCCATGAGAAAGCAGCATCCATCATCAGGGACCCCCTGCCACCTAGTCCATGTTCTTTACTCGCTAGTACCGTCGGGCAGGAAGTACACCACCAGGTTCAGGAGTAGTTATCCGACAACCATCGGCTCGTGAACCAGTGTAAATATCTTCACTCACCATTATTCTGAACTGATTCTATCATCTACAGACTCACTTTCAAGGACTCTTTACTACTCATGTTCTCAGTATTTTTTTATTTGCCATTTATTTTACTTTGTACATTGGCTGTTTGTCAGTCTTTGTGTATAGCTTTTCATAGATTCTATTGTACTTATTTATTTTTCCTTTTAATACCTGCAAGAAAATGAATGATAACATCCTCAGTAGCCACTTCATTAGGTCCGCCTGTTCACGTGATCGTTAATGCAAATATCTGATCAACCAATCACGATGCAGCAACTCGATGCATAAAAGCATGCAAACATGGTTAAGAGGTTCAGTTGTTGTTCAGATCAAACATCAGAATGAGGAAGAAATGTGATTGAAGTGACTTTGACCATGGAATGATTATTGGTGCCAGATGGGGTAGTTTGAGTATCTCAGAAACTGCACCCATTTTCTGGGATTTTCACACACACCCATCTGTAAAGTTTACAGAGAATGGTGTGAAAACAAAATTACATCCAGTGAGTGGCAGTTCTGTGGGCAAAAACACCTTGTTAATGAGAGAGGGCAGAGGAGAATGGCCAGTCTGGTTAAAGCTGTCAGTAACTCAAATAACCACGCATTACAACAGTGGTGTGCAGAAGAGCATCTCTGAATTCATAACATGTTGAGTCTTGAAGTTGATAGGCTACAGCTTCAGAAGACCACAAATATATAACCCAGTGGCCACATTGTTAGGTACAGAAAATACCTAATTGAATGGCCACTGATTGTATACATACTTTGATAATATATTAACTTTGACTGTGATAATGAATTTACTTTGAATATTGAACTTTGAAATGAGCACGTAACTGAGTCAAGCCCCTCCACCCCCATCGAAAGTCAGAGTTTAATAGGACAAATGAAAGCACATTGGCAGCTTTTGGGTAATCTGTTCCTTGATCCAGAGGACAGTGACTGAATATGAGGCGGCACAATGGTAGAGCCACTCACTCAAAGCCCCAGTGACCTGGGTTCAACACCACCTGTGTGGAGTTTGCATGCTTGCCCTGTCATTGTCAGCTTCCTCTTGGGGCTCGAGTTTCCTCCCACATTCCAAAAGTGTAGGAGTTGGTGGGTTAACTCAATATTCAAGTTTATAATCATCTGTACATCAAGACATGATGCATACATCGTGGTTCCGGTTTAAGATGGTGCTGCTGAGGGCAAGTTCCCAGAACAAGTAATACAACTAAATATTTCAGCAATGACATACTTTTTTTCTGTGAAAAATTATAGTTTGACCACAAACAAAGAAAAGGCGAGCGAAGGCGAGGCTGCACCAAGTGTTGAAGTGTGTGGCTGCGAGGCAAGTCAGGGGGAGGTCAAGGCACATTTGAGATGAGATCGGCACTGTGAAGTGGAGAAAAGTTGGAGCGATCGAAAGGCAAATTTGGAGCTCGTCCACCTATACTGAGAACGAGGTTTCATCGATCTAAGTGCTGGGCCCATTTGGATTTGAAAATGTTGGCACCAGTCCAGACAGATTAGAAAGGCAGGGTGTCGGGACCAGAAGTGAGGTCGGGCCGGTAAACTTGGCGACGTTTACCCTGCTCTTCGCTGCACTGAGGCTGAAGCTGTGGGCCTGCTCCGCCTGCTCGGGGCTCTGCATCTGACGACTCACTTTTGTTCTAAGTGCTATTTTCTTGCTTTTATTGCTTGCATGATTTGTTTTACTCTTGGCATTTTGGGTGTCTGTCAGTCTTTTTTTTTAATGGGTTCTTTGGGTTTCTTGTTTAACGGCTGCCTGTAAGGAGACGAATCTCAGGTTGTATAATGTACACATACTTTGAACATGCAGTAAAATGCTTCATTTTTGTTAAGAATCAACACACCCAAGGGTGCGCTGGGGACAGCCTGCTGGTGTTGCCATACATTCCAGCACCATCAGAGCATGCCCTCAACGTTCAGCAGAACAACACAGAACACAACAAGCAACAACAAAAGCAAGCCCTTTTCCTCCTTCCCATTCACGCATTAGCACAGGTCTTTAGCGCCAGGTTAGGGCTCCATCTCCATCCTCCAGTGGACTCGGTCCTGGGCCTACAGACACTGGGCATCACCTTCCCCAGACTCCTGCAGAGGTTTGCAGACTCGGCTCCAGGCCACAACCTCGGTACTTCAAATTTGAGCCCTGGGCATCGATTCCCAGCATTGATCCCAGCACACACTGATCACCAAGCATTCGGCCTCGAGCTTCAGATTCGCCCATGACAGGACACCAAACACTAGGATTCAATCACCAAACTCACCGATTTGTGAACCCGGGGGTCATCAGAACTGGTTCCTTCTGCCATCTGTGTGTGCGTGCGTGGTAGTTTCTGAGGACCGTTGACTGCAAAGTCTGAGTACAGTGGATTAGTGCAAACAGGTCTGTAGTGAAAGTTATTATCAAAGTACATATATATCACCATATAAAACCCCAAGATTCATTTTCTTGTGGACATACACAATAAATCCAAGAAACACAATAGAATCAATCAAGGACCATATCCAACAGGGTGGACAACCACGAGGAAATCTGCAGATGCTGAGAAGGTGTGTAGGATGGACAACCAGTGTGTAAAAGACAACAAACTGTGCAAATGCAAAAGGAAAAAATAATAATAATAAATAAATAAGCAATAAATATGGAGAAAATGAGATGATGGTGAGTTGTTAGAAGTGAATCTGTGAACAGCTCAGAGTTGGAGTGAGTAACATTATCCCCTCTGGTTCAAGGGCCTGATGGTTGAGGGGCAATGGCCTGCGTGTGACTCCAGGCACAAGCCCATGTGGGTGATTCTTAAAGGAACTTGCAGGCAGTCAGAGCACTTCATAAAGGCGGCATCCATCATTAAGAACTCCAATCACCTAGCCCATGCCCTCTTCTCATTGCTACCATCAGGAAGGAGGTACAGGAACCTGAAGTCACACACTCAATGATTCAGAAACAGCTTCTTCCCCTTTTCCATCTGATTTCTGAATGGACCGTGAGCCCATGAACAATACCTTGCTATTTATCTTGCTCGACATTTCACAATATATCCTGGTGAAATTAAATCTGATTCAGATTCAGATTCTGATTCTGGTGGCTGTAGGCCACCGGAGGATGGAGATTATTCTAGAAGAAAATTAGATTGGGACAGTTAAAAGAAAACAATACAGTGAGGCAGTTACCATAGAACAGATGGGCCAAATGGCCTGTTTCTGTGCTGTATGACTCTATAACTCTAATATAAATGCAATTCTTAAAATTTACTTATAAGTCTTCACTTGTCTTGCTTTTCTTCCTTTTATTTTTACACTCTCGCTAGCTCACTTCCATTGTACAGCCCTGCTGAGACTGGCATGGGGCTTTAGTTGGCAAGGCTGGCACCTTGCACCCCATTGCCACCCTCACTCCTTGGCATCCCCCAATGAGCAGGACTGAATAACTCCAGCCACCAGGCTCGAGGCTTCTGGACGATGAAAGGACGTGCATTATTTAGCTGCTATGTTGCCAGTGGTTACGGCGGGCCCTAGCAGTCTCCCTTTATTTTAATTAAAAAGACCGAGCTCGTTAATATTTACCATTGAGAAGTGTTTGTGATAACAAGCAGAACTTAAAAATGCTCCGAGAAAAAGGACGCAGACTGAAAATACTTATCTTGATGATTTGATTGAAACGTCTGATAAGTTGTGCTGTTTCCATAGAGCCTTCCTTAGATTCCCCCTTTAATATAATTAGTCCTGAAGATTTATGAATACAACTGTTGATTCATGATCATTTTTAACTGTTGAGCTGAAAGGTCTCATTCCAGATGTCCCTGTTTACACTGTTTAAGCGTCTAGTGAAGGGACAGGACGCTGTCACACTTGTTAATTCTTGACGAAGGACACTCTGTAGAGGTCTTGGCTTTGACCCCAGATGCCAAAGTTCAAGGTTCATCAGCCAAAGCATCTCAATAGCTGCAGGACTGACCCTTGACCAACCACAGGACTTGGCTCTACTATGTGAGCGTTTGTGTTTAAATATAAGTCATTCCTTGATATAATTCCCTCTTTCATTTTCCTTAAAATCTCAGTCCGGTCATGGAGAGAAGAGGATGTCTGCGACCAGACGTGAAAGGAAAACATACATATTGATCGAGGGCTCTGGTACCGTGGCAACGGCCAAGATGTATTATGTTCTGGGAGGTGGGTGGAGAGAGGCCAAATGATTAGTTGTTGAGGCCCCCTCTCTCTAGCTCCCTTCCATCAGGGCTCAGAAATGTGCTGGATTTTGTTCGGACTGTTGCATTGCTCTTTCAAAAGCATCCCTTGATTTCCCTCTCCTCCCCCACTTTTAGCAAAAGCCACTAAACTCAGGACCTCCCTATGATTCAATTATAACTGCAGTCTGACATCCATACTTGCGCGATTAACTGCACTCTCCCCTGGCCCTCGGCATCAGCACATCAACCAGCGGAATTCAGAGTTCCTCGTTCCACCAGGGGACTCTGGGGGAATTTCTTGGATGGTGATCCATGTCAGCTGGAGTTCAGAAGGTTCTGGGTTCAAGTCTCCTGGTTCTGGCCGCCTACCTAGAGGAAAGAAATGATAAGATTGAAAGAGTACAGTGAAAACTTACAAGCACGTTGCCAGACTTGAGGATATGAGTTGTAGGGAAAGGCTGAATGGATTGGGACTTTATTCCCTGGAGTGTAGGAGAATGGGAATGACAATCGGGAACAAAAGCCTGAAAGCACGTCCAATCAGGCTGAGGGACTGTTTCTGCCCCATTGTTGTTTTATTTTTTATATAAGTTTAGCCACACAGTGAGGAGTAGGCCCTTCTGGCCCTTCGAGTCGTGCTGCCCCAACAACCCCTGACAAATCCTAACCTAATCACGGGACAACTTACAATGACCAATTGACCTACCCAGTACATCTTTGGACTATGGGAGGAAACTATTGCGCTCCGGGGAAACCACATGCGGTCACAGGGAAGACGTAAAGAGATTCCTTACAGAATGGCACGGGAAGTGAACTCTGAACTCTGGAACACCCCAAGCTGTAATAGCGTCATGCTAACTGTTACACTTCTGAGGCGCACATTACAAGACTGTAACATAGTTCCCTAGCATAATAAAATGAATTCTTGACCTCACAATCTCCCTGGTTATAATCCTGCATCTTAATGTTTGCCTGCACGGCACTTTCTCCGTAGTTGTTTCACATTATTCTGCATTGTTCCTGCTTACCTTCTACTGTGCAAATGATCTGATCCCTATGAACGATTACACGAGATGAGACTTTCAGCATACATGTGACAATAATGAACTAAAGATTGCCTTAAACACGGGAGATTCTGCAGATGCTGGATACCCAAAGCAAAACACACAACATGCCGGAGGAACTCAGCAGGCCAGGGTGCTTGTACGGAAATTAATAGACAGTTGAAGTTTTGGGCCGAGACTCTTCCTCAGGACTGAGAAGGAAGGGTGAAAATGCCAGAATAAAAAGGTAGGGAGGGAGGGGAAAGAGGATAGCTGGAAGGTGATAGGTGAAGCCAGGTGGGTGGGAAAGGTCAAGGGCTGGAGAGAAAGAAACCTGATAGGAGAGGAGAGTGGACCACAGGGGAAAGGGAAGGAGGAGGGGACCCAGAGGGAAGAGAAAGGCAGATGAGAAGAGGTAAAAGGTCGGAGTAGGGAATAGAGGAACAGGGAGGAGGGGGGAAAATTACTGAAGGAGAAATTAATTTTTCTGCCATCATATTGGAGGCTACCCAGACAGAAAATAAGGTGAAGAACACAAGAGGGGGCTACGGGAATGGGAATTGGAATTTAAATCTTTGCACACCGGTGAGTTACACTTTTTGGCAGGCAGAGTGGAGGTGCTCGATGAAGCGGTTCCACAACTTACACCGATGTAGAGGAGGCCGCATCGGGAGCAGATTTGCAGATTTGTTTGGGGCCCTGAAACATGATCACCTTATTTGACACATCCACATCAAAATATACAGGGAAAGGTGCTGTTTGCTTCAAACCCAGTCAGCGAGTGTTGTGTTGGGCAGCCCGCAAATATTGCCAAGCTTCCAGCACCAGCATAGCATGCCCACAACTTACAAACTCTGTCCATGTGTCTTTGGGACATGGGAGAAAACCAGCACTGTCATGTAAAACTCCTTCCAGACAGTGGTGGGAATCTGTTGTGAAGTTTCACACTAACCACTACACTACCATGCCACATCAACTCCAGTTCCAAAAATCCCAACTTGGTGAGCCTGCAAACTCCACACTGACAGCACCTTAGATGGGAATTGAACTTAGGCTGGTGGCGTTTTGAGGCAGTAACACTAACTGCCTGCCATCTGCTTTTCCTGAGTAACATCCAAGTGAACTGCCTCTCAATCTTCCTTCTTCTCACAGGATGAGCTGTGTCCATTTGAAAAATGCCTCTAATTTATCTCCTGTCTCCATGTTAAAAGAATGGACACATCTGTAAAGGAATGAAGATAATGCAGAGGAATCTGGGAATACAGATCCATAATTCATTGAATGTGGTGTCACAAGTAGATACGGTTGTAAGTAGAGCTTTTGGTACATTGGCCTTCATAAATCAAAGTATTGAGTACAGGAGTTGGGCTATTATGTTGAAGTTGTATAAGGCATTGTCAAGATCTAAATTGGAGTTCTGTGTGCAGTTCTGGTCAACTAAGTATGGGAAAGATATCAATAAGATTGAAAGAGTACGGAGAAGATTTATAAGATACTGCTGGGCCTCGAGGACCTGAGTTATAGGGAAAGGTTAGGATTTTATTCTCTGGAGTGTAAAAGAATGAATGGCTATTTTATTAGGTACACCTGTACACCTGCTTGTTAGTGCAAATATCTAATCAGGCAATCATGCGGCAGCAACTCAATGCATAAGTGCATGCAGACGTGGTCAAGAGGTTCAGTTGTTGTTCAGAACAAACATTGGAATGGGGGAAGAAATGTGATCTAAAAAGTGACTTTGACCATGGAATGATAGTTGGTGCCAAAAAGGATGGTCCGAATATCTCAGAAACTGCTGATCTCCTGGGATTTTCATCCACAACACTCACAGAGAATGGTGTGAAAAACAAGAAAAAGAATCTAGTGATCAGCATTTCCGTGGGTGAAAACGCCTTGTTAATGAGAGAGATCAGAGGAGAATGGCCAGACTGGTTCAAGCTGACAGGAAGGCGACAGTAACTCAAATAACCACACGTTACAACAATGGTGTGCAGAAGAGCATCTCTGAACGTACACCATGTTGAGCCTTGAAATGGATGGGCTACAGCAGCAGAAAACACAAACATACACTCAGTGACAATTACTAGGTACAGGAGGTACATAAAAAAATGGCCTCTGAGTGTATTTATCCTGCCATTTCCTCTACCCTTCTCACCAATAATACATTTGAAACTGTGCTTTTGTTTCTGAAATGAAGTGTATTCATGTGTTACGTTGGATTCCTGCCCCTTGACCGTTGTCAACCCTCTGCATTCCTTCCAGTTTAATATTCACAGACTGACTTAAGAATGTAAACCACAGGCATTTCAGTGCTCTGTGGGTGAGGACTTGGCGTCCACTCGAACGGCTTTGACTGAGTCACTTCCTGGTCTCCTATCCCTCTTCAACATCTCTGCTAATGTCTGCTTCTTACCTGCCTGGGGATAGAGATGAGACCCTATGATGTCGAATGCCCACCACGCCATCTGCACCACTGGGCACCCAGAGACTGTTCTAAAACTAAGAAGGGGAGAGTTCTTCTGTGCGTCCGGGATAACTCCCAGCACCTCCTGAGTCTGGGTCTGGGGAGAAAGAAGACCTGGCTCTACGGGAGACAACATGAGAAGCCACCTCTGCCCCTCACACATGGTAAACGTCTTCAACGGCCCAGCCACAGCTCAGCAAGCGTTTGCCTGTCCAAGGTATGTGGAGTGGTGATACTGTAGGAAGCGATTCTCTGCCACAGACATGTGTGTGTGTAACTGAGTGAGTGTGTGTGTGTGTGTGTGTGTGTGTGTGTGTAACTGAGTGAGTGTGTGTGTGTGTGTGTGTGTGTGTGTGTGAGTAACTGAGTGTGAGTGTGTGTGTGTAACTGAGTGAGTGTGTGTGTGTGTGCGTGCTTGCAAGAATTTGTAACGTGTGTGTGTGATGAAGTGGTGAGTGTTTTTGTGAATGTGTAGGCGAGTGCTTATGTTTCAGTGAAGGTATGGGAATGTAGGAGTTTGTGTGTATGTCTGTGTGTGTGGATGTGGATGTAACTGGGTGTGCTGGTGTGAGTGTGTGTGTGACAATGAGTGTGAATGTTGTGGCATGTGTGTGTAACTTTAGATGTGCATGAGTGTGTGTTTGTGTGTATTTATATATATGTGTGTGTGTGTTTGTGTTTTGGTGTGTCAGGGTGCGTGTATGTATGTGTGTGAGAGTGTGTGTGTGTGTGTGTGTGAGTGTGAGTGTGGGTGAGTGTGTGTGTATGTGTGTGTGGGGAAGGATATGACAATGTGAAACAAGGATCTCTAGGACACATCTGTAAGTCTTTGAAATGAATACTAACTTGTTGTTCAGTTATTTATGGCCGTGAAGGAGGCTGCGGCCATTGTACACGAGTTATTCAGCGAGCACACCCTCTCTTTTTGTGCTTTTTCTTTTTGGTTTAAGCCCCTTTCGGGGCCAGTTCAAGGATCAGTAACATAACATTTATTCAACCTCCCCTCCCTCCCCCACCCACATGCACCCACAGTGCTGATTGGAATCAGGTTAAAGCTGAAAGGAGAAAGGGCAAATGTGTAACACCAGCCTGGGCAGCAGGGTTACTCTACCATTTATACTTTGTTTAGAGGTCAGACACTCATTGTGAGGCATCTGACCTTCGATAATCTCGACTGGGCCACAATGCCTAGTCTCTCTCGGGAAGAACTTAATTAAAGACAATTGATTTTTTTCCCTTACATTTGCTTTTGAAAAGCGCAGTGTTTTACTGCCGTGGTTATTGGCCAGAAGGAATGGGGAAAGCTTTGTTGGGAATGAAAAGGTACAGGAACTCCATGGTGTTCCCTGAATCATTGCCCCTCGACCGGGATCCCTGCCTTCGATAGTGGAGGACCTTTCTGGCAGGTTTTCAACAGACCTCACTTACGGAGGAAAATGTCACAGATCCAGCTTTCCTGGAGAACCATTCTTGGCTCTGGAACTAAGGTTCCTTCCAAGGGCTGCATCCGATTAAAGTCAGGAATGAGGAAATGCCAGGGAGAGTCTCAAGATCACAGTGAACAGATCTTAGTCTTGCCGAAGCACTTTAAAGACAATATTCCTTGCTTTCCTATTGTGTCAGAGCAGTATGACTGCTATTTTCCATCGAGAATACTATTTTCAAAGGGACAGGAGCAGGAGGGTTTGGGGGTATCTAAGAGTCTCTTAAATGGGCTTAATGTATCTGCCTGTACCACCACCCTAGCAATGAGTACCAGACACCCACCACTCTCTGAGTAGAAAACCCTCTCTGACATCCCCCTGTACTTTTCTCCAATCACTTTAAACTTATGCCCCCGGACATAAGCCATTGGGTGCGGGGTGGAGATACAGCATGTCTCTACTAAAGGTGGTGTAAGGCGCTCCTTCCTTCTGCTATGTCTTCAGGTCACCCTTGGGCAAGGTATAGCACCTGCTTACCCCTCCCCCTCCCCATCAGGGTCACGTGAAGCCATGGGACCAGGTGGTGGATGGTCGTTTGAACAGCTGGTGCAGATCACAAGTCCTGATTATGCGACCACTGACGCCAGGCAGACAATCTCTGAAGAGTATTGGCAATGAGTGGCTGGGGTCACGCATCGTCTAAGGATGCTGCCCAGAAGAAGGCAATGGCAAACCACTTCTGTAGAAAAACTGGCCAAAAACTGTCATGGTCATGATCATGGTCATGGATAGATTGAAGACCATGATAATCCACGTCATACGACACGACACATAGCGATGAAGATGATAATGATGTTCTAGGCATTTCTGCCCTGGGAAATAGTCTCTGGCTGTCCACTTGATCTATTCCCCTCATTATCTTGTACACCATTATCAAGTCACCTCATCCTCATTTGCTGCAAAGCCCTTTGCTCTTCAGTAAAGCACATACACTAAAGACCCATTGAAATTTGTTGGAAGTGACAAGGCAAAGCAGCTTGGACAAGTGGGTCAAAAGACTATGGTATTGTGAGCATAATAAAGATAAGTATATATGGTCTGCAACTGTAACGCAGCAGTCAGTGGGACATTGTTACAGCTTGGTGCGTTGGTGTTTGGATTTCAATTTGGTAAAATGCTTGCATGTGCATATGGGTTTTCTCCTGGTGCTCTGGTTTCCTCTCACAGTCCAAAGACATATCGGTTGGTAAGTTAATTGGCCATTGTAAATTGTCCTGTCATTAGGCTACGGTTAAACGGGTGAGTTGCTGGGTAAAATTGTTCGAAGGACCGAAAGGCACTGTATCTCAGTAAATAAAGAGGTAAACATATGAGGAAATAGTTGATTACTTTATAAAAACATTAATAAAGAACCTTTATAAAACATTCCCGGGCACAAGACATTTGGAACTATGTAAAGAATTTGGAGACGCAAGAGATTCTGCAGATGCTGAAAATCCAGAGTAGCACACAAAAAATGCTGGAGGAACTCAGCAGGTCAGGCAGCGTCTATGGAGAGTGAATAAACAGTCAACGTTTCGCGCCAGGACCCTTCATGAGGACTGGAAAGAAAGGTGGAAAGAGGATTTTGGAGAGGCTGAAGAAGAGGGTTATGAGAAAAATTCCATTAAAAAAGTGGATTTAGTTCTATAGGTGGACTGTTGATGCTGGGGTTGTTCACTCCTTCGAACAGAGGACATTGTTTTAAACAACAACACATACAAAATGCTGGTGGAGCACAGCAGGCCAGGCAGCATCTATAGGGAGAAGCGCTGTTGACGTTTCGGGCTGAGACCCTTCATCAGGACTAACCAAAAGGAAAGATAGTAGTGGGGGGAGGGGGAAATGTGAAATGATAGAAGACCGGAGGGGGTGGGATGAAGCTAAGAGTTGGAAAGGTGATTGGCGAAAGTGATACAGAGATGGAGAAGGGAAAGGATCATGGGACGGGAGGCCTCGGGAGAAAGAAAGGGGGGGGGAACACCAGAGGGAGATGGAGAACAGGCAGAGTGTTGGGCAGAGAGAGAGAAAAAAACAAACAACTATTTTTGTCAGGGATGGGGTAAGAAGTGGAGGAGGGGCACTAATGGAAGTTAGAGAAGTCAATGTTCATGCCATCAGGTTGGAGGCTACCCAAACGGTATATAAGGTGTTGTTCCTCCAACCTGAGTCTGGATTCATTTTGACAGTAGATTTTGCTTTCAATTTCAATAAATGGGATTGGAAGATGGTCCACATTATAACAGCATTTCAAATTATTTTTGAAAGCAAGTGCTATTTGCTTTTGTGGTTTTGAATAATTGCTGTCCCATGCTTCTAATCAGTGCTGGAAGAATAGCGAATGTGGCCTTGTCTTTAGCTCCCATATACTTGCCCTCTTTGACTAAGAATGCCAGTATCTTGCAGGACCACTTATGCATTTTAATGCTCTATGGACAGATGCTTGAGTCTGAACAAAAGATTCTATTTTGGAATTGTAATCCTGGCAGAAGCTTTAGTTTTCTCATAGACACAAGATGGATTAAATCCAGGGCAATATACATACAATGCTGGAGTAACTCAACTGGTCATGCAGCATCTATGGAGGGGAATATATGGTTGACATTTTGGGTCAAGAACCTTACTCAGGACTGGAAAGGAAGTGGACCAAAGCCTGAATACGCAGGTGGGATGAGGGGAAGACTAGCTGCCATGTGACAGGTAAGGCCAGCTGTGGGTAGGGGAAGGGGAACGAAGTGAGAAGCTGGGAGGTGATAGGTGGAAAATGTAAAGGGCTGAAGAAGAAGGAATCTGATAGGAGAGGATGATGGGCCCTAGGAGAAAGGGAAGGAGGGGGGTACCAGGGAGACTATAAGACTTTAAAACATAGGAGCAGAATCAGGTAATTCAGTCCATCGAGTCTCTTCTGCCATTCCATCATGCTTGATTTATTATCTTTCTCAACCCCATTCTCCTTCCTTCTCCCCATAGCCTTTGACATCCTGCTAATCGAGAACCTATCAACCTCTGCCTCAAATATACATAATGACTTGGCCTCCATAGCCCTCTGTGGCAATAGATTCCACAGATTCCCTGCTCCTTGGCTAAGGAAATTCCCCTTTATCTCTGTTCTGAAGGGATGTCCTTCTCACCTGAGGCTGTGCCCTCTGGTCCTGCACTCCCCCATTGTAGGAAATATCCTTGCCATGACCACTATCAAAAAAGAGAGGGGTGAAGAAATTACCCGAAGTTTGAGAAATTGACGTTCATGCAGTCAGGTTGGAGACTACTCAGGTGTTGGTCCTCCAACCTGAAAGCGGCCTCACTGTGGAAGTAGGGGCGGCCATGGATCAGCATGTTGGAATGGGAATGGAAAATGGAATTAAAATGGGTGACCACTGGGAAATCCCACCTCTTGTGGGCAGAGAGGCTCTGCAACAGACATAGTCCTGGATTCTTGTGGTACATGTTCTCATTTGGGCAGCAACCTTTAGATGGACAACTGCTGGACGAAGCAATAGCATTGGAGGTTATGGCTAAGGCTGCCAGTGTAGGGCTGCAGGAGATTTACACCCTCAACAGTGCCACCTCCCTGACAGAATGCCAAACTAAGACCTTACCTGATCTCACTGCTGGATGTGAAAGATGGTGTTATCTAAAGGAAGAGAAGGTGGCTTTCTCTACTCTTCCAGATTATACGTC
This sequence comes from Hypanus sabinus, assembly GCF_030144855.1. Classification (NCBI taxonomy): domain Eukaryota; kingdom Metazoa; phylum Chordata; class Chondrichthyes; order Myliobatiformes; family Dasyatidae; genus Hypanus; species Hypanus sabinus. Next base: position 168,941,571 of record NC_082713.1, read on the forward strand.
CCTCAAGGAAAGTTACTGAAGCAAAACAAATAAGTGGGCCAAGACTGTGTCGCTACTCGTGAGAATTTCCGTGCAGCTCTATGGTCAGGATTGTAACAGTAGCACTCTTCAAAAATCCCCGTCTCTGGAGCAGCAGATCAGAAACACAAGAGATTCTGCAGATGCTGGAAATCCAGAGCAACACACACAAAGTGCTGGAGGAACTCAGCAGGTCAGGCGGCATCTATGGAAAGGAATAGAATCGTTGTTTCAGGTCAGGAGTCTTGGTCTGAAATGACGACTCTTTATTCTTTTCCATAAATGCTGACTGATCTGCTGAGTTCTTCCAGCATTTTGTGTGTGTCATACTTTATTGGAGGTGAAGGTTGTTTGCACAATGTGAGAATTTTGGGACAATGACGATTGGGCGGTAGGGTCATACAGCTTGGAAACAGATCATTCAGACCAACTGGTCAGGTTGGCTAAATGTCTATCCAAGCTAGTGTGTCTGGGCCATATGAACCTGTCAATATCTCAGTCACTAGGACATGCCCTTGTCTGATTGCTACCACCAGAAAAGAGCCCGAAAGCACACACTCAATGGTTCTGCAATAGTTTCTTCCCCTCTGCCATCAGATTTCTGAATGGACATTGAACTCATGCACACTACCTCATTACTTTTTTTATTTCTCTTTTTGCACTACTGATTTAATTTACTATTTTAAATATCTATATATACTTTTTTCTGTAATTTACAGTTTTTATTATTATGTATTGAATGTACTGCTGCCACAACGACAACACATTTCACAACATATACCAGTGATATTAAACCTACTCCTGATTCTGATTACTCTGACAGTTTGGTTCTCATATTTACCACCCAGGTCTTAGAGATCCAGATTCCATCCTGACCTGTGGAGTTTGTGATATACCCTGTGATATTTCCCTCAGCTGCTCCAGTTTCCTCCCACATCCCAATGACATTCAAGTTGGTGGGTTAATTGGCTGCTGCAACTTGCCCCTGGTGTGTAGGTGAGGGATTGAATCTGGGGGGAGTTGTTGGGAATGCGGCAAGATTAAAATGTAGGTTTAGTGTAAAGAGGTGTTTGAAGGCCAGTGTGGACTCAGTGGGTCATGCAGCCTGGAAACAGATCCTCCAGCCCAAATGGTTTATGCTGACCAACATGCCTGTCTGATCTGGTCCTATCTCCCTGGCCCATATGAAATCCTCAGCCACGTCCTCTGGCAGCTGGTTTCACATATCCCCCAACCCCTGGAAAATATTTCCGCCCAACATTTTGGAAGTACGTAATTTACGTAAAGTCTCCAGGGAAACACTGAAGTTATCGGGGCCCTTAACAAAAAAAAACCCTTCTTTTCATGTAAGCCTTTAGAACAAAGTGTGCAGAATAGAGCAGTATACACAGGAACAGGCTGTTCGGCCCATAATGCTCGTGCTGAACAAAATGCCAAATGAAACAAAATCTTTTCTCTATTCCCTGGATATCCGTGTGCTTCTCTAAAACCCACTTAGGCACCATATTTGTAACTGATTCTATTACCACCCTGCCAGACTGCTCTTGGTAACTATCATTCTCAGTATATAAAAAAACTTCTCCCTCAGATCTCCTTTAAACTTTCCCCCTCTCACCTTAAAGCCAAATCCTCTAGTTCTTAACATTTCCACTCTGCAAAATAAGATTTTGATTGTCTACCCTGTTGGTGCTTATTATAATTTTTGAGCACATTATATCATTATTTAATATTATTATTATTATTGTTATATTCTTCTTTTCTTTTTGTACTTAAACAGTTTGCTGTCTATTGCACAATGATTGATTGTGTCATCTTTGTAGTGTATGGTTTTTCATTGATTCCATTGTGTTACTATTGTGAATGCCCAGAAGAAAATGAATGTTAAATGGTGACACATACTGTACGTACTTTGATAATGACTTTGCTTTGAACTTTACAAACTCCTCCTAGTAGTCTTGGAAGGTGTAGCTCTTAACTAAACTACCATGTTTCCTAGAGTCCTGATCAAGGGTCTTTGCCCAGAATGTCAACTTTTTATTTCTCTCCATAGATGCTGAGTCCCTCCAACATTTTGTGTGTGTTACTTTGGATTTCCAGGATCTGCAGAACCTCTTGTGTTGGTGTCTCCTGGAATTATTCTCACCCCCCCCCCCGCCCCCCCCCCCCCGCTTTACCTCTGTAGTCAGTGAACTCAAATGGTTAAACTTTACTAACGAGCAGAGAATTAGGTTACATTTAATTCCCGTTATTGAGTTTTGCTGGTGGATTTAATCACTCTGCATCTAATCTAATCTCACGGACATAGCCAGCCAGAAAGCGAGAGTTTCTGAGTCCGACACTTCAGCATCCTGTTACATCTTTGCTTGTCGAGTGCCCTGCCGGACAATCTCCTCTTGAGCTTTCGGGTGCCTTTATGTATTGTAGCAGGCCACTTGTGCTTGTTTTTGTAAGGGCTCTGAACCATTAAACCCTCCCCATTACAAACCATCTGCCATCACCATCCTAAATGTTAACTAGAACTATCCATGCTATCTACTGCCAGCAACCTTGCCCAGGCCTTTGTTCATGAACAAGCACTATTGTGCTTCACTGGAGATCCGTCTTGTTTGATTAGCTGCTTTCCATTACCATTATCCTTGTTATTTTCTCTCGGTATAGCTGTTCCTTATCTATCTGTCACTGTATATTCTCCTCCTGTGTGATGTCTGTTCTAAACACACTAGCCCTTGCCTCCAGCAGCTGATTAGCTCCAACGAGGTAATTGTTTTCCCAAGTACCTCCAATCTGATGTTTAATTCCCTCTTGGCTGTCAGCTTCCATTAATAGGCTGTCGTTCACTTAAGTTAAATAATTATGATTAATTTATAATGCCATTTTTGGGTGAATTAAGGAACAATCATTCAAATTGAATCAATTGAAAGCCCTAGATAGAGTGGAAGGGCATGTTATGTTGGCGCCGGAATGCGTGGCGACATCTGTGGACTGTCCCTAGCATATTCTTGTTTGTTGGCGCGAATGACACATTTCACTGTGTGTTTCGATGTACACAGCTGGTTGGTGGTGTAGTGGCATCTGCATTGGACTTTGAGGTGAGTGGTCCCGGATTTGAACCCGGCCAGCTCCTTGTACACTTTCCATCCTCGTGTCAAGCTACTCAGCCTGATAGAGAAAAAGACAAATGCTAAAGAAATGGCAAGGTTGCTGCCCAATGAGCCACCAGGTGCAGAGAGGAACAAACTTTGATGTACATGTGATAAATAAGTAAAGCTGAATCTGAATCTGGATGTGGAGAAGACATTTCCAATAGTGGAAAAGTGTAGAACCGGAGGGAGCAGCCTCAGAATAGAAGGGTGTCCCTTCAAAACAGAGGTGAGGAGGAATTTCTTTAGCCGGTGGATGTTGATTAGTAAGGACTTCAAAGTTTCTGGGGAAAAGGCAGGAGAATGGGGTTAAGGAGGGTAATGAATCAGCTACAAATGGTCTAGTTCTGCTCCAATGGCTTATGGTCTTATGGAATGTGAGGGGAATTGAATGAGATTGGGGTAAGTGAGTCAAAAAGCAAACAGCTGGAGGTACTGACTGAATCAAGCAGTTCTGATGTGGGGAATCTACCCAAAATATTGACAGATTCTCCTCCTCCACCCTACTCCCTCCCACAGATGCTGCTTGAACTACAGGTTGTGCATTGCTCCAGAATTATTCTATCTAGGGCTTTCAATGTTCGGTAGGGGACCTGATGTAGATTGGGGGATCGCTTTGCCAAGCATCTTTGCCCCATCTGCTAGAACAGTCAGCTTCTACTGCTGCTCAGCTGTTTTAATTCCACTTCCCATTCCCACACTGACATATCTCTCCACAGCTTCCACTACTACCACGTCAAGGCCAGATTCAAGGAAAAGCATCTCATACTTCATTTTGGTAGTCTCCAACCTGACAGCATCAACATTGATTTCTCTAACTTCTGTTAACCTCCCTCCTCTGTGCCCTCCCTCCCCCTCCCCTTTGTTTTACCTTATTCCTCTGGCCCCAAAACCCTCCTCTTATGACCTACCCATCACCCAACCCTAACCACCCCATCTCCTTCCCTTTATTCCATGGCCCACTGTTGTCCCCCATCAGAGTAGCACAGTCACTTTACAGCAACAGCAACTGAAGTTCAATCCCCACTGCTTTCTGTGTTCTCTCCGTGACTCTGTGGGTTTCCTCCTGGTGCTCTGGTTTTCTCCCACTGTCCATAGGTGTACTGGCTAGGGTTAGTGAGTTGTGGACATGCCTTGTCAGCACAGGAATTGTGGTGAACCTTGTGGGCTGCCCCCAGCACATCCTTGGACCGTGTTGGTTGTTCTGCAACCAATGCATTTCACTGTTTCTTCGATGCTTCAATGTATGTGTGATAGTTAAAAATAATCTTTACCTGTGCTCAGCCAGGCAGTGAGGCTACCAAGTTGTTCAGATTTACTACATCTGTATCTGGGTTGAGCAGGTTCTGTGACGGACGTTGGTTGGACACAGTTGGGTGACATGGACGATAGGAGTGAGAGGAGAGAGTGTGAAGAGTGCTTGAACAGAAGAACCTGAAGATTCTTGACTGGGTGAATGTAAAGTGTTGAAATCAGAAGTATGGACCAATACTTTAAGGGTTACCCATTTAAAAACAAGGTGAGGCAAAGATTAAGATTTGGATTGATCTATTTATCACCTGTACATTGAAACATCCTCATGGAAACACTTGATCACTGGAGTTACTCTTATCACCATTCTCCTGCCTTTTCCCCACTATCTTTCACACACTCATTAATCAAGAACTTATCAACCTCTTCTTTAAATATAGCCAATGAATTACCCTCCATAGGTGTCTGTAGCAATAGATTCCACAGATTCACCACCCTCCAGCTAAAGAATTACCTCCTCATCTCTGTTCTAAAGGGACTTTGTATTATTATTATTTTACTTATTATTTTTTCTTTCTTCTTTATTATGTATTGCATTGAACTGTGGCTGCTAAGTTAAATTTCACGTCACATGCCGGTGAGAATAATTCTAATTGTGTATTCATGGGGAGAACTTACAAACTCCTTTCAGATAGCACTGAAAACGGAACTCTGAACACCCCAAGCTCTAATAGTATTGCAATATCCGCTATGCTACATAAAGATAATAATAATAATCAATAAACAAATAAATTAATTATGTATATTGAATAGATTAAAAACATGCAAAATCACAAAGACTGTACATTAAAAAAGGTCAGGTAGAGTCCAAAGATTCAATGTCCATTTAAGAATCTGATGGCAGAGGGGAAGAAGCTGTTCTTGAATCACTGAATGTGTGTCTTCAGGCTCCTGTATCTCCTACCTGATGGGTAACAGTGAGAAAAGGGCATGCCCTGGGTGCCTGAGGTCTTTAATAATGGACACTGCCTTTCTGAGACACTGCTCCCTAAAGATGTCCTGCATACTTTGTAGGCTAGTATCCAATATGGAGCTGACTAGATTTACAACCTTCTGCAGCTTCTTTCGGTCCTGTGCAGTAGCCCCTCCATACCAGACAGTGATGCAGCTTGTCAGAATGCTCTCCATGGTACAACTATAGAAGTTTTTGAGTGTATTTGTTGACATGCCAAATCTCTTCAAACTCCTAATAAAGTATAGCCACTGTCTTGCCTTCTTTATACCTACATCAATATGTTGGGACCAGGTTAGATCCTCAGAGATCTTGACACCCAGGAACTTGAAGCTGCTCACTCTCTCCACTTCTGATCCCTCTATGAGGATTGGTATCTGTTCCTTCATCTTACCCTTCCTGAAGTCCACAATCAGCTCTTGGTCTTACTGATGTTGAGTACCAAATTGTTGCTGCAGCACCATTCCACTGGTTGGCATATGTCAACCCTGTACGCCCTCTCATCACCACCTGAGATTCTACCAACATGGGTTTTCTCTGGGTGCTTTGGTTTCTGCCCACATTCCAAAGATGTGCCAGTTAGTAGGTTAATTAACTGTCCATTGTAAATTGTCCTGTGATAAGGCTGGGGTTGAATAAGTGGGTTGTTGGGCGATGCAGCTTGTAGGGCTGGAAGGGCTGGATTTGCTGTATTTCTAAATAAATAAGCTCATTAAACCTATCAGTCAGGGACCACTGAGACTGAGCGGTTAACACCTTGGGGAAACCGTAGGAAGGGGAAGCCAATGCAAGGAGAATGTGTAAACTGCACAGAGAGCAACCAAGATCAGAGTTGAACCTGGGTCTCCGGTACTGCGGAGCACCGGCTCTACCCACTGTTCCATGAGCTGCCCACCATTTTAAAACAAATGCTTCATACCATCTGAAAAGTTTCTTCCCGCAGACAGTTAATCTGATCAACCCTTTATTTAGCCCCTCGCTCTCCCCTCTATCTATTATCTCAGTCACTATACTATAGGCTCCTTAAACAACATTGTATAATGCTGCTTACACTGTCTCACCCATGAACTGATTGTCCCACTCCCATCAGGGAGGAGGCTATGTAGCATCTACTCCAGGACCACCAGACTCAAAATCTGTTACTTTCATCAAGCTGTGAGGCTGACCAACACCTCCACCCGCTAACTCCACCACTACTTTATTATTTCCTGTCAGTCACCTTATGTACAGCCTAGCACCACTTTATGGACATACAATCAATTGATGAATATAAGCTAATTTATGTATTTATATTTACTGTGTATTTTTATTACTATTATTGTATTCTTTATCTAATTGTTTTTTGTGCTGCATTGGATCCGGAGTAACAATTATTTCATTCTCCCTGCACTTGTGTACTGGAAATGACAGTAAATAATCTTGAATTTTGAATTGTAAATACATGCTGCTATTCATGTATTCAGACCACAGAACAGTACAGCACAGGAACTGGCTCTACGGCCAAATCAATTAAATTAGTAATCAAATGGCCAACTAACTATCCTGCCACAATGTCCTTCTGTTTCCCTCACATTCATGTGCTTATCTAAATATTTCTTAAATGTCCCAAATGTATGTATGTTTTAGACTATATTTGTACTTTAAGCTCTAACTTTAATTTTTAGATAATATTTATTTTTGTAATTGTTGTACGCTGTTGTTTTTTTGCTGCAAGTCACACTCTGACCATCACACCACAGCAAATTTGGACTACTATAAGGAGAATAAAGTTGATCCTTGATTTGGAGTTTGAGGATATTTGGCGTGTCACCAAAGACTCTAAGAAATTTCTACAGATGTGGAGAGCGTTCTAACTGGTTACATCACCATCTGGTATAGAGGGGCCACTGCACAGGATTGGAAAAAGCTGCAGAAAGTTGTAAACTTGGCTATCTCCATCACGGGCACTAGTCATCCCAACATCCGGACATCTTCAAAAAGCGATGCCTCAAAAATGCAGCTTTCATCATTAAGGTCCCCCCTCACCCAGGACATGCCTTCTTCTCATTGCTACCATCAGGGAGGAGGTACAGGTGCCTGAAGACACACACTCAACAATTCAGGAACAATTTCTTCCCCTTTGTCATCGGTTGTCTGGATGGACAATGAATTCATGAATATTACCTCTTCTCTTTTTGCACTATTTATTTAATTTAATTTTATATACATCAAGTCAAGTCAAGTTTATTGTCACTTAACTATATACATGTATACTGGCAAACAACACCGTGTTTCTCTGAACCAGGGTGTAAAGCACTATAGTATATATAACACACATTACACACGATAACTTATGAAATCTACAGATGAATCATACATAACTAAACAGAGTAAAAGTGTATAAAGTAAATATTGCAGGGTATAGAACAAAGTCACCAGTGTCACTTTGGATGCAATGTGGCAGGTAGTTCAGAAGCCTAATGCCCTGAGGGAGAAACCGTTTACCATCCTGACCGTTCTTGTCTTTGTGCATCAGGGTCTCCTGTCTGATGGTAGAAAGAGGATGCTGGATGGACGGGTGGGATTCTTGATAACACTAAGGGCTCTGTGTACACAGCATTTCTGATAAATGTCCCAATAGATGGCAGGGAGACCCCTTTGATCTTCTCAGCTGTTCTCACAGACATTTGTAGGGACTTCTGGTCCAATGCTCGACTGGTCCCATACCAGATGGAGATGCAGCTTGTCAGGACCCTCTTAATGGTGCTCCTGCAAAATTCACTTATAGGTACTTACTGTAATTTATAGTTTCTATTATTATGTAGTACACTGTATTGTTGCCACACAACAATAAACGTCATGATATGCCAGTGATCTTAAATTTGATTCTGATCTCCAATCGCTGCTCTACTTTAACACTGGACTGTTTCTCTTGTACACTAGAGTCAGAGTGAATGTTGTTTTTGAGTAACTACAGGACTGAAGTTCCCGGGAACAGAATGTTCCAATGGGCTTCACATGTCTGTACTTGGCCAGTGTGCATCAATGAGCCGGAACGTGAGATGTGTTTAATTTGTTGTTTGCAGGCCGGACTACGCTATTTCACCTTCGTGAGCAGAGTTCGACTGTGGGATCGGGTGCAAACTCACAACCCTGTAAGTAAGACAGGATTTCTGGTTTCTCTGGGACATAAAGTAATAAACAATGTCAACACAGAGATACAGCTGGGAAACTTCAGCCCATCTAGTCCATGCTGACTAGTCCCATTAACCTGCAGCTGGACCATTGCCTTCTATACCCCTTCCAATTACCCAAACTTCTCTTAAATATTTCAATTGAACCCACATCTGCCACTTCCTCTGGCAGTTCACAAGTATGGAAACAGGCCTTTGGGCCTCTTTAGCCCATGCCATCATAAAGCCAAATTAAAGTTTATAATCAAAATATATATCTTACTTATACTACCTTGAGATTCATTTTACAATATAGAACATAGAACACTGTAGAACAGTACTGGTCCTTTGGCCTGCAATGTTGTGCCATCTTTTTAACTTGCTGTAAGATCAATCTAACCTTCCTCCCCCCACCCCCCCACCAACACACAACCCTCCATTCTCCTTTCATCCAAGTGCCTACCTCAGAGTTTGAATGTCCCAAATCTATCTGTCTCTACCACTATCCCTGGCTGGGTGTTCCATGCACCCACCACTCTATGTGGGGAAAAAAAAACTACCTCTGACATCCCCTTTATACTTTCCTTCCTATATTAGCCATTTTGGCCCTGTGACAAGTCTCTGGCTTTCCAATCAATCTATGCCTCCTAACATGTTATACACCTCTATCAATTCATCTTTCATGCTCCTTCATTTCAAAGACAAAAGGCCAGGCTCACTCAGTCTATTCCCACAAGGCATGCTCTCTGATCCGGGCAGCATCCTGTTAAATCCTAGTGACAGTGAAGGAATGGTGATACAGACTACTTCCAAGTCAGGCTGGTGTATGAGTTGGGTGGTATTTGCAGGGGCCACTGTTCCCCATGCTTTTGCTGCTCTTGGCTTAGCAGCTGGTAGAGATGGTGAGTTTGGAAGGTGCTGTCTGTCTAAAGCGTCTTAATGAGTTGCTCCATTCAGTACAGACTGGTGCTACTGTGCCTCAGTGATGGTGTGAGTGAATGATGCTTTATGATCTTTCCTTCTATAAACAAGGACACAACGTTCTGTATTCAGTGCTGCAAACGTGGCATCAGCAAAGCAAATGCCCGTTGGATTTACCCAGATGCTTTTGGTGACTTTGTGATTTGGTGTCATATACTCTGTATTTTTCACTTGTTTTTTTTTGCCATTTGCACGATTTGTTCACAAACAAGAGGAAAACTGCAGATGGTGGAAATCCCAGCAACACACACAAAGTGCTGGAGGAACCCAGGAGGCCAGCTGAAGGGTTTCAGCTTGAAATGTTGACTGTGCTTTTTTCCATAGACGCTGCCTGGCCTGCTGAGTTCCTCTGGCATTTTGTGTGTGTTGTGCAATTTGTTCCTTTTTCCTGCCCACTGTGGTCTTGATGCCTTTTCTTTGAACGAGTTCCACGCTTTTTTAGTTTTGTGGCTGGCTGTGGGAGATGAATCTCAGTGTTGTACACTGCATGCATACTTTGATAATAAAGGAACTTTGAATCTTTGATTTTAACAGATTGACAGGTGGAGGCAATCCCCTCTCTCTACCAGCAACACCACCTCCACCTTTTGATCTTGAAAAGTTTATTTATTAAGCTCAGGTTTTTTGGTGAAACATATTTGGATCCTGAAATCTTAAATATTAAGGAAACATTTATTTGTCGCATGTACGTTGAAGTATCAAAACATGCAGTGAAATGAGTCATTTGCACAAAACAACTAACACTGTCTGAGAATGTGCTGGGGGCAGCCTGCAAGAGTTGCCATGCTCCCAACGTCAACCCACAACCCGTACATCTTTGGACTGTGCGAGGAAACCCATGGGGTCACAGGGAGAATTTACAAACTCCTTGCAGACGGTGATGGGATTTGAACCCTGGTCGCCGATGCTGTAATAGTGTTACGCTAACTGTTACACTACCGGGCTGCTCCATGGTTTGATTAATTCTGGTGATTTAATGAAAACTCTATACTTTGAGGGACACTAATGCACCTGAGGAGAAAGTGATCTCATTGGTGGATGGGTCAGTAACTGGGCAACACAGGTTTAAGGTTAGGAGTAGAGGATAGAACATCGAGCGTAAAACAGTCCAACATAGGAATGTGCCATTCGGCCCACAATGTCTGTGCTGAACACGATGTTGAATTAAGCTAGGTTGCTCCTATCTGCGCATGACCCCCATCTCTCCATTCCCTGAATATTCACGTGTCTGTCAAATAGCCTCTTAAGCACCTCTATAGTATTTCCCTCTACCACCGCCCCTAGCACCCATCACTCTCTGTGTCAAATAAATAAATAAATAAATAACAACTTGCCCCACTCATCTCCTTTAGACAGTTCCTCTCTCTGATTTTGAATATGTAACCTCTGGTTCTTAATAATTTTACCCTTCCCTCCAGTCTCTCAGCTTCTGATGCTCTGGAGAAAATGATGCAGGTGTCCAACCTCCTCTTATAGTTAATATCCTCTAACCCGGGCAGCATCCTGGTAAACCTTTTCTGCACCCTCTCCAAAACATTCACCTAAACCTTCTGTTGTTGGTAGAATCACATATGGTTATGAGATAGAATACAGGTGTGAGATAGATCAGCTTGTTGAGTGGTATCACAATAACAACTTCACATTCAACATCAGCAAGACCAAGGAATTGATCCTGGACTTCACGAAAGAGAAGTCGAGAGTATACACACCAGCCTTCATTGATGGATCAGTGGAGAGGGTGAGCAGCTTTGAGTTCCTGGGTGTCAGCATCACTGAGGATGCATCACTAAGAAGGCATACCTACTTTATTAGGAGTTCGAGGGGATTCAGAATGTTATCAAAGACCGTTGCAAATTTATAGAGTACAGTGGAGAGCGTTTTGGCTGGTTGCATTACAGCTCGGTATGGAGGCTCCAGTGCTGCGATGAGAAGCTGCAGGAGTTGTAGAATCAGCAATTCCATCATGGGCACCAGCCTCCCCACCATCGAGGACATCTTAAGAGAACAGCATCTACCACTGAGAACTCTCACCATCAGGGACATACCCTCTTCTCATTACTACCATCGGGAAGGAGGTACAGGAGCCTGAGGACCCACACAAAATGAGCTAAGAACAGCTCCATCCTCTCCACCATCCGATTTCTGAATGGACCATGAACTCTACTTCATTATTCCTTTCTCTTGCACTATTTATTATATAATTTATTGTAATTTTATTTTTGTACTGTACTGTACTTGAAGCTGAATCATCTGCAGCTCAACATTAGTAAGACAAAGGAGATGGTGATGGAGACTAAACTTGCACTGCCCCTGTTACTACTGATGGTGAGGACATGGGTGTGGTGAGGACCTACAAGTACCTGGGGGTGCACCTGGATGACAGACTTGAACCAACACAGAGGCCATGTACAAGAAGGGCCAGAGTTGCCTCGGCTTCCTAAGGAGACTGAGGTCCTTTGGACTATGCAGGCCTCTCCTTCACATGTTCTACCAGTCTGTTGGCGACAGTCCAATCTTCAATGTGGTGGTGTGCTGGGCAATGACATCAACACAGGTGATGCCAACAGGCTCAATAAACTGATTAGAAAGGCTGGCTCTGTTTTAGGAGTCTGTGGTAGAACAAAGGACCTTATGGAAAATCCTGGCAATTCTGGACAATGTTTCTCACCCTCTGCGTGCCACCTTGGCTGAACAGAGGAGCACTTTTAGTAATAGACGAAGACAACTGCACTGTTCCAAAGAGTGCTATATGAGATCATTCTTGCCCTCAGCCATTAGGTTCTACAATAAGTCAACCTTTAGCCAGGAAAGTGATGACCCCCTCCTGTTAGACTGTTTGTGGTAACTTGTTTTTTTTTCTTTCTTACTTCTCTTCTAATATTTGTATATCTGAGCACCCATAATGCTACTGTGATACTGTGATTTCCTTTGGGATCAATAAAGTATTTATCTGTCTATCTATCTCTGCTGCTGACACAGTATAACAATTTTCATAACATATAAGTCAACGCTCCTCCAAGTGGACCACAATGTTGTTGTGGTTTGGAGGCTTACGTGCCTCAGTGACCCGGAGAGCTATGTTGGCTGGAGTCAGGGCATTGTGCTTTAGCGTTTGTTAGGGTCAGTTATGCCAAACAGGTCAAAGGGTAGAGGACGGTTTAAGAGTGGTCCACTGGCCCTTCAGGTTCGGGGGTTTAGCTCAGTGCTAACAATCAAGACTGGTCAAACAAATATGGAAACCCTTCTGCATTTGAGTGTGACGGTGTTCCTGAGTCTCCACCCGGGACTAGCATGACCAACGGGAGGGAAAATCGAGAAGAAGCTACCAACACAATGAAGGAAGCTGTGAACGCCACCAGAGATGGAGGACCTTCATTACTGCCCTAAATGCCGGCAACATAATGGGCAAAGGAGACATAAATCAATGACAATTAATTTGATTCTGATTCTGAGGCAAAACATTTTCCTGTGAGCAATGATGATCAGAAACTCACTCCATGGAGGGAATCAAATAAAGTCAATCAATCCTTTCAACTGCAATGGATAGGCAGGTGAAAGGAGAAAAAAAAACACTGGAAAGTTAAGGTAAATTTATTTTTGAAGTACGTATATCTCACCATATACTTACAAAGTTCTGGAGGAACTCAGCTGGTCGGGTGACATCTATGGAAAGGAATAAACAGTCAATGTTGATGAACAGTTGTGATGAGGGATCTTAGCCCATACGTTGACTGTTTATTCCTCTTCATAGATGCTGCCTGACCTGCTGAGTACTTCCAGTATTTTGCAAGAGTTACCTGGATTTCCATTGTCTGCAAAATCTCTGGTCTTTATAAAGTCCACTATAGTACAGAGTGGTCAAATTGGTCATAGTGTTGCTACTACTGAGATAATGATGAGGACTGTGCCAGTTGCTTCAAGAACCGAATGGTTGAAGGGGAGTAGGTGGAGTGGGACTTCAGGCTTCTGTTCCTTCTGCCCGTTGGTAGCCGTGAGAAGATGGCACAGCCCAGATGGTGGCAATCTTTCAAAATAGATGTTGACTTCTTGTGGCAGCACCTCCTGTAGATATTAACAATGGTAGGGGGGATGTCACAATATACTACCTTGAGATTCAATTTCTTGCAGGTATTTACTGGAAAACAAATAAATACAATAGAATTTATAAAATATATATATATATACATAAATTCTAACAGACAACTAATGTGCAAAAGAAGGCAAGGTAATGAGGAATAAGCTTGGGAATTGGGTAGAATCAATTGTTCTCCAGGGAACTAGCAAAGATTTGATGGCATGAATGGCCTCATTCTGGGCCATGATAATCCTGATAAGAGGTCAGTCATGTGAAGCAGTAATGCTGTTTTTCTCAGCTGATGTCAGAACAACATTTTGCATTTTCATTTAAAGTTTTAAGCAATTGCATTTTTTTGCTTTAGATTCTTATTAATCAACATGTTCATTAATTATCCATGCACTAATTATCTTTGTAATGCAGTATTTATCCATTTAGTAATTCTCTGCATAGTAATTATCTGTGCAATAGTTATCCATGTAGTAATGATCCGTAGCATATGGTAATTATCTATACAGTAATTATCAAAACAATATGATAACTCTCTGTGTAATACAATAATTATGCACGTAATTGGATGTTTTTCCATGCAATGATTATTTATATAAAGCCATGATTATCTATGAGGCAATGCCGATGTAATACTTTCATTATCTGTGTGACAATTAACCATGCATCATTTTTTTCTTATGACAGTTATCCATATGATCATTTCCTGCCTAATTTCTCTGGTGAAAGTTTATGATCTTTACTTCAAGTTTTTATTTTTGACTCACTCTTTTCTCTCTCAGAGCTAGAATCAAATTGTGTTGTGATTACTGTTGGCTAAGTGCTCCCTGTCTGATAATTGGCTCAATACACATCAAGTCTTCTGCTGATTTGCTGGCAGAAGAAAATGATCATTCTAAGATAAACTGAGTAGCCTTGAAAGTTTGTGAGGACTTCTCTGGTCCCACTGTTGCCTCTGGTAGTTTACAAGAATTACCTGGGTACTAATGACTTCAATGTAAACGCTACATCATCTTTGGTTCTTCCTATGCAGCCCAGCTGGTACTGTATGCACTAATCCAGTCTTGCATATGTACAACAGAACCTAGGGCTGTGTACAGCCCTGGTCAGGTCTGTGTATTCACATGCTCAAGCTAATGGCACCTGAATCCAGGTGTTTCATAGAATCTATAGTGATGTATTCTACTTCATAGAATAAGGCCCTTTGGCCCATCTAGTTTATGCTGACCTGATGTTCTACCTAGTCCCATTGACCTCCACCCAGACTATAGCTCCATCCAAACTATGTACCTATTCAAACTTCTATTGAATGTCCCAACTGGACCTTTATCTACTGCTCGTACAACCCTCTGAGTGAAAATGTTCTCCATCAGATTCCGCTTTCACCTTAAACCTATAATCTTTAGTTCTAGTCTCACCCCAGCTTCTATACATTTACCCTACCTATACCCCTCATAATTTTGTACATCTCTATCAAATCTCTCCTCACTCTCCTGCACTGCAGGGAATTAAGTCCTAACTTACTCAGCCTTCCCCTGTAACTCAGGGCCTCAAGTCCTGACAAAGTCCCTGTAAATATTCTCTGCTCTCTTTTGAGCTTTTTGATGTCTTTTCTGTAGGTAGATGACTAGAACTGTACACAATACTCCAAATTTGACCAATTGCTGATTTATATATTGTGAAGTATTACAGTACTTCATGACACATATCATTTTCATTTTCGAATGTTAACACAGGCATCACTATCCTTGTAGTAGTGTGATCACTAGAGCTGGGTATGAGACAAGTTTGGTTAAGAGGTTGTCTACTGGTAGGTTTTCAGATGGCTGTGGAGGCCCCTTCACCACATGCTCATTGCCGTGGGATTTAATCTGGGATGTTAGAGTGGACTCTCTTAATGGAGAATGCCCGTATGTGACTTCGCTTAATGTGGGGAGGCTGATGCATGGGCAGTCCTTGACAGATTGGGGTCAGGGTCAATGGCCTGGAATGTAAGATGACCGGGGATCCTTCGCTGCTGCAGCCTTCCTCTACCCTCATTGCCGTTGTGATGTGTCATCATCTTCCACTAGCTCCACCATCGAGGTCTTGCTTATCGCTATCTGGAATGCATTCTGTGGTGTCCGCTGGTCCTGAATATCCCCCCAGATAAACACAAGAACACTGTGTGCTCTTTCTCCAGGGACATCTGCGAACAGATGTAATCCAGGAAGAAAGACAATCCGCTCGGACAGAACCATTGACAGTCTGCTGCCTGGACAATGAGTGACCATCTTGGCCATATTCACATTTTTCCAAAGCACCACTGCCCTATTGGATCTTGGTTAGATGGAGAAATACCAGAAAACTGGAGGGATTCTAATCTGATGTGCCATTATTTTAGAAGAGTTGCCAAGTCAAATCAGGTATTCACAGACCAGATTCTAATATCAGAGATGAGACAGTGAGAGACTGGTTCTGCCTGCATTTAGACAGACAAGGACTGATTAGCGATAGTCAGCATGACCTTGTGGCTGAGAAATCATGTCTCATGAATTTGATCAAGTTTCTTTGAAGAGGTGACCAAGAGGAATGGTGAAGACAGGGCAGTAGATACAAGACTTGAGGACTTGAATTACAGGGAGAGGCCGAATAGGTTAGGAATTTACTCCGTGGAGTGCAGGAGAATGAGAGAAGATTTGATAAAGGTATACAAAATTATGAGAGGCATAGATTGGTTGAATGTAAGCAGGCTTTTTCCACTGACTTTGTGTGGGACTAGAATTTGAGATTATAGTTGAGGGTAGAAGGTGAAATGTTTAAGGTGGGCATGAGGAGGAACTTTTGCTCAGAGTATAGTGGGAGTATGGAATGAGCTGTCAGTGAAAGTGATGGACATGGATTTGATTTCAACATTTAAGAAAAGTTTGGATAAATACATGCATAGGAGGGCTATGGTCCTGGTGCAGGTTGATGGGATCAGGCAGAATAATAGTTCAGCACAGGCTAAGGGCTTATTTCTGTGCTGTAGTGTTCCAGATGCTGGGTACGTGTTCAGGAACAGTTATTACCCTTCAGCAATCAGGCTCGTGCGCCAGTGTGAGATTCACTCTACACTGAACTGATTCAAGGACTCTACGGCTCATGTTTTCAACATTATTTATTTATTTTTATTTAGTGTTTATTTTGCATAGTTTGTATTTCTTTGCACTCTGGTTGTTTGTCCATCTTTGTGCGTAGTTTTTCATTGATTCCATTGTATTTATTTGCATCTACTGTGAATGCCTGCAAGAAAATGAATGGCAGAGTAGTTTATGGTACATCTACTTGAAAATGCAAATATCTAATCAGCCAGTCCTGTGGCAGCAACTCAGTGCATAAAAGCATGCAGACATGGTCAAGAGGTTCAGTTGTTGTTAAGACCAAACATTAGAATGGGGAAGAAATGTGATCTAAGTGACTTTGGCTGTGGAATGATTGTTGGTGCCAGACGGGGTGGTTTGAGTATCTCAGAAACTGCTGACCTCCTGGGATTTTTACACACGATGGTTTCTGGAGTTTACTGAGGATGGTGCAAGAAACAAGAAAACATTATATGAGTGGCAGCTCTGCCGGCAAACACGTTTGTTAATGAGAGAGGTCAGAGAAGAAAGGTCAGACCGGTTCAAAATAATAAGAACATGACAGTAACTGAAATAATCACATGTTACAACAGTGGTCGACAGGAAGGCATCTTTGAACATATCGAACCTTGAAGTGGATGGGCTACAGCAGCAGAAGACCACATACGTTTACTCAGTGGTCACATTATTAGGTACAGGAGGTACCTACGTGTCTCCTGTACTTGTGTGTATGTAGTTAGTAAGTCTAAGGATGACACCAAAGTTGGTGGTGTAGTGATCTAAGTCTACAACAGGGTCTAGACCAAGGGTTCCCAACCATTTTCTTGCCATGGAACCCTATCATTAACTGAGAGGCCAATGGACCTCAGGTTGGGAACCCCCTGGTCTAGACCATCTGGGAAAATGGGCCATTTCTTAGCCCATGCAATTTATGCAATTTAACTTTCACACTGAGGGTATTTAGAGTGAGCTGCCAGAGGAAGTGATAGATCTGGGCACAGTTATTACATTTAGAAAGACAAATGGGTAGGAAAGGTTTGGGGGGGCATGAGGTAAATACAGGCAAACTGCACTAGCTCAAGTAGGTTAGAAGGGCTGAAGGTCAGGCGAAAAGCAAGCACCAGATCCCCACAACCTCCGCACCGGATGACTGAAGCGTGGGGGCTGAAGAGCAGCTCCTTCAACCACTCTGCCTTTGCAATCTGTGTTGTCACTTGAAACTATTTGTCTATTGACTCACCTCTGGCAGATGTACATGCGAATGCCCTTTATTGCTGCATTTAATTCGCCATTGTCCTGTGTGCATTGAATATGAAAAATTGATGACAAATTAGAAGCAGCTGTTTAAATAACGATGTGTTTAAGCATTCTATTGTTGGATTTAAACACAGAGGAAGCTTTGAAAGAAGAGAGAAAGGAATACATTTTTATTTATTTATTTTAAGGATTTCAGTAGCCCCAGTAAAATTGCTTTAATTGCTTATTCTTAGTAGTCAAGTCGAGGGTGCGTAATTGGTGCTGGGGCTAGGCCAGACTGGGTGGAGTGACAGCTCCCGTAACTTCTACCAAACCTACCAGCACACTTTTTCCCACTGTCTAAGGACACACTTTCCAAATTTACTGACTTCATAGGCAGCTTATTTAAACTTATTTATTGATCATCCACAAGACCCTGTACATCAATAGAAAGCACACCAGTGTCTAAGAAAGGATGTGCTGGCATTGGAGAGGGTTCAGAAGAGGCTCACAAGAATTATTCTGGGAATGAATGGGCTAAAGTATGTGGAGTGTTTGATGGCTCTGAGCCTGTAATTAGAAAAATGAGGGTGGATCTCATTGAAATAGTGGAAGACTTAGATAGACTGGATGTAGATAGGATAGAGCCATAGTCATAGTCATAGAAAAGTATAACACTGAAACAGGCTCTTTGTCCCATCTAGTCATGCTGAACCATTTAAACTGCCTAAACTACACCAGGATCACAGCCCTCCATATCCCTTCCATCCAGGTACCTACTCAAACTTCCCTTAAACATTGAAATCAAGCTCACATGTATCGCTTGTGCTGGCAGCTCATTCCACACCTGTGGTGAACTATGTGCCTGTCGGGACACGCCCCTGCTGACTGCTCCTGTGGCTCCTCCCACAGGCCCCTGTATAAAGGAGACCTGCGGCCTGAAGCTCGGCCTCAGTCTCCAAGACCTTGTATGATAGACACTCACTCCTGGTTCCTTCTTCCAGTCAATAAAAGCCGATATCTCGCCTACGTCCCAGTGTGAGTTATTGATGGTGCATCAACACCCTCACAACCTCTGAGTGAAGAAGTTTTCCTTCACGTTTCCCCTAAACATTTCACCTGTCACCCTTAAACTAAGACCATTTGTTGCAGTCCCACCAACTTCAATGGAAAAAGCCTGTTTGCATATATCCTATCTATACCCCTCATAATTTTATATACCACTGTCAAATCTCTTCTCAATTGTTACTGTTCCAGGGAATAAAGTCATAACCTATTCAATCTTTCCATGTTTCCTATAGTGGGGAATTCTAGGACTAGAGGGCACAGCCTCAGAAAACAAGAATTTTTCTCTAAAAAAAAAGAGATGAAGAGAAATTTCTTCAGACAGAGTGTAATGAATTTGTGGAATTCATGGCCACAGGCAGCTGTAGAGGCCAAGTCATTTGAGGTTGATGGGTCCTTGATTAGTAATGGTGTCAAAGATTACAGAAAGAAGGCCCAGGAGAGTGACGTTGAGAGAGATAATAAATCAGCTATGATGAAATGATGGAGCAGGCTCAATGGGCTGAATGGCGTAAAGCTGCTCCTATGTCTAATGGTCTTATGTCCTTTATGAACAATATTCTTGACAAGTTTTTCACTGTATCTCTATACATGTGACAATATTCCACTTCCAATTCCACTTCAAAGGTTAAGCTTCTTTGATTTGTCACCAAACACTCTGATAAACATTTACATACTTTGGGTTGAAATTATCCTGACCTGACAGCATCAGGGTATGTTATGATAACTCCCATGCACAGGAATCCCGTAGGATCTATAGGAGGCATTGCCTCAAGAAGGTGACATCCATCGTTAAAGATCCCCACCATCTGGGCCATGCCAAATCTCACAGCTACCAATGGTTAAGTGGTACAGAAGCCCAAAGTCCCACACCACCAGGTTCAAGAACAGCTACTGTACTTCACTTCAACCAACTGGCACAATTGTAATCACTACCTCAGTACTCCCCACTTTGACGTCTTTTCACTAAAATACACAATTTTGTTCTAATTCTGTTCTTTCTTGTGTATAATTTGTTTTTTCTCGTGAAGGAAGCTTGTCGGTAGCTATGTGTCTGTCATGTTGCTCAAGTTTCTCATTGCACCATTGTTTACGTAGTCAGAAGGCAGTGAAAGTGTGGAACAAGCTGCCATTCGATCTCAACATTTAAGAGAAATTTAGGTAGGTACATAGACGTGAGTGGTGTGGGGGGCTCTGGTCTGGGTGCAGGTCGATGGAATTGGGCAGATTAATAGTTTGGTATGGAGTAGACAGGCTAAAGGGCCTGCTTCTATGCTGTGGTGTACTATAACTCTGTGAGTCTGTGTACTTGTGCACATGACAATGAACTGAATTTGAAATTCACCAATGAGCCCATCTTCGGTGTAAAGGAATTTCAACGCAGTTCTGTTTAAATAACCAGTCCCTTATCTTGTAACCATTCATAGTGTTACATAGTCATTGAGCCATACAAGATAGAAGCAGGCCATTTGGTCTATCACATCCAAAGTCAGTCAATTCAATATAAAATTTATTACTGAAGTAGTTACTTTACAGTATCATACCTTCAGATTAATTTACTTACAGGAAAATAAAGAAATACAATAACATTTATGGAAAACTGTACACAAACAACTAAAATGCAAAACAAGACAAATTGTGCAAGTAAAAAATACCGGGAACATGAGTTGTGGAGTCCTTGGAAGTGAGTTCAGAGGTTGTGGGATCAGTTCAGTGTTGAGGTGAGTGAAGTTATCCACACTGGCTCAGGAGCTGGATGTGTGGAATCAGTTCAGTGTTGAGGTGAGTGAAGTCATCCACACTGGTTCAGGAGTCTGATGTGTGGAATCAGTTCAGTGTTGAGGTGAGTGAAGTTATCCACACTGGTTCAGGAGCTGGATGTGTGGAATCAGTTCAGAGTTGGGGTGAGTGAAGTCATCCACACTGGTTCAGGAGTCTGATGTGTGGAATCAGTTCAGTGTTGAGGTGAGTGAAGTTATCCACACTGGTTCAGGAGTCTGATGTGTGGAATCAGTTCAGTGTTGAGGTGAGTGAAGTTATCCACACTGGTTCAGGAGTCTGAAGTGTGGAATCAGTTCAGTGTTGAGGTGAGTGAAGTTATCCACACTGGTTCAGGAGTCTGATGTGTGGAATCAGTTCAGTGTTGGGGTGAGTGAAGTTATCCACACTGGTTCAGGAGTCTGATGTGTGGGATCAATTCAGTGTTGAGGTGAGTGAAGTCATCCAGGCTGGCTCAGGAGGCTGATGGTTGTAGGTAATAACTGTTCCTAAACCTGGTGGTGTGAGTCCTCAGGTTCTGTACCTTCTTCCTGATAGCAGCAATGAGAAGAGAGCATAGCGTAGATGGTGGGATGCTGCTTTCTTGTGGCAGCAATCCTTGTAAATGTATCAATGGTGGGGAGGGCTTTGCCAGTGATGGACCAGCT
The DNA here is from genome assembly GCF_030144855.1 of Hypanus sabinus. Classification (NCBI taxonomy): domain Eukaryota; kingdom Metazoa; phylum Chordata; class Chondrichthyes; order Myliobatiformes; family Dasyatidae; genus Hypanus; species Hypanus sabinus. The sequence continues at coordinate 168,963,037 of NC_082713.1, forward strand.
GTATCCAGCACTTTATGTAAGAGCTTTTTTATTCCTGAGAATTGATGTTTCCATACCAGCCTGGAATGCAACCTGTCAGGATACCCCTCACTATGTCCCTATAGGAGTTTGTCAAAGATTTTGGTGAACATGCCAAATCTATACAAACATCTAAGAAAGTAGAGAAGCTGTCATGCCTTCTACGTGTTGGTCCTAGGACAGATTCTCTGATATGATAGTCCCAAAGAACTTCAAGTTACTGAACTTCTCCATCACGGGCATCCATTTTTATTGGGCCATTCTCACCCATATGTAGGGAATTCAGGAGCTCATCGAGACACTAAAGGCAGACACTGCTTCCACCATTTTCTCAGGGAGTGCACTTCCGAAGTTACCACCCGTTGATATTAATCTCAGTAAACAATGCTGATTGTTTCCAAAACTAGAGAGGTATCGGCTGCTCAAAGGGTTAAGTGTGCTTGTGGCCTGCCGAAGTCAAAGACAAAATCGCATTGTGCTACTGAGCACAAATCCCTTATTAGATCAGTCTGAGTCCATTGTTCCCTATCCCACGCAATCAGAGAGCAAACTCCGAGCCAGCATTGAGTAGGAACGTTTGAGTTTTATGGCAGTGTGCTTCTTTTATACTAATTGGATTGAAATACTTTCCAATTGACTTTCAGATTAAGACTTCTTGCTGCCTGCAGCACAGTCTTATTAAGCTGCCGCAATTCCTTGATTTGTAGCACAGTAACGCTACTTCCCTGTCAACTTCTTTGGTAGGACCTGGAAGCATTGCACAATTGAGAGGGAATGGTTGGCATTGAGAGTTGCTGCAAATGATAAAATTTCGCTGTGGCTGAGTGAGGGGTCATGTGGAAAACTGTGCTTAATTTTCTGAGTGGCTCGAAATGTACTAGCGAAAATTGGGAGCAATCTCAATCAATGCTCATTGTTTCCAAAGCAGGAGTGATTGTGGGAAGATTGGAAGATTGTGAACATACTTAGATCATTGTGTTCCCTTCTGGTTGTCTCATCATAGGAAAGATGTGGAAGATTTAGAGGGGGTGCAGAGGAGATTTAGCAGAACGCTGCCTGGATTAGAGGGTATGAGCTATAAGGACAGTTGGACAGACTTGGGTCCTTCTGCCTGGAATGTCAGAGACTGAGGAGTGACCTGATAGCAGTTTCTATCTATGGCAGGGTGGAGATATGTCTCTACCAAAGGAGGTGTAAGCTGCTCCTTCTCTCCACTAGCCTGCAGATCATCCCTGGGCAAGGTGTAGCACCTGCTTAGCCACCTTCCCGTCCCCTCACCCCTGATCAGGGTCACGTGAGGCCATGGGAGCAGGTGGTGGATGGTCGTATGAGCAACTGGTGCATATCACAGGTCCTGGTTATGGGACCACTTAGGCAGACAATCTCTGAAGAGTACTGATAATGGCTGGGGTCACCCATCTTGTAAAGACACTGCCCAAAAGAAGAAATAGGCAAACCATTTCCTGTAGAAAAATTTTGCCAAAAACAATCATGATCATGGAAAGAACATGATCGCCTTCATCATACGACATAGCACATAAGAAATGAGCAAGATAGGATAGGTGGTCTGATCTTTTTCCAAGGGTAGAAATCTTAAGTACCAGAGGTCATGTATTTAACGTGAGAGAGGAAGTACGTAAAAGAGATAATTGGAACAAGTTTTTACACAGACAGTGGTGGGTGTCTTGAATGAGCTGCTGGGGATGTGGTAGAGGCAGATGCAATAGAAGTGTTTAAGAGGCTGTTAGCCACATGAATATGCAGGAAATGGAGGGATAAGGGTCATGTGCAGATGGAAGAGATTTAATTTAATTCAACATCATGTTCAACACAGACATTTTGGGCCAAATCGCTAGTTCCTGTGTTGGACTGTTTAAACTGGTTTTCCCCAGTTGTTGACCCATCCACCAATGAGATCACTTTCTCCTCAGGAGCATGAAGGTCCCTCAAAGCTAAGAGTTTTCATTAAATCAGCAGTATTAAGCAAACTATGCATCAGCAACCAGGGTTCAGTTCCCACCATTGTCTGCAAGAAGTTTGTACATTCTCCCTGTGACCACATGGGTTTCCTCCATTTGCTTTGGTTTCCTCCCACAGTCCAAAGATGTACGGGTTATGAGCATGAGGTGTTGGTGCACTTGTAGGCTGCCTTTAGCATGCCCTTGGACTGTGTTTGTCATTAACGCAAATGATTCATTTCTTTGCACATCAGAGGTGTTGAACTGGGGCCGTGATTGTTTTCTCCGATAGATATAGAAAACCTGTGGCATTATTCTGGAGAAAAGCGGTGTGAATCCATTTTGGCATTTTGGAAGAGATAAAAAACTGCCGATACTGGTGATGGGAGTTAGTGTGAGTGTAGGAAAACCTGGGTAGATGAGGAGGAACAAGAAAGTGAGGGTGGAGTGAAATATACTGAAAGCTGGAGAATTCACTGATCACACCATTGGGAGTGGGTTACCCAAGGGGAATATGATATGTTGTTCCTGGGAAAGGAGATGGGAATATGGGTGGAGAATAAAAAGGGATTAGTGTAGGGGTGATCTAAATGGATGCTTGATAGTCAGTATGGACTTGATGGGCTGAAGGGCCTGTATCTATGCTGTATGACACAACCTTCCATACTGTTGTTGCCGGTGTTGTTCTGCTGAACATTGTGGGCACGCTATATTGGGCACTGATATGCATGGCAACACTTCCCTCAGCACAACCTAAGATTTTGTTGTTATTCATGCAAATATTAATAATCAATATATTTCACTGTATGTTTTGATGTATATGTAATAGATATATCTGCATCTGAATAGGATTTATATTTAAGTACAGAGGGTTCCCAAAGAGCTTGGGCAGGTGCTGACTTTTGGATAAGGTGTTGGAGTTCTGAAGGTGTAGAGTTCTTTGGTACTGGGATGATGGTGGCTGATTTGAAGCATGTGGGGACAGCAGCCTGGATGAGTGAAGAGTTGTAGATGTTTGTGATGATGTCAATGAGCTGGTGTGCTCACTCCCTGGGAAGTTGTCTGGCCTGGCTTAATGGGGGTTGAGTCTTCGCAGAGCCATTCTCATGTCTGCTGTTGTTACAGAGGGTGGCTGCTCACCGGAGAGCTGGGGAGGTGTGGGGGCACAGTGTTAGCTTTCATGGCCTACATTATGTTCATGCCTCAAAGCAAGCATAAAGGTTGTTTAGAGCATCAGGGAGGAGGCGCCACTGGTACAGTCAACACTCTTTTTCCTTGAGTAGTCAGCGATGCCCTTGATGCCCAGCCACATACACTGGGGATCATTATCAGACAGGTGCTCCTGAATTATTTTGTGCATAGGTTGCCTTTGCCCTCTTGATGCCTAAGAGGAGGTTTCTCCTGGCCCCTCGGAGAGCTGGACTTGAAGGAAGCATCTGGGGCTTTTAGTAGGAAGAGCTCCTTTGCGTTCAGCCAGGGCTTGAGGCTTGACTGTGACATGACAATTCTTGAGGTACCATCATTGTCTACACACTTACAGATGTAGCCAATGACAGATGGGGCATATTTCTTGAAGTCTAGGTCTTCTCCATTTGTGCTGACCTCTGTGAACATCTGGCAGTTAGCCTGTCCTAAGCAGTCCTGGACTATAGATTTCACTTCATTTAGCCATACAGTGATGGTCCACTTGACTGGTTTCTCCATTTTCAGCAGTGGTTGGTATGCTGAAGATGTGGTCAGAGAGGAGAAGATGGGGGTATGGGATGGCTTTGTAAGTACTGTGTCTGTTTGTATAAACATAATCTAGTCCGTTCGTTCCCTGAGTGGTGACACGTTGGTGGAATTTGGACAAAATGTCCTGTTGGTTAATATGATTGAAGTCTCCTGCAATTATGAAGAGACTGTCCGGATGCTTGTTCTGTAGAGAGCTGGTGATATTGTAAAGCTCTCTCAGTGTTGGCATTCACACTGGGGGGGGGGGGTGCAGGGGCTATAAACAGCAGTGATGAACACAGTGATAAATTCCCTGAGCAGGTAACGTAGCTGTCACATAACTGCAAGAAGTTCAGTTTCCGCAGACAGTGGACTACAGATAAGTTTATGCACCGAAACATTTTATCCAGAGCATATTACATTATGGAATCTTGCTGTGCCCCGACCAGCTGTTAAACATTCTGGGACATCCTTAAAAGATAGGAAGTGGGAGAGGAACGGAAATTTTGCTGAAGCGGGGTTGTTTGTTGAGGCAGGATCATTTATCAGAACTGTGCTCTTTAATTAGGCGAGGTAACATGCAGTCCCACAATACAGCAGCGTTTATATGTGGACAGAAGACTGAACAGATACTAAGCTGCATTATGGCCCAGTTTCTGACACAGGCTGTTAATTAGATTTTCTTGCTCAAAGACCCAGCTCCCTGACAATACAACCCTCTGTCTGAGACCTCTCATAGTCCTAATTAGAAAGAGCAGATCTCGGTGATTAAACATCCAATCTGTTGTTATGGTCATTCTTTGGGATTTAACCAGGTTAGATTTGAGGCTGCTTCTTCCCGTCCATGTGAGAATGATAGCGAGTGAGACATCACTCTGGGCTTGACAGAAATTGGCAATAAATTGGATTGGGTCTGCAATTCTCCACTCTCACTCTGCAGGGCATTTTTAAAATCCACATTTAAACATGATACACAGGACATCACTGGTAAGGCTCGGGTTCATTGGTATATTTTATTTTCCCTTGGGAAGGTGGGGGTGAGCAGACTCTTAGGACTGGTCAGTCTCTCTGGTAAAGGTGTTCATGGGGAAGAAATTATACAACCTGGGTTGGTGTATGACATTTGTTTTAAAGATTAAAGTTTTTGTCACATGTACATTGAAACATACTGTGAAATGTGTTGTTTGCATCAACAACCAGCAAAGTCTGAGGATGTGCTGGGAGAGCCTGCATGTGTCACCACACTTCTAGTACCAACATAGTATGCCCACAATTCACTAACCCTAACCCCAAATGTATGCCTTGGAACAGTGGGAGGAAACCTAAGCGTCATGGGGAGAACGTACAAACCCCTTATAAACAGCGGCGTGGGAATCTTTCTATTGCTGGTGCTGGAAAGCATTATACTAACCTTTACACTATTATAAGCTGGGGGAATGTTCATTGCCTGACTCTTGCATGGATGAATGTGGCTCATCACTTATCAACCCGTGCCTTAAACACAAGAGATTCTGCAGATGCTGGAAATCCAGAATAAAAGTACTAAACACAAAATGCTGGAGGAACTCAGCAAGTCAGGCAGTATCCACAGAAAGGAATAAGCCGTTGGTCTTTTGGTCTGAGACCCTTCATCACAGGATATGGTGTCACAGCTGCAGAGAAAGTACAGTACAGGCAGACAGATAAGGTCCAAGGGCCATAACCAGGTAGATTGTGAAATCAAGTGATCATCTTATCATACAAGAGGTCTGTTTAATAGTCTATAACATTGGAATGGAGGCTGTCCTTAAACCTGGTGTTACGTGCTTTCAGGCTTTTGTATCTTCTGCCTGATGGGGGAGGGGAAAAGAAAGAATGTCTCTTCTAATGTTATAATGGAAGGAAAGTCTTTGATGAAGTTATTGAAGATGGTTGGGATTTGAGAAACTGCCCTGAGGAATTCCTGCAGTGATGTCCAAGGATATCTCATAAGCAATTGGACTTACTGAAGAGCTCTTTCAAAGTGCCAGCACAGAGACAACGGACAATGTCAGCATTTACTTTGAGAGGTAATTTTAATGTAAAAGCAAGATACACTGCTGAGGTTTTATAAAGGTGTTGGTCAGACCAAACTTGGAGAATTGTGAGCAGTTTTGGGCCCCATATCTAAGAAAGGATGCGTGGGGAGGTTCACAAGAATTATCCCAGGAAGGAAAGGGATAAATGTTAGGGAGGATTGCATAGGAGCTGCACTTGACGTCTCGGGAGTTCAGAAAATTGCGAGAGGATCTCATTGAAACCTATTGGATACTGATGGCCTGGATAGAGCAGGGAGAAGGAGATGATTCCAATAGTGAGAGTGTCTAGGATCCAGGGGCACAGTCTCAGAATAAAGGATCTCATACAGTCATAGAACACTCCAGCACCGAAACAGGCCATTTGGTCCATCTAGTTAATACTGAAATATTATTCTGCCTAGGCCCATTGACCTAAGACTAGATCATACCCCTCCATGTCCCTCCCATTCATGTACTTATCCAAACTTCTCTTAAATGTTGAAATTGAACCCACATCCACCACTTCCACTGGAAGCTTGTTCCACACTGTCACCATCCTCTGAGTGAAGAAGTTCCCCTCATGTTCCCCTTAAAAGTTTCACTTTTCACCCTTGACCCATGATCTAGACTCACCCAACCTCAGTGGAATGCATGCAATAACGTACGAGGATTATTTGAGGTCATTAGGCCTGTGTTCGATGAAATTCAGAAGACTGAGGGATGATCTCTCAAAACCTGAAGAAAGCCCTGGTGGGTAGAGTGGATGTCCATCAATAGGTGAGTCTAGGATCCAATGGCACAACCTAGGAATAAAGGAACGTCCCTTTAGAAGAGAGATGAGGAGGAATATTTTTAGCCAGAGGGTAGTGAATCTGTGGACAGCGGAGGCCAAGTCATTGGCTGTATTTAAGGCAGAGGTTGATAGTTTTTTGATTGGTAAGGGTTATGGGAAGAAGGCAGGAAAAAATAAAATGAGTCACAATCAAATGGCAGAACAGACTCAATGGGCCGAATAGCCTAATTCCACTCCTATATCTTATGCCTTATGGGTCAAATGTCCATCTTTGGTGCTGCAGCTGGTGCCTGGACGGAGAGCAGAATGAGCTGCTTTCAACCGTAGCTCCCATTAAGCCAGTGTGATTACTCATTCACGAAGGAAGGAAGCACCTTTCATTCAGAAAAATTATTGTGGTTAAATATTTACCTAATCTGCGTATGGCTGTCAGATCCAGAGCTGCCTTGTATAGGACAGCGAGAGACTCGAAGGCTGTTTCCCCATGTGACGCATTGTACATGCTATGAAGTGTCAATATTTGTTGTTCTGGTAGCTTTTCCGTGAAACTAGAGGTTGCCAGATATTAAGTAACATTCTGGCTGCAGTCAAAGTTTGAAGTGGTCCTGGAGCAGAGGGTAAGAGGTTCACTCAGTGCCACACCGCTTCCTGTTGGTGAGACAAAATGGAGGTGGCTGCCATGGTAACTGATCCACCTCTCCATTAGGATGGATGAAGAGGCTCTTTCTGCCCGTTTCCTTTAACCTCAGTGCAGTTTAGTCCAGGGCTTTTCCTCTCCATAGCAACAATCAGCAAAACAACAGAGCTTGAGTTATCAGAAGAGGCTAGAAAACCCTGGGCCTTTCCTCCATAATAGAGTAGGAGGCTGAAACTTAACTTACAGAAGTTTATAAACTCATGAGGGACATCATGATAATGTAGCAGTTGCCATCATGCTATTTCAGCACCAGTAACCCAGGTTCAATCCTGCCTCTGCCTGTAAAGAGTTTGCATGTTTTCCTTGGTACCGCATGGGTTTCCTCCGAGTGCTCTGGTTTTCTCTCACATTCCAAAGACGTACCGGTTAGTAGGTTTATTAGTCACATCGGTCAATTGGGCAACATAGGCTTGTTGGGCCAAGAGGGCCTTTTACTGCGCTGTATCTCTAAATAAATAAAATTAAATTAAAAATTGTTGAGGTGGATGGTCACAGTCTTTACGGGAGTCTAAAATCAGAGAGCACAGATTTAAGGTAGGAAGGGAAAGTTTAAAAGGGCATCTGAGGGATAGGTTTTGCACACAGAAGATGGTGGATGTGTGGAACGAGCTGCCTTAAGAAATGGTAAAGGTGGATACAGTTAAAATATTGAAAAGCAATTTGGACATGATTGAGGTGCAATTACCACCACGATCTATAAGGAGTGTGTATGTTCTCCCCATGACCATGTGGAACCAAAACTTACCTACTTGTGCTCTTAGCTCCGAGTGGAGCACAGGGCATTGATGACCTCCCGTCTCCATTGTCCTCTGAAGTTGATGGTACGGTTGGAGTTCATCAATGCTTCTGCAATCCATTGCATCCACCCTACCCAGGATTGGCTTACACAGCTTCACCAGAGGCCCATTGGTTGGCTCTACCCATTTCCACCTCTCATGCTGAGGGTTTAGGGTTGGACTTTGAGAGGTGTGGACCCAAAATGTTAGCTGTTCATTCCTCTCCATAGATGATGCCTGACCTGGCGAGTTATTACAATGCGGTTTGCAGGAGCTTATTGTGCGACATGACTATGTTTAGTTACTTGTAACCAATTCTTCAGCTGGCAAGTATGTGGAAGATGCAAAATCTTCTTTCATCTCATTAAACCCGCCTGGCTTCTAGAACTCAGCAAGTCAGGCCGCATCAGATGCTGCTTGACATTCTCAGTTCCTCCAGCATTTTGTGTTTGTTCCTCTGGGTTTCCAGCAATGGCTGAATCTCTAGTGTTTATTAGATGTGATGAGATGCCGGACTGGTGCGGCACCGTACTGCAGCAATCAGCGTTATGTCATTACAGCACGGGCCAGCTGGGTTCAGTTCCACCTCTATCTGCAAGCAGTTTCTACGTTCACTACGTGACTGCAAGGGTTTCCTCTGGGGGCTCTGGTTTCCTCTCACATTCCAACAGTTGTGTGGGTTAAATGAATCTCAGGGTAGTATATGGTAACATATGTGTGCTTCATTAATAAATTTACTTTGAACTTTGGGTTAGTAGGTTAATAGGTCACAATGGTGTAATAGGGTGGAGTGGGCTCTTGGGTCAGAGGGCCTGTTACCACATTGTATTTCTAAATGAAAATAAAAATAAAATAAGTGACAATTCTTTCTCGAGCATCCTGCTGTCCGTGTTCACTTGGACTTTGCTCTATTGACAATAATTAACCAGTGACTCTGATTAAAGTTGTAGAGTGAGTGGAGCTTCTGCATGCTTCGTTGCCAAACTATGGGTCAATCGTTTTCCTTCTAGTAATAATAAACAGCCCCTGTGTACACAAATCAAACTCAATAACTGACTTTCATTGGCAGCATTAAACCGAGCTCCCATCTGCCCTCTGCCGTGGGTGTAACAATCCTATGGCTTTGTCTTAGGAGCAGGGAGTTCAGCTCAGTGTCCTGACAAATACTTAACCCTTGGTTCATACCTGAAATCAGACAAATTAATAAAGTGGTTTATTGAGGAAGTAAGGGACAGTGAAAAGCTTTGTTCTTCAAGCAGTCCACACAGTGGATGTCAGTACATCGAGGAAGTACAAGGGAAAAGTACACAGAACATGCCAGCACAGTAAAGACCCTTCGGCCCACCATGTTGTGCTGACCTTTTAACCTACTCTAACCCTTCCCTCATACTTAGCCCTCCATTTTCCTATTATCCACTCCAAGAGTACCTTAAATGCACCTAATGTATCTGCCTCAGCCACCACCCCAGGGCATTCCACACACTCACCTACCTATGCCATCCCTCCCTATACTTTTCTCCAATCTCCTTAAAATGATGCACCCTTGTATTAGCTATTTCTACCCTGGGGAAAAAGTTTCTGGATATCCACTTGATCTATTGCCTCTTCTCATCTTCTGAATAAATGAATGAATTGAATTGAATTAACTTTATTTCTTACATCCTTCACATACATGAGGAGTAAAAATCTTTATGTTACGTCTCCATCTAAGAGTGCAGTGTACAATCATAGTAATTTATAATGGATAAAACAGCCAATGTAACATAGAAATACACTCAAATCAGCGTGAGTTGATCAGTCTGGTGGAAGAAGCTGTCCCGGAGCCTGCTGGTCCTGGCTTTTATGCTGCGGTACCATTTCCTGGATGGTAGCAGCTGGAATAAATTGTGATTGGGGTGACTCAGGTCCCCAGTGATCCTATGGGCCCATTTTAAGGAGATTGTCATTCATTCTTTTGGGATTCTTCTGTTTTCATGAATGTATGTGAAGAGTAAGTGTTTGTATACTGTATACGTTCTCTGATAATAAATGAAACCATTTGGAAGTGTCAGCTCTATAAAACCCTGGTTAGATCACAATGGAATATCGTGTTCCATTCTGGTTGCCCCATTACAGGAAAGATGTGAAGGTTTAGAAAGGATGCAGATTAGGGAGCATGTTTTGTGAGGATAGGTTGTGTGAGTTAGGTCTTACCTCTTTGGAGTGAAGGAGAATGAGAGGGGATTTGGTAGAAGTATACAAGATAATAAGAGGCACTGATGGAGTGACAGAGACTTTCTCCCAAGGCAGAAATGGATAATTCAAGGGTGCATTATTTAAGGTGTTTGGCGGAAAGTATAGGTGGGATGTCAGAGGTAGACATTTTACGCAGAACTATCCGTGTAAAACGCACTTTCATGCGATGGTGGTGGATTCAGATATGTTAAGGACAAGAGAGTGTTGTACTGTTCTATGTTCCTTGAATGTACAACTTGATGCCTATCTGAAAGTTACTTGTGGAATGGTGTGGTTCCTCTGCCTGACACCTGCTGAGATAATACTAAAGGCTTTCTGACAGTATTTCTCTGTCAGTCTCACCTACAGGCAGATCCAGATGGGACATCGCTGCCTTGCCCGAGGTTCCTTGCTCACATGAATACTTTGTCCAACAGTCCACCGACGCCCTGGGATTTCATGAACGCTCCCCGGACCCACTATCCTGAAGCCATTGACAGAGAGCCACGCACATCCACCAGAGAAATCCGGACATCAGCAGGTAGGAAAACTCATCACTGGTGCTTTTTATTTTACTTAGTGCGGCATAGGCCCTTCGGCTCAACAAGCCACACCACCTGGTAACCCAGCTATCTAACCCTAGCCTAATCACAGAACAATTTACAATGACTAACTGTATACCTTTGGACTGAGGGAGGAAGCTGGAGCACCTGGAAGAAACCCACATGCTCACAGGAAGAATGTATAAGCCTTCTTACAGAGGACATGGGACATGAACTCCAGACCTCGACACCTTGAGCTGTTAATAGTGTTGTGCTAACCACTACGCTATGGTACTGTGGCACCCCTTCTGGAGATGTAATGAACAAAAATACAGTTAGCTAAAGATTAGCTTTATTTGTCTCGCATACTGTACTTCGAAACAGCAAAACATACAGAGAAATGCATCCTTTGTGTCAATAACCAACACAGTCCGAGGATGTGCTGGGGCGGCCCGCTGGTGTTACTACACTTCTGGCACCAAAATGGCACGGCCGCACTCATTAACCTTAACCCGTACATCCTTTACAGAATGTGTGAGGGAGATAGAGAAACCCAGTACCTGGAGGAAATCCAGGTGATCGTGGCAAGAACATAGAAACTTGTCACAGACACCAGTGGGAACTGAACCTCGATCGCAGATCACTGGCACTATAAGCATTGTGTTATTCGCTACACCATTTTGTTCCCTGCACCCCTCCCCCCCCCCCCCACCCCGGGACTCAGATTGCAATTAATTGATGAAGAATTCCTGGACGAATGACCATTTTGCTCCATACAACGGTGTTCGCTGTCTGAGACATGTTACCTTAGATTGAACCCAGAGGCAGGTTCAACAAGGACGTCCCAAAATGGAACTGGAAAAGGACCCAAAGGGGATGAATCCATAGTGCACAGGGAAAAGAAAGAATTCAGTAACAATCAGCTGAAAGAACTTAGTGGGTTGAGCAGTATCTATGGGGTGAGAAGAATTCCAGAATCAGAATCAGGTTTATTGTCACTGACATACATATGTCGTGTAGTTTGCTGTTTTACAGCAGCAATACAATGCAATACAAATTATTATATGCTGAAAAATAAATAAATAGTGTAAAAAAAAAAGGAATGATGAGGTAGTGTTCATGGGTTCAGAAGTCTGATGATAAAGGAGAAGAAGATGACCCTAAAACATTGAGTGTGGGTCTTCAGACTCCTGTGCTCCTCGATAATAGTAGTAATAAGAAGTGCCTATGTCCTGGATGATGAGGCCCTTAGTGATGGATGCTGCCTCTTGAAGATGTCCTCAGTGATGAAGAGGCTAGTGCCTACAATGCACCCTCTGCAGCCTCTAGAAATCCTACACTTTGAAGCCTCCTCACCAGACTGTGATGCAAACAGTCGGAACATTCTCCAAAGCACATTGATGGAAAATTTGTTAGTCTTTGGCAACTTTCCAAATCATCTCAAACTCCTAAGTAGAGCGACTGGATCTTTGTGATTGCATCATTGATGACCTTTTTGTTTCAAAGCTCTGCACAATGGACCCACTGAGACACGATGGGTGAAGGTGCATCTAAAGGGAACCGAGGGAGGTGAATGTAAAAGGAATTGGGAAAGAATAAGGAACACAGGGAAAGAGTGGGGAATGGGATTGAAGAACCCCTTCTCTCTGCCCAATACTGACTTTGGAATGAACGTCGTCCTTTGTGCAGTAGCAATGTAGCATTTGACATTAGGGACATTTTGGATAGGCACATGAATGAAAGAAAAATGGAGGGCCATGTGGGAGGAAGGGTTAAATTGATCGAGGAGTAGTTTAAAAGGTCAGAGGGCGAAGGGCAAGTTCTGCATTATATGTTCTATGTTCTCATCCATGTCAAACAAATAATTTTGTAACATTGCAGTTAGTGTGTCACTACGACAGCTCAGGGCATTGGAGTTCGAAGTTCAATTCCAGCGTCGTCTGTAAGCAAGTTTGTACGTTCTTCCCACATGTGCATGGGGGCTCCGGATGCTCCAGTTTCCTCCCACAGTGCATGGATGTACCGGTTAGTAGGTTATTGTAAACTGCCCTGTGATTGGGTTAAATGGGTGGGTTGCTAGGCAGCATGGCTCACTGGGCCTGTTCTGTGCTGTATCTCTAAATAAACAAATAAATCAAATCCGGCAGACGCCTCCAGATTCCATCACCTGCAGTTCCTTGTGTGTCCAGAAGACTGAGACTATTTGGTAAGTCTTCCCACAGCCAGCACAGGCACAATGGGCGGATTGGCCTCAATGCCTGATCATTCCATGACCCAGTATAAAAGCAAGGACAATGAAGCAAATGCTGTTTAATAAACTGAGGAACTGCTGCTGTACAATAGGAATCCTGTTCAAACAATGTGCTGGCCAAATACTTGTCCAGCTGAATGGTTTTGTTGCTGAGGCTTGCTTTCGTTGAACACGCAGGCATTTATCAGCAGCCTCCCTCCCATCAGAGAGGGTACCTGAAATTCAGTGAACATTACTGCCGCTGTTCACCATATGGTGGCTGGTGTATGCATATCCATATCCAAAGAAAAGGGCTAGTTAATTTCTTTGGGCAGTTTACACAGCTAAGACTCTCTTGACACACGCCATTCAAGTCCTTTCTGCAGAACAGATGGGACGTGGCTGGGAATTGTACACGGATCACCGTGTAGACCTGCATCCCGAGTCATCCCTTTATTCCTCGAAGCAGGTCTGGTCACAGGGTGCAGAGGCCTGAAAATCAGGGCCTGTCCTCCAAAGATGCGTCGGTCCCTCAGTAAAAGGCCCAGTTTCAGTTTTGACCTCTTCTGTTTATTGACCGAATGGCTCAGGGGTCTGAAGTGGGGGGAGGTGGGGGAGGTGTTTGGGGAGAAGTTGTGACGAGGAGAGGAGGGGGCTGGACTAGGCCCACTCACAGCGCTGCCTCTCCCATGTCCATCTCTGGGCCTGCCATCAAGAATGCTGGGAGGGAGAGGGAGGGGATTGCTGGGTCCTATACTGAGAACACAGAACAGTACAGCACAATACAGACTCTTCGGCCTATAAGGTTGTGCCAACCCTTTTACCTTCTTCAAGATAAATCTGACCCTCCTTCATAGCTCTCCATTTTGCTATAGTCCATGCGCCCACCTAAGAGTCTCTTAAGTACCCCTATCAGCCTCTACCTGGCAGCACGTTCCACACACCCCCCACTCTCTGAGTAAAGATTTTACCTCTGACATCACCCCTATGCTTTCCTACAAGCACCTTATTATGTCCTCGTGTGTTGGCTATTTCTGCCCTGGAAAAAATGGCTATCTGTTTGATCTATGCCTCTTATCCTCTTGTACATCTCTATGAAGTCATCTTTCATTCTCCTTCACTGCAAAGAGAAAAGCCCTGGCTCACTCAAACTATCCTCAGAGGAGGACATGCTCTCTAGTACAAACAGCATTCCGGTAAGTCTCCTTTGCACCCTCCCTAAAGATTTTACATCCTTCCAATAATGAGGCGACCAGAACTGAGCACAATATTCCAAGTGTGGTCTAACCAGGGTTTTATAGAGCTGCAATATTACCTCATGGCTCTTGAACTCAATCCCCCACCTATCAAAGGTTAACACACCATCCGCCTTCTTAACCACCTTATCCACTTGTGTGGCAGCTGGTTGTGAGGGAGCCTTGCTGAGTTGCTGGATGAAGTTGGGGTTCCGCGGTCAGTGTGATGCTAGCACAGCTCAGGGTTCAGTGTTCACCTGTAAGGAGTCTCTACGTCCTCCCCGTGGAAAGTGTGGGTTTTCTCTGGGGGCTCCAGCTTCCTCTCACAATCCTAAAGCACACCGGTTAGTAGGCTAAATGGTCACTGTAAATTGGCCCGTGATTAGGCTAGGGTTAAACTGGGGGTTGCTGGCGGTGTGGCTGAAGGGTTGGAAGGGTCTATTCTGCACTGTAAATAAATAGATCAATAAATGAGAATTATCTCTTGCAAGAGCAAAGCACAGTCATAGCTCCAGCAGCAACTAACTCACACATCAGCCTCTACTGGAGTTGTAGAAATGGACACTGTCACTCTGGTTGCTGACTTCAGGAAGTGAGACAGCACACAGGGTTTTGTTTGCATCAACGGAGCTGAGGTTGGGCAGATTGAGAAGTCTGAGATCCTAGGAGTAAACATCATCACCAACAACCTGTTCTGCCAGGCCCAACCATGTTGATGGCACAGCCACAAAAGCTCACCAGCACCTCTAACCTGGTCAGGATGGCACCAGTGAACCACACTGGCATGTTGTGGGCTGCTTACAAAACTTGTAAACATATTTAAATACTCTCACTGCAATCTGCAGCCAGTAATTTTCCTTTAAGCAAGCTACTTTTGAATTGTCTTAATGAACTGGTGATTTCACGGTCTTCCGAAGGTAAGGACAGACTTAACTCTCACGCATGCAACTACGGCACCTTTCAGCAGACGAAGGCACATTACCATAGCTGGATGAGGGGGAAGAAGGGAGGACTGAAATGCTGAGGAATGGAAGTTCCTTTACCCAACATCTTATTAGTAAGTGTACAGTCACTGGACAACAAGACCAAGGACATTAGGGCAAGAATGCTGTATTGAAGGAAAATGAAGAACTGCTGTGTTCTGTGTTTCATGGAGACGTGGCTTGGAGAAGGCAAAAGGTGGGGGTCTATGTTTCAAGATAAATTCTTTATGGTGCTTGGACATACTGCTCTTGTCATACTCTTGTTCTCCTGACCTGGAACATCAAACAATTAAATGCTGACCATTCTACTTACCAAGAGAGTTTGCCTCTTTGATCCTGACTACAGTATACATACCACCAAAAGCTGACGTTAACCAGGCACTCAAGATATTGAAAGCTGCCATCACCAAACAAGAAACAACTCACTTTGATGCCTTTCAAATCGTAGTCAGGGATTTCAATCAGACTTACTTGAATAAATCTTTGCCCAATTACCATCAAGATATAGCCTGCAGCACCAGGGGTCCCAACACATGTGACCTCTGCTATACTACAATGAGGAATGCCTACCATTCCATACCTAAACAGCAATTTGGGAAATCTGATCATTGGCGGTCCTTCTCCTACCTGCAGACAGGCAGAGGCTAAAGAGAAAGGCGTCAGAGATCAGGATAACAAAGAGATGGTTGCAGGTGGCTGAGGAGCAGCTACAGGATTGCTTTGAATTGGTGGAATTTGCCATGTTCAAGGACTCATCAGAGCATCTCAATGAATACACCACAGTTGTCACAGACTTTATAAAAGCAGTTGTAGATGAGTGTGTCCCCATAAAATCATTCAGCGTCTTTCCCAAACAAGAACCTTGGATGAACCAAGAGATTAGAACCAGAATCGGACTCAGAATCAGGCTTAATATCATTGGCATGTGTCGTGAAATTTGTTAACCTTGGTCAAGTCGTCACTTTTTATTGTCATTTCAACCATAACTGCTGGTACAGTACATAGTAAAAATGAAACAACGTTTTTCAGGACCATGGTGTTACATGACACAGTACACAAACTAGACTGAACTACACAAAAAAAAAACAACACAGAAAAAAACTACACTAGCCTACAGACTTGGGGTATCTGTACAATGCAATACATGATAAAGTTTAGGAATAAAACAGAATTGCAGTAAGAATATATGTGTTTTAAATAGTTAAAATAGGTAGTACAAAAACTGAAATTTTAAAGAAGTAGTGAGGTAGTGTTCATGGGTTCAATGTCCATTCAGAAATTGGATGGCAAAGGGGAAAGAGCTGTTCCTAACTTGTTGAGTGTGTGCCTTTAGGCTTCTGTACCTCCTTCCTGATGGTAGCAATGAGAAGAGGGCATGTCCTGGGTGATGGTGTTCCTTAATGATGGACACCACTTTTCTGAGGTACTGCTCCTTAAAGATGTTTTGGACACTATGGAACCTAGTACCCAAGATGGAGATGACTGATTTTACAACTTTCTGCAGCTTACTTCGATCCTGTGCTGTAATCCTCCCACACCAGACAATGCTGCAGCCAGTCGGAATGGTCTCCATGGCAAATCTGTAGAAGTTTCAGAGTGTTTTAGTTGACAATCAGCTGAGGGTCAGATCAGGCCTGACGACCAAGTAAAGTACAGGAGGTCCAGGTACTATCTCCAGAAAGCTATCTCACATGCAAAGTGGCATCTCCAGAACAAACTTAGATCACAGAAGGATGCTCGATAGCTGTTGAATACTATCACCTTTTAAAAAGTGAAACCAAGTGACATAGCTGACAAAAAGGCTTTGCTTCCAGATGAACTCAATGCCTTCTATGCTGGCTTCGATCCTCAGAAAATGGAGTAACCTTCACAAGCTCCCACAGCCCCCAATGACCCTGTGATCTCAGTCTCTGAGGCTGACATGAGAGCACCCTTCAGGAGGGTGAACCCACGGAAAGCATCCGGCCCAGGTGGAGAGCCTGGCCGATTACCAAACCCCTGACCCCTGCGCTGAGCACTGGGTGGAGTGTTCACTGAGATCTTTAACCTCTCACTTTGGCAGTCTGACGTGCACACCTGCTTTAAGCAGGCTTCAATTAAACCAGTCTCTAAGAAGAACATGGTAATCTGTCTCAATGACTATCATCCAGTAGCACTTACATCCACTGTGATAAAGTGCTTTGAGAGGCTGGTGAAGAAGCACATTAATTTTTGCCTGAGAAGTGAGTAGGATCTTCTCCATTTCTCCACCATCACAACAGGTCAATGCAAGATGCCATTTCATTGACTCTTCACTCAACCCTGAAACATCTGGATAGCGAAAATGCAAACATCAGGATGCTCTTCATTGACTACAGCTCAAAACCATCATCCTCTCAGAACTAATCAATAAGCTTCAAGGCCTTGGCCTCAATGGCTCCTTGAGTAATTGGATCCTCGATTTCCTCACTTGCAGATCCCAGTCAGTTCAGATTGGCAACATCTCCTTCACGGTTTCCATCAGCACCAAAGCACCACAAAGCTGTATGCTTAGCCCCCTGCTCTACTCGCTTTATACTTATGACTATGTGGCTGAGCACAGCTCCAAAGTCATACTTAAGTTCGCAGATGATGCTGTCATTGGCCAAATCGAAGGTGGTGATGAATCAGCATACTGGAGGGAGATTGAAATCTGCCCAAATGGTGCCACAACAACAACCTTTCATGCAATGTCAGCAAGACCAAGGATCTAATTATTGACTTCAGGAGGAGGAAACCAGAAGTCCGTGAGTCAGTCCTCATCGAGGGGTCAGAGGTGAAGGTCAGCAACTTTAAATTCCTCGGTGGTATCATTTCAGAAGACCTGTCCTAGGCCCAGAAGGTACATGCAATTACAAAGAAAGCATGGTAGCACGTCTGCTTCCTTAGTTTGCAAAGATTCAGCATGACATCTAAAACTTTGACAAACTTTTGTAGATGTGTGGTGGAGAGTATATTGACTGGTTGCATCATGACCTGGTATGGGAATATCTATGCCCTTGAATGTAAAAACCTACAAAATTGTAGTTGATATGGGCAAGTGCATCACTGGTAAAGCCCTCCCAACCACATCTACACAGTGCATACTGCGCCATCCCAGGAAAGCAGCAGCCATTGTCAAGGACACCCACCACCCAGACTATGCTCTTTACTTGCTGCTGCAAGGAAGAAAGTACAGGAACCTCAAGACTCACACCACCAGGTTCAGGAACAGTTATTATCCCTCAACCATCAGTTTCTTGAACCAAAGGGGACAACTTCATTCAACTGCACTCGCGACATCACTGAAATGTTCTCACAATCTATGGACTCACTTTCAAGGACTCTTCATCTCATGGTCTCAGTAGTTATTGTTTATTTATTATTATTATTTTATATTTGTAGTTTGTTGTCTTTTGTGCTCTGATTGTCCGCCCTTTTTGGTGCAGTCTGTCATTGATTCTATTATGGTTTTTGGACTTATTGAGAATGCCTGCAAGGAAATGTATTTCAGGGTTGTATATGGTGACTTATGTGTACATTGATAATATATTTACTCTGAACTTTGAACTTTCTCAGGAGACTAACAAAGTTTGGCATTACTCTGTCCACCCTCAGGAGTTTTATTGATGCACCACAGAGAGCATCCAACCTAGGTGCACCATAACTTGGTATGGCAACTGCTCTGCCCTTGACCACAGAAACTGCAGAGAGTTGAGGATACAGCTCTACACATCATGGAAGCTAGCCTCCTCTCCTTGGACCCTGCCTATACTTCTCACTGTCTTGGTAAAGCAGCCAGCATAGTCAAAAACCCCATCCAGCTTGGATATTCCCTCTTCTCCGTCCTCCCAGTGGGAAGAAGATACAAAAGCCTAAAAGCACGTACCACCAGGCTCTAGGATGACATCTATCCCACTTGACCTCACAATCTACCTCATTATGATCTTGCATTTTACTCTCGACCTGCACTGCACTTTCTCTGTAACTGTAACACTTTATTCTGAATTCTGTTATTGCTTTCCATTGTACATCTCAAAGCACTGTTGCGATGAAACAAAGTTTTTACTGTTCCTGTGACAATAATGAACCAGTTTACCAATTTTACACAGAAGGGAGCAGTTTGCTCGATGCACCCACACAGTTTTAACAATTTAATCTTTCATAGGACGCAGGTAATTTGTTTTTAATTGTCTCGGCTACCTTTGAGAAAGAGGCCGTGAGACATCTTCTCGATAATGAACAAAGAACAAATGCTGGAAGAACTCAACAGGTCAGGTAGCATCTGTGAAGGGAGAGGAAATGGTGATGCTTTAGGTCAAAACTCTGCATCTGTGCAGAGAAGTGGTTTACCAGGTTGTTTCAACAAATAAACTACTGGAGGAACTCAGTGAGTCA
Source organism: Hypanus sabinus (assembly GCF_030144855.1). Classification (NCBI taxonomy): domain Eukaryota; kingdom Metazoa; phylum Chordata; class Chondrichthyes; order Myliobatiformes; family Dasyatidae; genus Hypanus; species Hypanus sabinus. Next base: position 168,982,627 of record NC_082713.1, read on the forward strand.
AACAGCATCTGTAGGTGGAGATGAAGTCCATTCCACATCAACAATTCCTTCTCCCCTCCTGCAGTTCGTGTCTGATCCAATGAGTTCAGCCAACATATTGTGTGTTGTCCAGATCCCAGCATCTGTGGTCTCTTGTGTCTCCACCATACTAGTCTGGTTCAGGGAGCAGTGAAGAGTTAATCATGTTACATGTGTCAGGTGGCACAGACTGGACAGTGACTCTGAACATTCCCAAAGGACATTCATCAAGTAAACACGATAGATGATAGCAATGTTTCCAACATTGATGCAATCACAAAGTACTTCATTAGAACTTTGAGGAGATTTGGTATATCACCAAAGAGTCTTTCAAGTTTCTACAGCTGTAAGTACAGATCATTCAGACAGGCTGCATCGCTTCCTGGTATGAACAGTCCAACACGCAGGATCACAAGAGATGGAGATTGTTGTAGACACAGCCATCTCCATCACAGGCATAACCCTCCCCACCAATGAGGACATCCTCAAGAAGGCAGCATCCATCATTAAGGATCCTCACCATCCAGGGCATGCCCTCTTCTCATTGCTACCACTGGGGTGGAAGTACAGGAACCTGAAGACTCATATTTAATGGTTTAAGAACAGCTCCTTCCTCTCTGCCATCAGATTTCTGAACAGTCCACGTACACTACCTCACTACCCCTGTTCACTTACTTTGTAATTAGTAATAACTTTTATTTCTTTGCACTGCACTACTGCTGCAAAATGACAAATTTCACATCACATAAGACAATGGTAATATACCCTTTTCTGTTAAGCTCAGAATCAGAACCAGGTATATTACCACTCACACATGACCATTGAGCATATCTATAAGCAGCACTGTTGCAGGAAAACAGCATCCATCACCAAGGACTCCCACCATCCAGGCTATACTCTCTTCTCATTGCTGCCATCAGGAAGGAGGTACAGGAACCTTATGTCCCACAGCACCAGGTTCAGGAACAATTATTATCCCTCAACCATCAGGCTCCTGAGCCAGTGTGGACAACCTCATGATCCTACCACTGAACTGATTCCACAACCTAGCAACTAATTTCCAAGGATTCCACAATGCATGTTCTCAATATTATTTATTACTTATTTATCTATTATTATTATTTTGTTTTTCTTTTTGTATATGCATAATTTGTTGTTTTTTCCACATTGGTTGTCTGTCTTTGTTCGTGTGTAGTTTTTCATTGATTCTACGGTGTTTCCTTGTATTTACTGTGAATGCCTGCAAGAAAATGAATCTATGGGTGACATATACGGTATGTATTTTGATAATAAGTTTACTTTGAACTTTGATATTTGATTCATTCCAGGTTAATTTGATCTAATTCCATTAATCTTTTTAATTTCCACATCGGGTATGAATTTGTATCCCTGGATTATTACTCTAAGCCTCTGGATCATGAATTAAAGTCCCTCTTTCTCTGTCGGAATTGTGCAGGGATTTTTTTTCACTTCACACTGCTGTTCTCCTCAGCTCCAAGCATCTGGTCAGTGTGTCTCAGAGACGACCTTCACCCACAAACTCTGCACCACTTTCTGAAGAGTCCTTCATTGTGATTTTGCTCCCTGACTAGAAAGCAGCTTAGTGTGCCGATATGACACCACTCCCCCTCCCGTCCCACCCACCCCCTCCACCCAGTCATCGGAATCAAAGGCCATTTCTGATTGGAGGTTGCACAGCATTGGTATTGAGGACACAAAAGATGAATGAGAGCGGAGAAGATCCCCGACCAACCTCTGTGAGCTCTGCAAAATGTGCTGTGACCCACATACTTTGCCTGTGTACAGACAATGGGCACACCAGCCACAGGCAACATATTGCAAAGGAAAAGCCCTTCCCTCACAGTGATTGGGGAGGCTGCAATACATCATTCTGTTAGCTCCAGGAGGCGACAGAACTGCTGTCCATCCAACCTGCAAACAATGGGCTCCGACAGATAGACAGGCTATAAAGAAAGTAGATCTTGGAAGCGTTGCAGACTGAATCACTGCTGCAGAAATGTGTGAGAATTTTGATCTGATTCCTTTTGGAGAGATGAGTATGCTAGAGGGACACACACGCATCACTAATACGCTTATAGCTGCTGGGGGGGAGCAGGAAAGATGGAGTGAAATAGACATAGCAACAGTGAGAGGAAGATGAAGAGTGATTACTGTGATATAGATGGAGAGTGATAGAGAAAAAGAGAGAGAGAGAGATGGAAAGTGACAGAAAGAAAGAGAAATAGAGAGAAAGTTATAGATTAAGCAATTCAAAATACATTTATTATCAAAATATGTATATAGTATACAATCCTGAGATTCATCTTCTCTACAGACAGCCACGAAACAAAGAAACACCATGGATCCTGTTTAAAGAAAATTCACCAACACCACCCCCACCCCACCATGCACAAAAAAAGCAAATCGTGCAAATGGCAACAATAAAAAGAACGAGCAATAAATACAGAATATAAAAACACAAAATCAAAAGAGTACAGGCTCAGTGTCTGCAGGTCACCCAGATTCAAAACCACCCAAAATAGTGACAAAAAAAGGAGTCACCAGAAATCAGAAACACATCATAATGTGAACTACAGAATCCAGTCCACAAAACCATGTCCAGTAACCCTTGCCCAAGAGCCAGAACTCTGGCACCATCCTCCGACAGATAGAGTGATAAAGAGAGGTAGAGAACAATAGTAAGAGAAAGAAAAAGTTAAGAGAAAGATATGGAAAAAGTTAGTCTGACAGAAAAATGGAGAGAGTGAGAGAGAGAGAGCGAGAGGTGTGCTGCATTGGATAGGAAGGTTCTAGAACAGGTAGTCAAAACTGCCCAATGCATCACTGGCACCAGTCTACCGATTATCAAGGACATATATAGAGAAGGGTGGCAGAAAAGGGCCAGTAACCTCATGAAGGATCCCACCCACCCTGCTTATGGACAATTTGTCCCACTCTCAGCAAGGAGAAGCTACGTAGCTTCCACGGCAGGACCACCTGACTTGAAAACAGTTACTTTCCCCAAGCAGAAAGGCTGATAAACACCTCCACCCACTAACCTAATCCTCCAAATCCTCACCACTATTTTATCATTTCCCGTTTGAGTCACTATATGTACTCCTGTGCTCTGTGGCACTTTATGGACATACAATCAGTCTGTGTATATAAGCTATCTTATGTATTTATATTTATTGTGATTACTATTATTATTGTTGTTTTGTGCTGCATTGGATCCAGAGTAACAGTTATTTTGTTCACTTTTACACTTGTGTACTGAGAATGACATTGAACAATCTTGAATCTTGAACCTTGAAAAGATTCTGTAGATGCTGGAAATCTTGAGAAACACATACAAAATGCTGGATGAACTCAAAGGTCGGGAAGTATGTAAGAAGGAGAATAAACAGTCAATATCTTAGCCTGAAACGTAGGATGTTTATTCCCCTCCAGTGATGCTTCCTAATCTGTTGAGTTTGTCCAGCATTCTGAGTTCATGGTCCACTCCTCTCTGCAACCTCTCATGTTCCTCTGGATTTGATCTGCCATGCTTGAGTTTGGTTTTGGATTGGGATTTGGGTTTGGTTTTGGATTTAGTTTTGGGAGTGGGTTTGGTTTTGGGTTGGGATTTGGGTTTGGTTTTGGATTGGGATTTGGGTTTGGATTTGGATTGGGATTTGGGTTTAGTTTTGGATTGTGATTTGGGTTTGGGTTTGGTTTTGGATTTAGTTTTGGTTTGGGATTGGGATTTGGGTTTGCATTTGGATTGGGATTTGGGTTTGGGTTTGGTTTTGGATTGGGATTTGGGTTTGGATTTGGATTGGGATTTGGGTTTGGGTTTGGTTGCTTCATACTCTAACTTGTGTTGCTGTTTTCTATCTTTCAGCACATTATAGGCACAGGTACCCAGCCAAATCGTTTTGCCACTTGCAGTTTAAACGAAGCTCAAAACCTCAGCCAAAATCACCCCCAGCAAGTGAGAAGTCATCAGGAGAAGATGAGGAAAGGACACTTGGTACCCTCTGGAATACTCTAGCTGGAAGTAGTGAGCAGAAACCAGCTGAGGAGTCAGATGCAAACAGAGGGTGTGAACACAATGAGGAGTTCTGGAGTGAATCAGAATGGAAAGGTCCAGGGATGGATGAAGTGGACGTTCTGAGACAGAGCTTCAGTACCCTTCAGTTGGGATCGGAGAGCACATCAGCCCAAGGCAGAGAGCAGGCTTTGAATGTGAGCAGGCAGGGGTTTGAGTTCAACCTTGACAGAGACAACGATGAGACAGGTAATGTTATTGTTTGACTCACCACTCAATGCCTATTGTGTGACTAATATTTGTCTTTCAGAAGGATCGCAAGATTTGTCAAAGAGTCATAGTCACACAGGAATGGGCCATGCTGACCAGGAAGCTTTTCTGAGCCAGCCCCATTTGCCAGCACCTGTTTCCTCACCATCTAAACCTTTCTCAACCTGGAAGCTGTTTACATATCTTTAAAATATTGCTACTGTACCAGTGGGGTGGCAGGGTGGAGATAAGACTCTACTGAAGGAGGTGTAAGGTGCTCCGTCCCTCCGCTAGCCTGCAGGTCTCCCTTGGGCAAGGTGTAGCATCTGATCAGCCCCCTGATCAGGGTCACATGAAGCCACAGGAGTGGGTGGTGGATGGTCGTATGAGCAGCTGGTACATATCACAAGTCCTGGTTATGCGACCACTGACACCAGGCAGACAATCTCTGAAGAGTATTGATAATGGCTGGGGTCACCCGTCTTGTAAAGACACTGTCCAAAAGAAGACAATGGCAAACCACTTCGATAGAAGAATTTGCCGAGAACAATCATGGCCAAAGACCATAACTGCCCACGTCATAAGACCCAGAGCATAATGATGATGATGAGGATTGTACCAGCCTCTACCGCTTCCTCCACCAGCTTGTTCTACGTACCCATCTCATCAGGTTCATCCTGTCTCACCTTACATTAATGGCCTCTAGTTTTATACTTCTGAAACATAGGGAAAAGAATGTCAAAACTTTCCATGACCCAGTTTAGGATTTTAATTTCTGGATGATAGAGACATAGAGCACTATAGCACAGAAACAGGCCATCTCTACATTTTATGTAAAATTTGTATATATTATATTTAATTTATGATTTATATGTTTAATATATATCATAATTTATAGAATATAGAACATAGAAATTTACAGAACATTACAGGCCTCTTGGCCTATAACGTTGTGCCAACCATGTAACCTACTCTACAAACTAGAACTTTTCTAAGCTCCATGTACTTATCTAAGAGGCTTTTAATAGACCCTATTGTATCCACTGCTGGCAGTGCATTCCACGCACCCACCACTCTCTGTGTGAAAAGCTTACCCCTGACATCCCCTCAGTATCTACTTCCAAGCACCTTCAAACTGTGTCCTCTCGTGCTAGCCTTTTCAGCCCTGGGAAAGCCTCTGACTATCCACACGATCAATGCCTCTCATTGTCTTATACACCTCTATCAGTCACCTCTCATCCTCTGTCGCTCCAAGGAGAAAAGGCCAAGTTCACTCTACCTATTCTCGTAAGGTATGCCCTCCAATCCAGGCAACATCCTTGTAAATCTCCTCTGCACTCTCTCTATATTATTCATATCCTTCCTGTAGTGAGGTGATCAGAACCGAACACATTACTCCAAGTGGGGTCATATAGTTGTAGCATTACCTCACGGCTCTTGAACTCAATCGCATGGCTGATGAAGGCCATCACACCATACGTCTTCTTAACAACACTATCAACCTGTGCAGCAGCTTTGAGTGTCCTATGGACATGGACTCCAAAATCTCTCAGATCCTCCACACTGCCAAGAATCTTACCATTAGTAATATATCCTGCTTCATATTTGACCTACCAAAATGAACCACTTCACAATTACCTGGGTTGAAGTCCATCTGCCATTTCTCAGCACAGTTCTGCATCCTATGGATGTCCTGCTGTAACCTCTGACAACCTTTCAGACTATCCACAACAACCTCAACCTTTGTGTCATCAGCAAACTTATTAACCCACCCTTCTACTTCTTCATCCAGGTCATTTATAAAAATCACAAAGATGAGGGGTCCCAGAACAGATCTCCATGGAACAACGTTGGTCACCAACCTTCATGCAGAATATGAACCATCTACAACCACCCTTTGACTTCTGTGGGCAAGCCATTTCTGGATCCACAAAGCAAGGTCTCCATGGATCCCAAGCCTCCTTACTTTCTGAAGGAGCCTTGTATGGGGAACCTCATCTAATGCCTTACTGATATACACTATATCCACTGCTCTACCTTCATCAATGTATTTTATTGCATCCTCAAAGAATTCAATCAGGCTCATAAGGCACGACCTGCCCTTGACAAAGCCGTGTTGACTATCCCTAATCAGATTATACCTGTCCAAATGCTCATAAATCCTGCCTCTCAGGATCTTCTCCAACAACTTGCCCACCACTCAACTCAGACTCAATGGTCTATAATTCCCTACTCCCTTTCTTGAACAACATTTGCAACCCTCCAGTCCTCCAGTACTTCTCCCATCCCAATGATGCAAAGATCATTGCAAGAGGCTCAGAAATCTGCTCCCTCACTTCCCACAGTTATCTCATCCAGTCCCAGTGACTTACCTAACTTAATGCTTTTCAAAAGCTCCAGTACATCCTCTTTCTTTCAGTCCACTGTAAGTCTTCCCTACAATAGCCGAGGTCCTTTTCCCTGGTGAATACTGAAGCAAAGTATTCATTAAGTACCTCCGCTACCTGTTCCAAATCCATGCACACGTTTCCACCCTCACAGCTGATAGCTGATTGGTCCTATTCTCACACGTCTCATCCTCTTGTTCTTCACATACTTGTAGAATGCCTTTGGGTTTTCCTTAATCCTGCTCGCCATGGCCCTCTCATGCTGGGTTCTGTTCATTATGTTATGGTAAGCTTACAGAGAAGAGGAGTGAGAGGAGGGCAACGAAGTCAGAAGGGTAAGCGGGACAGGGAGGAAGAGAAAGTGCCTATAGTTCATAAAGATCAATCCTTCGCACGGTACATTGAGGTACAAAATGAAACAGTAACTGAATATAGAATAAAGTGTAACAGTCGCAGAGAAATTGCTGTGCCGATAGGCGAGGTCATAACAGGGTAGATTGTGAGGTTAACCTGATGGCATGGACATCAATTTCTGTAACTTCCAGCAATTACACCCCCTTCACTGCTTCTTCTCTCATACCCCATTCTGGCTCAGCTCTCACCCATTCTCTTCCCCAGCTGCCTATCACCTCCCTCTGGTCACCCTCCTACTTCCCTTTCTCCCATAGTCCATTGTCCTCTCCCGTCAGACTCCTCTGTCTTCAGCCCTCACCTCTTCCACCAATCCCCACCACCCCAGCTTCTCACTTCATTCCCCTCTCCTGGCCTCACCTAACACCGGCCAGCTTGTACAGTATTCCTTCCCTCCACACCCACTTTCTTATTCTGGCTTCGGTCCCCTTCCTTTCTAGTCCTGACGAATGCTCTCAGCCTGAAACATCGACTGTTTATTCCCCTGCTTGGATGATGGCTGAATCCCTGCAGCAATTTGTGTGTGTTGTTCAAGATCCTGGCATCTACAGAATCTGTCAAGAGTCCATTTTATTGCATGAGATGTACAAAACTTTTCTACTAGATATAAACTTTTCATACTAGTCTTTCCCTATACGTGCACAGGTGTAGGTGTGTTTGATGGCTCTGGGCTTGTACTTGCTACAGTTTAGAATGAGAGGGGATCTCACTGAAACCAGGGGGCAGAAAAGAGGGATGCCCATTTAGAACAGAGATGAGGAGGAATTTCTTCAGTCAGAAGTGCTGAATCTGTGGAATTCATTGCCATAGATGGGAATGTATGGGAGAGTGAGGAGATAATCGATCAGAGTTACAGGGAAGTAGTCACCCTGAAGTTGAAGGAGGTGAGTAGCTACGTAACTGTCAGGGGTAATGAAAATGTAAATAGGCAGTTAGAGCAGAGCACCCCTGTGGCCTCCTGACCACTTTGGATACTGCTGTGGGGAATGATCTTCCAGGGGAATGCTACTGAGATTGAGTTACTGGCACTGAGCATGGGTCCATGGTGCAAAAGAGAAAGAGGGAGAAGAGGAGAGCAGTAGTGATAGGGGGCTCAGTAGTTAGAGGAACAGCCAGAAGATTCTGTGGACATGAACTGGACACGCAAATGGTATGTTGCCTCGCTGGTACCAGAGTCAGGAATGGCTTTGTTGCCAAGTTTGCAGATGATATAAAGATTGGTGGAAGTGTTGAGGAAACAGGTAGGATGCAGAAGGACTTAGACAGATTAGGGGAAAGGGCAAGAATGTGGCAAATGAAGTACAATGTTGGAAAATGTATGGTCAAGCACTTTGGTAGTAGAAACAAATGTGCAGACTATTTTCTAACAGGGAAAAATTGCAAAACTCTGAGATGCGGAGGGACTTGGGAGTCATTGTGCAGAACACCCTAGAGGTTAACTTGGAGGTTGGGTTGGTGGTAAGGAAGGCAAATGCAATGTTCGTATTCATTTCAAGAGGTCTAGAATAAAGAGCAGAGACTTGATGCTAAGGCTTTATGAGGCATTGGTGAGGCCTCACCTTGAGTATTGTGAACAAGTTTTGGGCTCCTCATTTAAGAAATGATGTGCTGGCATTGGAGAGGGTTCAGAGAGGTATATAAGGATGATTCTGGGAATGAAAGGATTATCATACAAGGAACATTTGATGGCTCTGGATCTGTACTTGCTGGAATTTAGAAGGATAAGGGGGGTCTCATTGGAACCTTCCGAATGTTGAAAGGCCTAGACGGAGTAGACGTGGAAAGGATGTTTCCCATGGTGGGAGAGTCTAGGACAAGAGGGTACACCCTCGGGATAGCTGGGTGTCCATTTAAAACAGAGATGTGGAGAAATTTGTTTAACCAGAGCATGGTGAATTTGTGGAATTTATTATGACATGCAGCTGTGGAGACCCAGAAATGTGGGTGTATTTAAGGTAGAGCTTGATCGGTTCTTGATTAGACGTGGTATTAAAGGTCACAGGGAGAAGGTTGAGGTGTGGTGCTGAGAAGGGGAAAAAAGGATCAGTCATGATTGAATGGCGGAGCAGACTTGATGGGCCAAATGGTCTAATTCTGCTCCTAAATCTTATGGTCTTACAGTCTTATGGAATTGGGCATATTTAAAGCAGAATTTGATAGATTCTTAATTAGTAAGGGCATCAAAGATTATGGGGAGTAGGCAGGAGAAAGGGTTGAGAGGGATAATAAATCTACCCTGATGGAATGGCAGAGCAGACTTGATGGGCCAAATAGCCTAATTCCACTACTATATCTTATGGTCTTACACGATAATAAACTTGACTTGGGTTAACTTCTCACAACGTTCCCCTTGCCTCCCAAGCTGCTGAAACCTGGGACAGACCCACGAACTCAAGGACCGGCAGCAGCACCGACCTCTCTCAACTCCGATGTTCCTCCATCTCCTGGGACAGCCGGGTTTCAACTGGCTCCACAGTGCCAGGAGGGAGCATTGCCCCATCTGAGACCCACCTTCGCAATACCTCTCGGCTGGTGACGAGTGGCCTCTATCATAGCTTTGTGAGCTTGGGTCAGACCGCACGTGATGGACACTGCACTGGTGATCTGCTCAGAGAATCATCCTCTGCAGCAAGTCAGTCCCCCATGGAGAGAAACCCATCGTTTGTGGAAATCTGGCATGACCGGCTTCTGAACCACTGGCCTGTTCTCCCTCCAATTTCACCACAGACAGGTTTGTCTGAAGAGTCTTTGACCTGAAACGTTAACTTTGCTTATCTTCCCACAGATGCTGCTTGTCCTTTGAGGTATTTTCAGCATTGTCTGTAGTAACAGATACAAAACACTGGCGGAACTCAGCTGGTCAAGCAACATCTGTGGAGAAGAATAAACAGTCGGCATTTTGGGCTGAGACCTTTTCTCAGGACACTGGCAATGTCTTTTGATTTCCTGCGTTTTTTAAAAAAAAATTGTACTTGTTGTTTGCAGGGAGGGGAATTGAATTAGAACAAACTTAAGTTTCATTACTTTCAACCATACATACAAACAGACAAATGAAACAGCACTCCTCTGGCCAAGGTGCAAAATACATTACCAGCAGCGTACTGCTCACTGCACATAGCACTAATAGCACATATGGTTACAATTTCAGAAAAACAAAGAGAAAAAATAATGTCTCCCAAGTCCCTGAGTGGTATGACAGTGGAATAGATGGTAAGTTGTCATAGTCCAGCCTTATCTTGCACCTAGCAAGCACTGGAGAGTAGTACGGAGTGAACACTGGAGGGCAACAGTAACGAGAAGAGCTGTACCACAACCCAATAGATTCTAGCATGCTCCACAGAGTCCTCTCCCACACTCACCTGGCTGGACGCAACAAGCAACACCATGGCCTCGGCCTAGTCCTCATCACAACCGAAGCAGCACAGCTCTCCCACCGTCGGTATCACCAATGAACTTGCAGTGTTGTATGTTACCAATGTCCAACTGGGTCTTGTAAACACAATAACAATGTCCAAAAAAGTCACTGGCTCACCAGAAGGAGATCAGAAATGAGGACGTGCACAGAGAGGGGCAGGACATCGGTGGGTGTTATAGTTTGCCAGTGCCTCAGCCTGCAGTACAGGAGCCCCATTCATTGTCATAACAGAGACCTGAGGGACAATTTTCTCACACAGCGTGGTGAGTGTATGCCGGAGGAAGTTGTTTAGGCAGATAGACAGATAACATTTAAAAGATACAAGGACATGTACACATACATGGAGAAAGGGATATGGGCTAAACACGGGCTAATGGGACTAGTTAGATTAATTAGATTCATGCTTTGGCTGGTATGGATAGATGGGCTGAATGTTCTGTGTCCATGCTATATGACCTATATGAATTTGTGCCTGAATCATTTTAATCACATCCATAGGCTGTGTGGAGGTGGGTGGAGGAGGAGGCATGTTCCAAATAAAACTCCTGGAACATTACATGCAGCAGACTCAATTTTCAATCACAAAGTAAGAACTCGTTACATTTATGTTAGGGCAAATGTGGTCATTGCTGATACTTTGACTGAAGGTGAACTTCACCTGTCAAATGTGCCCTAATTCAACGATGGGATGCAATTGTGTGTGGAGCTACAAAGAACAGTACAGCTTTGGAACATTACCACAAAGTTGTATTGAACTAATTAACCAACTACCATCTGTCTGGATATGGTCCATATCCCTCCATTCTCTGACATCTGTGCCTATCTATAAGCCTTTTAAAACTCTCTGTTAATTCTGCCTTGAACACCATTCCTGGTAGCGCATTCCAGGCCCTCACACAAAAAAGAACTTGCTCTACACATCGTAGAGAACATAGAACAGTGCAGCTCACATAGTTGCGCCAACTAACTAAAAAATAAATTAAAAATACGCAAAAACTAATCGCCCCTACCTGCACAATGTCCACTTCCCCATCATCTTTATATTCATGTGTCTATCTAAATGTCTCTTAAAAGCCTCTATTGTGTTTGCCTCTACCACCACACCAGGCAGCTCATTCCAAGCATCCACCACTCTCTGAGTAAAAACTTACCCCTCACATCCCCTTTGAATCTACCTCCTCTCACCTTTAATGCATGCTCTCTGGTATTAGACATTTCAACTCTGGGAAACAGATAGTCCTGTCTACTCTATCTATGCCTCTCATAATCTTATATATAACCATATAGCAATTACAGCATGGAAACAGGGCATCTCGGCCCTTCTAGTCCGTGCCGAACACTTATTCTCACCTAGTCCCACTGGCCCGCACTCAGCCCATAACCCTCCATTTCTGTCCATATACCTATCCAATTTTACTTTAAATGACAATTCCGAACCTGCCTCTACCACTTCTACTGGAAGCTCGCTTCACACAGCTACCCCTCTCTGAGCAAAGAAATTCTCCCTCATGTTACCCTTAAATTTTTGCCCCCTAACTCTCAACTCATGTCCACTTGTTTGAATCTCCCCTACTCTCAATGGAAAAAGCCCATCCACATCAACTCTATCTATTCCCATCATTATTTTAAATACCTCTATCAAGTTCCCCCTCAACCTTCTATGCTCCAAAGAATAAAGGCCTAACTTGTTCAACCTTTCCCTGTAACTTAGGTGCTGAAACCCAGGTAACATTCTAGTAAATTTTCGCTGTACTCTCTCTATTTTGTTGATATCTTTCCTACAATTCGGTGACCAGAACTGTACACAGTACTCCAAATTCGGCTTACCAATGCCTTGTACAATTTTAACATTACATCCCAACTCCTATACTCAATGCTCTGATTTTAAAGGCCAGCATACCAAAAGCTTTCTTCACCACCCTATCCACATGAGATTCCCCCTTCAGGGAGCTGTACACCATTATTCCTAGATCATTCTGTTCTACTGCATTCTTCAATGCCCTACCATTTACCATGTATGTCCTATTTGGATTATTCCTACCAAATGTAGCACCTCACATTTATCAGCATTAAACTCCATCTGCCATCGTTCAGCTCACTCTTCTAACTGGCCTAAATCTCTCTGCAAACTTTGAAAACCTACTTCATTATCCACGATGCCACCTAACTTAGTATCATCTGCATACTTACTAATCCAATTTACCACCTCATCATCCAGATCATTAATGTATATGACAAACAACATTGGACCCAGTACAGATCCTTGAGACATACCACTAGTTACCGGCCTCCAACCTGACAAACAGTTATCCACCTCTACTCTCTGGCATCTCCCATCTAGCCACTGTTGAATCCATATAAACTTCCATCAGATCTCACCTCAGCCTCTGCTGCTCCAGAGAAAGCAACCCAAGTTTGTCCAATCTCTTGTTGTTCCATATGCACTCTAAACCAGGCAACATCCTGGTGAAACTCTTCCGCATCCTTTGCAAAGCCTTCATGTCCTTCCTGTAATGGGGCGACCACAACTGTCTGCAACATTCCAGATGTGACCTAACCAGAATCTTATAAACTGACTGAGTACTTTGAACAACATATACAAGGTCAGACAGCATCAATTTAAAGGAATAAACAGTTGATGTTTCGGGTCATGACCCTGCGACAGGATTGGACTTCATTAGAATACCAGGATACAGCTAGCATTTGTTAATGTTGACACTGTGTTCATCACTACCAAAATCAGAATCAGTTAATACACCGGTATATTTTGTGAAATTTTTCATTTTACGGCAGGAGAGTATTGCTATACATATGAATAAAAACTATAAATTACAATAAAAAGTATATTTACAAAATTAAATTTAATAAGTAGTGCAAAAGTATTGAAGTAGATGCATTGGTTCATGGTCCATTTTGAGTGTGTGTCCTTAGGCTCCTGTACCTCCTCCTTGATAGTAGGAATGAGAAGGGATCATGTCCTGTATGATGGGGGGTCCTTAATTTTGAGGCATTGCCTTTTAAAGACATCCTCAGTGCTGGGAAGACTAGTGCCAGTGATGGGGCCGGCTGAGCTTGGAACTTTCTGCAGCTTCTTCAGTTCTTGTTCAGTCGGCCCTTCGTACCAGATGGAGACACAGCCAGTTAAAATAAAATATTTTTTTAACATGTTCTGTTCCTCGTTGGTTTAAAATTATAAAGGCATCCTGATTTTTTTCTGATGAACTCCAATCCTGATGAAGGGTCTCAGCCCAAAATGTTGACTGTTTATTCCTCTCCATAGTTGTGTGTGTGTGTGTGTGTGTGTGTGTGTGTGTGTGTGTGTGTGTGTGTGTGTGTGTGTGTGTGTGTGTGTGTGTATGTGTGTGTGTGTGTGTGTTGCTCAAGATTTCCAGTATCTGCATAATCTCTTGAGTTTATGGGCATTTTGAAATTCCTTTGATTTTATATAAAGCATCTGCTTTGTGCACTTTGGGGGTGGCGTGGTAGTGTAGCAGTTAGCATAATGATGTTTTTCACTGCAAGTTTCTAATTTTGTTGTACTTTTTGACAAATAAAGCTAATCTTCAACCTTTGTTTTGAACTCACTTATGTGAGGTCAGAAATCAGTAACAGACACAGGGTGGCCCTTTCTCTAAATGCCCTGGCCCTGCTGAGACTTATAGATGGACAATTCTATTATGGCTGTTCGACTTGCCTTTCAGAACTCTGTTCCAGGACAAAACAATCACTGGCTGACCCACTTTAACCCTTCGTAGCATCATCGTCAAAGTGCAATTGTCCTTGACAATGAAGGAGATCCTCTCATTGTCCAGCTCCTCCTTTGATACTCTGGGCCCAAGTCAACAGGCTTTTAAATGGCTACAGGAAAAGACAAAGTGGCTTGCTGTTTCCAAACGACTTCACTTGAACGTCCCTTTCACTGCTCTCAGTGTTTGGGGTAATGTGTTCAGACTGAAGATGATGGGGAAGCTGACAGGCACAATATGCTTTGAAGTGTCTTGTCAAATAATTCCTTCCATGCTAATTGTCCTAGGAAACTAGAAGTAGCCTGGTCTGAGTGTTTCTCTGTCTTGCTGAGAGAAAAATAAGAATGTAAATGAGCCTGGCTCAGCATTCTGGCATTATGGACAATGAGATGGCTACTGTCCAGGACACTGTGGAGAATGAGACCATAAGACATAGGAGAAGACTTAGGCTATTCGGCCCATCAAGTCTGCTGTGCCATTCCATCATGGCTGATTTATTATCTCTCTCAACCCCATTCTTCTTCCTTCTCCCTGTAACCTTTGCCGCCCTTACTAATCAAGAACCTATCAACCTTGGCTTTAAATATACTTCCTGACATGGCCTCCACATCTGTCTGTGGCCCCCTGCCAGTCTGCCAATCTTCTATCCATGTTAGTATCTATCCTGTAATACCGTGGGCTCTTATCTTGTTTAGCAGACTCCTGTGTAGCATCTTGTCAAAGGCTTCTGAAAGTCTAAGTAAACAATATCCGTTGATTCTCCTTTGTCAATCCTGCCTGTTATTTCCTCCCAAAGATTCCCAACAGATTTGTCAGGCAAGATTTCCCTTGAAGAAAACCATGTAGAATCTGGCCTATTTTATCATGTGCCTCCAAGTATCCTGCAAACTCATACTTAATAATGGACCTTACTAATATCCTTAACGGTGGTTATCCATCATGCCTGACGATGACGGGAAACCTGTGGGGCAGGGTTTTTAAAGTGGCTAAGCCATTGCATTCTCTCATCTCAGAAGTCTGGGTCCAGCAGTATGAATAAGCATCACAAGCTGGGGTTTTCCTTGGCTGCTGTGAATGGCCATGATATCTACTGTGCCTTGTCATGCCCTTCGCTCTCCCCAAAGCATTGCAGTCATGCCTTCCTAGCCTTACCCGCTCAGTCCACCAGAGTTCACTTTGCAAGCTATAACAGGCATGTCCCTATCTCACCAGGATATTATTACTGTCTGCCGGCCTCACCTGGTGCAGCCCGCCTGCTGAACCGGTGTCCGGGTTGTGGCTGCTGCCACATGCAAACAGTTACTTAGAACCACAGTTGGGAGCTGAGTGTCTGGTTGGGAACAAAGATGTGTGGGCTGCCCTGGAATAGACATGACAGGTCCTTTCACAAGAGGTGCTACCCCTCCTTGGACATCCCATACAACCCAATATCCTTAATAATGAAATGGCTACTGATTCAGACACTGTGGACAAGGAGATGGCTATTGTTCAGGACGTTGTGGACAAGGGGATGGTTACTATCTGAGATACTGTGGACAAGAAGATCCATACTGCCTATGATACTCTGGAGAATGAAATGGCTACTGACCAGGATACTGTGCCAATAAGATTGTTATTGACTGGGACACTGTAGACAAGGAGATAGCTACTGGCTGGGACACCGTGTATAAGCAGATGGGTACTGACTGGAATATTTGGACAATGAGATGGTTACTGACTGGGAATCTGTGGATAATGGGATGGCTATTGTCCAGGACACTGTGGACAATGTGATGGTTACTGATCAGGACGCTGTGGACAAAGTGATGGCTACTGATCAGGACGCTGTGGACAAAGTGATGGCTACTAACAGGGATATTGTGGAGAACTCTGCTGTGCTTTAAAATTGCTTATGTCTATGAACACAAGAGATTCTGAAGATGCAAGAAATCCAGAATAATACACACAAAATGCTGGAAGAGCTCAGCAGGTTGGGTGGCATTTATGGAGAGGGATAAACATTTCAATATTTCAGGTCACGGCCTGAATTATGTACCTAGAGGAAGGCACCAGAATAAAAAGAGGAAGGGAGGGAGTGGATGATAGCCAGAAGGTGGTGGGTGAAGCCAGGTGGGGAAGGTAAAGGGTAGGAGAGGAAGGAATCTGATAGGTGAGGAAAGTGGACCATCGGAGAAAGGGAAGAAGGACGGGACCAGGGGAAGGTGATAGGCAGGTGAGAAGAGGTAAGAGTGGGGATTAGAAGTTGAGGGAAGGGGGAGGGGATTTTACCCACCACTGATGTCAAACTGACAGGTCTATAATTGCTAGGCTTACTTCTAGAACCCTTTTTAAACAATGGAACCACATGAGCAATATGCCAATCCTCTGGCACAATCCCCGTTTCTAATGACATCTTAAAGATCTCCGTCAGAGCTCCTACTATCTCTACACAAACTTCCCTCAAGGTCCTGGGGAATATCCTGTCAGGATCTGGAGATTTATCCACTTTTAAATTTCTTAAAAGCGCCAGTACTTCCACCTCTTTAATCATCATAGGTTCCATAACTTCCTTACTTGTTTCCCACACCTTACACAATTCAATATCCTTCTCCTTAGTGAATACCAAAGAGAAGAAATCGTTCAAAATCTCTCCCATCTCCCTCGGCTCCACACATAGCTGACCACTCTGATTCTCTAAGGGGCCAATTTTATCCCTCACTATCCTCTTGCTTTTAATATAACTGTAGAAACCTTTCGGATTTACTTTCACCTTATTTGCCAAACCAACCTCGTATCTTCTTTTAGCTTTTCTAATCTCTTTCTTAAGATTCCTTTTACATTCTTTATATTCCTCAAGCAATTCCTTTACTCCATGCTGCCTATATCTATTGTAGACATCCCTCTTTTTCCGAACCAAATTTCTAATATCCCTTGAAAACCATGGTGCTTTCAAACCTGTAACCTTTCCTTTCAACCTAACAGGAACATAAAGATTCTGTACCCTCATAATTTCACCCTTAAATGACCTCCATTTCTCTATTACATCCTTCCCATAAAACAACTTGACCCAATCCACTCTCTCTAAATCCCTTTGCATCTCCTCAAAGTTAGCCTTTCTCCAATCAGAAATCTCAACTCTAGGTCCTGTCCTGTCCTTCTCCATAATTATATTGAAGCTAATGCTATTGTGATCACTGGACCCGAAATGCTCCCCAACACATACATCTGTCAGCTGACCTATCGCATTCCCTAACAGGAGATCCAACACTGCCCCATCTCTTGTCGGTACTTCTATGTATTGTTGCAAAAAACTATCCTGCACACATTTCACAAACTCTAAACCATCCAGCCCTTTTACAGAATGAGCTTCCCAGTCTACGTGTGGAAAATTAAAATCTCCCACAATCACCACCTTGTGTTTACTATCACTGAAACATAATGCAATAGTTGTTATTTTGTGGCTGAAGAATAATGCAAAGATGTGAAAATTACTAATTTACAAATTAAGTAAGTAGTCCACAACGGAAGAAGGAAGTGTCCATGGGTTCATGAAGTGTTTAGAAAACTGACGGCGGAGGATAAAAGGTGTTCCTGAAATGTGCTGTGTTATTCTTGGTGAGGCCACACTTGGAGTATTGCATTCCCCCTGCTATTGGAAAGAAGTGACTAAACTGGAAAAAGGATGCTGAAACGATTTACAAGGATGTCACTCGGAGTCAAGGGGTTGGGTTATAGGGAGAGGAAGGGCAGGTTAGGTTCAGCCCGTTCAGGAGTCCCTGTACCATCTGCATCTCCTGCCCATGAAGGTGTACTTGTCCGTTAACTGGATGCGGACCACTCTCCCCATCAGTTTGTTCCTCCCCAGCAATTAGTGATGCTGTTCTTCACTCTTTTAGATGCCTTCAAGTCCAGTTGAATTTATTGTCATGTGCACAAGTATGGCAAGGACAATGAAAACTTTTATAAACCCATGGACTCGCACTCTACCTGGACTACACCTCCTCCCACTCTGTTACTTGTAAAAACCCATCCCCTTCCCTCAATTCCTGCTTTCATAATGAGACTTTTCATTCTAGAACGAAGCAGATGTCCTCCTTCTTCAAAGAAAGTGGCTTCCCTTCCTCCACCATCAATGCTGCCCTCAACTGCATCTCTTCCATTTCATGCATATCTGCTCTTACCCCATTCTCCCACCACCCTAACAGAGATAGGGTTCCTCTTGTCCTCATCTACCACCCCACCAGCCTCCGCATCCAGCACATAATTCTCTGCAGCTTCTGCCACCTCCAGTGGGATCCCACCTCCAAACACATCTTTCCCTCCCATCCCCACTTTCTGCTTTTCACAGGGATCACTTCCTATGTCCATTTGTCCCTTCCCACTGATCTCCCTCCTGGCACTTATCCTTCCAAGCAGAACAATTGTTACACCTGTCCCTACACCTCCTCCCTCACCACCATCCAGGGCCCCAAACAGTCCTTCCAGGAGAGCTGACACTTACCTCTCCTGGGGTCATATACTATAAACACAGGATATGGGGTCACAGTATATGACCCCCATATACTGTGCCCGGTGCTCCCGGTGTGGCCTCCTGTACATTGGTGAGACCTGACGTAGATTGGGAGACCGCTTTGCTGAGCATCTGTGCCCCATCTACCAGAAAAAGCAGGATTTCCCAGTGGCCACTCAATTTAATTCCACTTCCCATTCCCAATCCGATATGTCCATCCATGGCCTCCTCTACTGTTGTGATGAGGCCACACTCAGGTTGGAGGAACAACATCTTGTATTCCATCTGGGTAGCCTCCAGCTTGATAGCATGAACATTGATTTCTCAATCTTCTGGTAATACCCCCCCCCCCCACCTCTCCTTCACCATTCACCATTCCCTTTTCCCTCTCTCACCTTATCTCCTTACCTGCCCAACACCTCCCTCTGGTGCTCCTCCCCCTTTTCTTTCTTTCATGGCCTTCTGTTCTCTCCTACCAGACTCCCCCTTCTCCAGCCCTGTATCTCATTCAACAATCAACTCTCCAGCTCTTTACTTCATCCCTCCCCCTTCTGGTTTCACCCATCACGTTGTCTTTCTCTCTCCCCCTTCCCACCTTTTAACTCTATTACTCTTTTTTTTTTCTTCGGTCCTGCTGAAGGGTCTAGGCCCAAAACTTTGATTGTACTCTTTTCCATAGATGCTGCCTGGCCTGCTGAGCTTCTCCAGCATTTTGTGTGTGTTACAATGAAAACTTTACCTGCAGCAGCATCACAGGCATATTGGTACAAACAACGCACAGAATATAAGTTCTACGTAAGTTATACAAAAAAATTATACTAATCAATGAAAGAAAAAAAATATCCAAATACTGGACCGGAATGCAAAAAATTCAAAGGCACGATTGAAGATATGTTGGTTTAGAATCAGAATCCCAAAATCCCAGCAAGCTCTGTGTAAATCCGTGGTGTGTAGGCCAGCACCTGCTCCTCCCTGTCCAACAGGTTTGTCCCCAGTCAGTAGGATTGGGGCACATGGTAGCATAATGCTTTACACTACCAGCGATAAGATCACAGTTAAATTTCCTCTGCTGTCTGTACAGAGTTTGTGCGTTCTCCCTGTGACGACTTGGATTTCCTCCAAGTGCTCTGATTCCCTCCCACGTTCCAAAGATGTGCAGATTAGGGTTAGTAAATTGTAGGGGTGTATATTGGCGCCAGAAGCACGGTGACATTTGTGGGCTACCTCTAGTGCATCCTCGGTCATTGACGCAAACAGCACATTTCACTATATATGTCAATGTATATGCAACAAATAATGCTAATCTTTCATCTTTGCTTTTGTATGTGGCATAAGTGCATGCTTTATCCCTGACGAGTTGACAGCATCTACAAAGACAAGCAGAACCTAGATGTAGCTGGCAAGGCTGATATCCATTCCTGAAGTCTCACCTCAATTGTTGCAGATGTTGGACTGGACTGTTTTCTTTGCAGTTTTAACATCTAATTGCCTGGTGGTCACAGTATGAAAATGCAGTTGTTCAGTGTGACCCTAATGGGCACAGTTCTCTGTATCATTCTGAAAATTTCCAGGAAGTTCTCTGGCATTGCATTATTTGAATAGGGGCTATTTGATCGGTTAACTCTTACCTACAAATTTGAGTGGAATGTTTCTTACCTACAGTATAAAAAGAGATGAACATGTTGCCTGTCGCCTATAGTCCTTTTCCTGTTTTTTGTTCTTAGCTATGAGACTTTTGCAGCTCTACATTTCCAATTTGCTTTGTTTTAGGAGCATTTAATCAACAATCATGAAGCAACAAGTTCTATGCCTCTTTCCTGAGTTCTGAAAGAACCTTGGAACAAACACATTGGAATCCAACACAGAGAACACCCTCCACTCCTGTGGACTCAGTCAGTTGGAATTGAGCAATAGGATCTGCCCAAACATCAGAAGCATTTCCTAAGGGAGATGGATTTCCCTTATACAACCCTAATATAAGTTGTCCTATTTCCCTTATGCCCCTGCAAGACCTTATGCATCTCTCATTCTCTGTGCCCATCACAGGAAGTTTAGACGATTGCTCACGTGGGAGTGGTGGTGGAGTGAATCACAGCTACAGTGACCTCAGTGCATATGAGGAGCTCGACGAGATCATCCAACGCACCGGCTCATCTTCGTCCCACCACACTCTGCGTGGTACGGCTGAAGATGTGTCTGATTCAGGTTGGGTCAAGTCCTTCCTCTAACTGAATATCGTATTGACTCCTTTAGATCCACCCACTTTCTCCAACTCAAAGATATGGAGTCATAGAGCCATTGAGCATGGAAACAGGACCTTTGGCTTAATGGGTACAGCATCCTCCCCGCTAGTCCCAGTTACTCATGGTCAGTCCATTAGCCTCCAAGCCCTCCTCTCCATATACCCAATGCCTTAAATGTTACAGGACTTGTATGTGTCCAGGACAAAGAGGTGGGCAGGAAAGACTATAAGACCATTTGACCCATGGAGTCTGCTCTGCCATATCATCATGGCTGATCCTTTTTGTCTTTCAGTCCCAATCTCCTGCCTCCTCCCCGTATCCCTTCATGCCCTTATCAATCAAAAATCTATCAACCTCTGTCTTAAATATATGTAAAGATCTGGCCTCAACAGCTGCCTGTGGCAACAAATTCCACAGATTTACCACTCTCTGGCTGAAGAGGTTTCTCCTTACCTCTGTTCTAAATGGACGCCTTGATATTCTGAGGTTGTGTTCCCTGGTCTTAAACTCTCCCACCATAGGAAACATTCTTTCTACATCCACTCTATCAAGGCCTTCCATAGGTTTCAATGAGATCACCCCTCATTCTTCTGAAATCTAGTGAACATAAGCTCAGAGCCATCAAACACTCTTCATATGACAAGCCATTCAATCCTGGAATCACTTTCATGAACCTCCTTAGAACCCTCCCCAGTGTCAGTCTGGACAGGAGCTCAAAACTGCTCACGATACTCCAAGTGATGTCTCACCAGTGTTTTATAAAGCCTCAACATGAAATCCTTGTATTTATATTCTAGTCTTCTTGAAATGAATGCTAACATCACATTTACCTTCCTCACCACAGACTCAACCTGTAAATTAAAATTTAAGGAATCCTGCACAAGGACTCCAAGTCCCTTTGCACCTCAGAGTTTAGAATTTTCTCTCCATTTAGTAAATAGTCTACCCTTTCATTTCTTGTACCAAAGTGCATGACCATACACTTCTTCACACTGTATTCCATCTGCCACTTCTTTGCCCATTCTTCTAATCTGTCTAATTCTTCTGTAGCCTCTGTACTTCCTCAAAACCACCTGCCCCTCCACCTATCTTTGTATTATCTGCAAATGAGTGAGTGAGGCCTCCATCAGTGAGGGTTGACCATGGATGTTGTGCCCTAACTGTCCAGATACACAAGCCTGTGCAGTATGATATGAAGAGCAAGCTGTCCCTTCCCATGCATCTGATGAACCCAACAGAATGGCAGAGACCAATACAGTTTGGTACCAGCAGCATCGCAAGAATTTCCAGTCAACATGGAACTCAATGTAGGAGTGCCTCAGGGACTCCAGCTCAGATTTTTCCCTCGGGGTTTACTCCCAAAGCCTTCCCCATGAGTGTGTACTGATGCAAGGCAACTGAGGTATGAGATCAGTTTTCTTTCTCCTAGATGAGCTGCCAACCGTGGCTGACAAGCCTCATCTGCCCGAAGCGAGCAGTTTTAAGGCACCAGTAACCTGCCTTTGACCCTTCTCCTGTCAGAAGTGGTTCTGTTGGGTTTATCACTCTAGTTAGCAAACTTTGCAACAAAGTCATCAATTCTGTCGCCCAAGTCATTGAGATATAATAGAAAGAGAAGTGGTTGCAACACTGTAATACTGATACATCTGACTTTAGCTTCTCCTTTTCAAATTCCAGGGTGAATCCAATCATGTTATGAACACTTCCCCTAAAGATTCTTTTACCTTAAGCTCTCCAATCAATTCCAGTTCATTGCACAACACCCAATCCAGGATAGCTGATCCCCTAGTGGGCTCAACCATGATCTGCTTTAAAAAGCTGCCTCGTGGGCATTCTAGAAATTCCCCCTCTTGGAATCCGGCAAGCTCCAACCTGATTTTCCCAATCTACCTGCATGTTGAAGTCCTTCATGATTATTGTAACGTTGCCCTTTTGACATGCATTTTCTATCTCCAATTGCAATTTGTAGACCACATCCTTAATACTGTTTGGAGGTCTGTATACAACTCCCATCAGGGTCTTTTTACCTTTGCAGTTCCTTAGCTCTACCCACAACAACTCAATGTCTTCTGATCCTATATCACCTTACCAACAGAGCCTTGCCATCCCCTCTGCTTACCTGCCTGTCCCTTCGATACGACGTGTATCCTTGGACATGAAGCTCCCAGCTACAATTTTTTATCAGCCATGGTTCAGTGATGCCTACAACATAGAACAGTACAGTACAATACATGCCCTTTGGCCCACGATGTTGTGCCGACATTTTAACTAATTCTAATATAAATCTAACCCTTTCCTCACTCATAGCCCCCCATTTTTTTTTTCATCCATATGCCTATCTAAGAGATTCTTAAATGCCCTAATGTATTTTTCTTTACTACCATCCATGGTAAGGTATTCCATACATCTACCACTCTCTGATATCCCCCAATACTTTCCTCCAATCACCTTAATATTACGTCCCCTCATATTGGTCATTTTGGCTTTGAGAAAAGGTCTAGTTATCAACTCGATGTATGCCTCGTATCATCTTGTATACATTTATCAAGTCACCTCTCATCCTCCTTCACTCTGAACAGAAAAACCCTTGCTTGCTCATCCTATCTTGATATGAAATGCCTTCTAGTCCAGACGACATCCTGGTAAATCTCCTCTGAATCCTATCTAAAGCTTTGACATCTTTCCTATAATGAAGTGACCAGAACTGAACACAACAATGAAAGTTCTTCTGCTACACCTCTTGGTATGGCTAATTCTGAGAGACGTGCTCTATAATCGGATATTTGTACTGTCGTTGTTGCATCACATAATGTGCCCCACTTTTACTCTACAGAGCTGATCAGAAGATCATCTTTTTCTCAGACCACCTCGTCCTGGGCTGATGAGACATTGGCTGAAGCTAGACTGTCACTGCTGGACCACCAGGTCTTCATTCAGCATTGGGACACCAACCAGCTTGGGGAGCAATTGACTCAGGCTGCAATAACAGAGAGCACAGAAGCGATGGCCGGAGGGGTGGCAGAGGAAGATGATGGCAGATCCAAGATTAATGGTAGGTGCAACTGCAATATTACATGGCCAGGTATCCAGAGAGTGCATTTGCATTACATTAGCTCAAAGTTCAAAATAAAATTTATTATCAAAGTGTACGTATACAACAAAGAATGTAGAACATAGAGCATAGAACATCACAGCATAGTCCAGGCCCCTAGACCACATTTAACCTACTCCAAGATCAATCTAACACTTCCCTCTCATGTACCCCTTCATTTTTCTATCATCCACATGTCTCTCTTAGAGTTTCTTAAATGCTCCTAATGTATCTGCACCCCTGGCAGGGCATTCCACGCACTTACCTTCTGCGTAAAGAACTTACCTCTGACATCCCTCCTATACTTTCCTTCAGTCACCTTAAAATTTTGCTCCTAGGTATTAGCTTTGCCACTCTGGGAAAAAGGGTGCTGGCTGTCCACTCTGTGTTTAATCCTGTAGTCCTCTATCAAGTCACCTCTCATCCTTCTTCACTTCAAAGAGAAAAACCTTGGCTTGTGCAGTCGATCCCCATGAAACATGCTCTCTAATCCAGGCAGCATCCTGGCAAATCTCCTCTGCACCTTCTCTAAAGCCTCCACATCCTCCTTATAATGAGGTGACCAGAACTGAACATTGGATGGGAACATTTGTCATGTCAGACTTTAGGACTGGACAAAGGGTCACTGATGCTGTTTCTCCCTCCCAAGATGCTGTTTGACCTAATGACCATTTCCTTCTTTTTGGTTCAGGTTGCCAGCATCTGTGATTTTTTTTTACATCAGATTGACAGGTTGACATGAACAGACGATCTTTCTCTTAAAAGCAACAATGTAATACTGAGGCTTTATAAGGCACTGGTGAGGCCTCACCTTGAGTATTGTGAGAGTTTTAGAGTCCTTATCTAAGAAAGGATAAGCTGACATTGGAGAAGGTTCAAAGGAGGTTCGCAAGAATGATTCCAAGATTGAAATCCTTGTCATATGAGGAGTGTTGATGACTCTGGCCCTGTACTCACCGGAATTCAGAAGAATGGAGGGGAGGGATCTCATTGAAAGCTATCGAATGTTGAAAGGACCTATAGAGTGGATATGGAGAGGATTTTTCCTATGGTGAGGGAGTTGATACAGCCTCAGAACGTAGGGGCATCCATTTAGAATGGAGATGAGGAGGAATTTCTTTTCCCAGTGAACAGGTTAATCTGTGGAATTCATTGCCACAGGTGGCTATGGAAGCCAAGTCATTGGGTACATTTAAAGCAGAGGTTGATAGATTCTTGATTAGTCAGAGCATGAAGGTTATGGGGTAAAGGCAGGAGATTGGGGGTGAGGGAGAAATGGGTCAGCCATGATTGAACAGACTTGATGGGCCAAATGGCCTAATTCTGCTCCTATGTCTTATGGTCTTACTGGATGTCACTTCTCACAGGATACAACTTTTCATAATGTAACAATTTTTTTCAGATATCTGAAACCAGATGGTTACAGAAAATTAAGATAGCCACCAGCAATAGTAAAAATTTAAAGTTTAAATTTGTTTATCATGTGTACATTGAAGCATACATTGAAGTGTACATTGAAATGTGTCATTTGCTTTAGCAGTCACCACTCCCAAGGGTAGACTGGGGGCAGCCCACAAATGTCACCACATATTCTGGCGCCAACATGACATGCCCACAATGCTCAGCAGAACAACACGGAACATAACAAAAAAGAACCCAATTAGTGATAAAACAACAACAAAAAATGCAATTAGATAAAGAACACAATAGTAATAATGAAAAAATAATATAAACGCATAAGATAGCTTCTATACATAGATTGATTTTATGTCCATGAAGTGACGCTAGACACAGGAGTGTTGTACATAAGATGACTCTGACCGTGGTTGTTGGGGGTGTGGAGTAGAGGGTTAGTGATCAGCCTTACTACTTGGGGAAAGTAACTGTTTTTGAGTCTGATGCTGTGTAGCATCCTCCCTGATGGGAGTGGGACAAATCATCTATGATCAGGGTAGGTGGGATCCTTCAGGATGTTACTGACCCTTTTCCTGCACCTCCCTGTAAATGCGTCCTTGATGGTGGGCAGGTTGATGCCTGTAATGCGTTGGACAGTTTTGACTACCTGTTGTAGAGTCTTCCTGTCCTCCAGTGTGCGGAGGCCAACGTTATTTGCTCTGGAGAAGGTTCTAGTGAATTTAAGTTGTGGTGGTTCTGCTCCCACATGGCGTTGAGGAGGGAATTCTGGCATTTAGACTAAATGACACTGAAAGAGCGGTGAAATATTTCCAAGTCAGGTTACAGAGGGGATTTCGGTGGTGTACCCAGATGGAATTAGTAACTTTATTTTGTCCCGAAATACATTGATAAACTTTGTTATGCCTGCCGTCCATGCAGATTATTTCATTGCAGGACTGACTTGAGGTGGTACAAAGGGAAATAGTTACAGAATAGAGAAAAATAAAATATTATGGTTACAGAAAGTGCAGGGAGACAATAAGTTGCAAGGTATAACAAGGTAGATTGTGAGGTCAAGTGTCCATCTGATCATACCAGAGGACTGGTCAGAAGATATATAACAATCTGATAGAAGCTGTCCTTGAGCAATGTATCTTCTGCTCAATGGATAAGGTGGGAGGAGAGAATGTCCAGCGAGGGTGAGGTTTTTGTTTATCCTAGCTGCTTTACTGAGGCAGTGAGAGGTGTTGACACAATCCGTGGAGGGAGGTTAACTTCTTTAGGCGGGGTCTTTGGTTATGCTGACTACTTTAGTGAGGCTGTGACTGAGAGTGCCCAGACAGGAAGATGGTTTCCTGTGATGTGTCCACAAATCTCTGCACTTCCTGTGGTTACAGGCAGAGCAGGTGCTGTACCAAGCTGTGATGCATGTAGACAGAATGTTCTCTGTGATGCATCAATACAAAATGGTGGGGCTGGACGGGGTCATACTAAATTCCTTTAGCCTCTCGAGGAAGGAGAGGCACTGGTGAGCTGCTATGGCTGTGGTGTTGACACCTGGGCAGGCAATTGTAGGGCATTTAGACCATAAAACATTTGATGCCCTTACTCTCAAGAACATATCAGCCTTTGCTTTAAATATATCCAATCACTTCACCTCCACTGCTGTCTGTGGTAATGAATTCCACAGATTCACCACCCTTTGGATAATGAAATTCCTCCTCATTTCTGTTCTGGATGGACGTCCTTCTATTCAGAGGCTGTGCCCTCTAGTCCAAGATCCACCCATAGGAAACATCCTCTCCACATCCACTCTGTCAAGGCCCTTCAATATTTAATAGGATTTAATGAGCTCCCCCTTATTCTTCTACACTCCAGCAAGTACAGGCCCAGAGCAATCAAATGCTTCCCATACATTAACCCTTTCATTCACTGAATCACTCGCGTGAACCTCCTCTGGATGCTCTCCAATGCCACCACAGGAGCTCAACAACATATCATTGTTCCACAGCAGGTTCACTGGCTCCTCGCCCAGCTAGCAGCTCACCAGCACAGGCACCAACTCCTACCCACAGGACTAACAAGGATGACGTGGATCTCGACTGTCTCACGACGGCTGATGATTTGTCACACAAGGTGAGAGGTGACCAGCCATTTTTTTCCTGATACTTGATAAACACTCGATATATGATGTTTAATGAAAGCATTTAAGGGAATCTCAATGGTGGAGGAGATTACGTGTGATATCAGAATCAGAATCTGGTCACATCACTGGCAGATGTCATGAAATTTGTTGTTTTATGGCAGCAGTACAGAGTAATAAAAAATATAAATTACAATATGAACATATATACAGCACAGTGCTGAAGTCTCAGTCACATATACAGTATACAGCTAGGGTGCCTAAGACTTTTGCATAGTATTGTAACAAATTTAATGACGTATGTGAGTGATAATAAACCTGATTCTGAAATGGGTCTCTATTGTGGGCTGAGAGTGGGAAGGGGGGCAGGGAGAGGGGAATTGTGGTTGCAAAAAGGGGAAGGGAGAGGGGAGGGAGTGGGGAAACCCAGAAGGACACTCTGTAATGATCAATAAAGCAATTGTTTGGAAACAAATGACCTTATCTGATGTCTCAGGGCTGGGTGTGTCTGCACCTGCACCACCCCTGCCCCTGGCACTCCTTCTCCACCACCTGTGAGATGGTGTACATGGATTCATAGTCCATTCAGTAATCTGATGGTGGTTGGGAAGAAGGTGTTCCTGAAACATTGAGTATGTGTCTTCAGGCATCTGTACTTTCTCCCTGATGGTAGCATTGAGAAGAGGGCATGTCTTGGGAGATGGTCGGGGGTCCTTAATGAAGGATGTCGCCTTTTTGAGCCATTGCTTTTTGAAGACAGGTGACGTGCAAGTATTTTACACAGAGAGTGGGAGGTGTTTGGTATGGGTTGCTGGGATAGTAGGGGAAGAGGCCAGTTTAAATATTAAGCATCACACATAAAACGCTGGAGGAACGCAGCACGTCAGGTAGCATCTATGGAAATGAATATAGCCGACAATTCATACCAAGACTTCATGACAGAGAGAACAGGATAGGCACCAGAATAAAAAGGAGAGGGGGTGGGGTAAAGATGCATACAGATGTTGGCAGATGTCCAGTGCAGAGCTTTCTAACTGGCTTCATCACATCCTGGTATGAAGGCTTCGATGCACAGGATCACAAGAGGCTGCGGAGGGTTGTAGACTCAGCCAGCATCTCCACCGGCACATGCCTCCCCACCATCGAGAACATTTTCAAAGGGAGACGTCTCAGGATGGGAGCATCCATCTCTAAGGACCCTCACCATCCAGGACATGCCCTCTCCTCATTACTACTGTCAGGGAGGAGGTACAAGAATCCGAAGACCTGCACTCAGCAGCTCCTTCCCCTCAAACTTCAGATGTCTGAATGGTCCAATGCCACTTCATTATTCCTCCTTCGCACTGTTTGTTATTTTCTTTAACTTACAGTAATTTTTATGTCTTGCACTCTACCGCTACTGCAAAGTAACAAATCACATTACATGTGCCAGTGATAATAAACCTGATTCTGTTTCTGATGTACGTTAACGACTGTTTGAGAGAAACAGTACTGGTTCTGCTGAGGAATTCTGTCAATGTACTACAGGGCATGATTCACAGAGTGACAGAGTCCAATGAATCACATTCCCATAGGCCCTCTCATTTATCCATCTGCTGTCGCACCCATCTGTCTGTTCATCCCCATTCTACTGTGAGAGCCAATCTTTTCATCACTGTTACCTTACTGGATTCCCTGGTTGACACAGTAAAAAATGCTCTCTCTCTCTCTCTCTCTCTCTCCCCCCCTTCTCTCCCTCTGTCCCAATGTAGAATTGTATAAATAGGGTCAATGCACTATGTCTTTTTCCCAGGGATGGGGAATCAATCCCGGCAGGCATAGAATTAAGGTGAGAGGGGAGATTCTCGATAGGAACTAGAGGGGCAACTCATTCACTTAGACGCTGTGGGGAATGTAGAATGAGCTACCACAGGAAGCATTGAGGCAGGGACACCACAACACTTAAATAACATTCAGACCGAAAAGCTTTAGAGGGATACGAACCAAACACAGACAAAGGGGAGTAGCCCGTAGACACCATGGTTAGCATGGGCAAGATGGGCCAAAGGGCCTGTCTACATGCTCTATGATTCTGGGAGTGACTGCTTCTTTTTCACAGCAATGGGCAGCCTCGTTATGTTGCCGGGATGCAGCCTTGAACCACCATGTCGCAGCTCTGTGTGATTGCCCTCAGCCCTCACAGTCAAACTGCCTACGCCAAGCAAGGGGGCAATTTGCCCCTGGGGTTCTGGACTGGGGCCTGAACTGTGAGCTTGGTGTGGTATTCACTGGAGTTTAGAAGAATGAGGGGGGTCTCATTGAAATCAAATATTGAAAAGCCTAGACAGGATGGATGTGGGGAGGAGTCGTCAAATCTAGCACTGGAGGGCATAGCTGCAGAATAGAGGAACATCCATTTTGAACAGAGATGAGGGTGATGAATCTATGGAATTCATTGCCATAGGCAACTGTGCAGGCCAAGTCATTGGGTATGTTTAAAGCAAAGGTTGATAGGTTCTTTATTAGTCAGGGTGTCAAAGGTAATGGGGAAAAGGCAGGAGAACGGGATTGAGAGGGATAATAAATCAGCCATGATGGAATGGTGGAGCAGACTCGATGGGCCAGATGGTAAAATTCTGCTCCTATGTCCTGTGTTTTATTAGGACAGTACAACCCTTTTGCTCATGATGTTATGCTGACCTTTTAACCTAATCTAAGATCAAACTAACCCTGCCATCCTATACAGCTCTCAATTTTTCTATCATACATGTACCTATCTAAGAGTTTCTCTCTCTCTCTCCCTCACTCACTCTCTCCCTCTCTTTCTCGCTCTCTCTCTCCCCCCCAATGCTTGCAACACATTGAAAGCAAACTGTGTGCTTTCAATGTGCAGTCCTAACTGTGTGCAGTCCTACTGAAGGAGAGCGAGTGTGAGAGAGTGGTGTAGGAACATGAAAGAATACAAATGGTAAATGATTTTTTTTCAACTGTTGTTGTAGGGGTCACTTGTGTGACCTCCCAACTGTGAACGAGAGAGAGGTTCTGATGCTGAGAGGGAACAGAGGGATTAGGAAGAAAATGCTAATTGGACACTGATGTGCTGAATATTTATTAGACACCTGGGTCAGATGGAATGAATCCAAGCACTCTTCAGGGCATCAGGAGAGTGAGGGAGCCGTTTATGAGCTTTCCTCACACACAGGGATAGCTCTGGATGATTACAAAATTATAAGTGTGGTTCAGAGCTGAATGGACATCAAAGGTGCTTAAGAAATTGGAATGATAAGTTTTCTCATTTGGAGATTCATCAGTGATGTTGCCTATATTGGAACACTACAGTTATAAGGAGGGGCTGCCTAGCTTGGGTTTGTTCTCCCTGGAGCAGAGAAGGCTGAGAGGTGACCTTAAAGAAGAAAGATTATATTCATTTGTCACATGTACATCGAAACACCGACTGAAATGTGTCGTTTGTGTCAATGACCAACGCAGTCTGGGGATGTGTTGGAGACAGCCGACGAGTGGTGCCACACTTACGCCACCAACGTAGCATGCCCGCAACATACTAACCTTAACCTGTACATCTTTGGAACGTGGGAGGAAACCACGTGGTCGTGGAGAGAACGTACAAACTCCAGGCAGGCAGCAGTGGGAATTGAACCCCAATCAGTGTATGCTGGCACTGTAAGGCATTACTCCAGCTACTGCTGTAGGGTAATGTAATGGGTGACAAATGACACATTTTGTTCGTAATAGGAACTGCTCTACATAATTCACAAAAACTCTCACTGAGTTGAGGTGTTCACTCTTTAAGAGACAGTGTCTGATGTAACGACGCCAGTGTAAAACGACTGCTTTTGGTTTGTAATGGAAGTAAAGGGCTGTGGCTTTTGTTCACATAAAGAATCTCTCATATGTTTTATTCACAAAATCCTACACTGCCACACCACTCAGATGGAAGTTTATGAGATAAGGATGGGGATAGACTGTAAAAATCTTTCTTTCAAAGTGGGGACGTCCAAGGTGAAACCACATGTTTAAGGTGAGGAATGGAAGGTTTAGAGAGGACCAGTGGGCCAATAGTTTTTCACCCGGACAGTAGCTGAAACCTGGAACACACTGTCTGAGGAGATGGTGAAGGCAGAATTAGGCCATTTGGCCCATCAAGTCCATTCGAAACTTCCATCATGGCTCCTGCTGTCTGGGAAAAGGCTCTGAAGCATTCGGGCTTTCACGACCAGACTATGTAACAGTTTCTTCCCCCAAGCTATCAGGCTCCTCAATACCTGAAGCCTGGACTGACACCTTGCCCTACTGTCCTGTTTATTATTTATTGTAATGCCTGCACTGTTTTTGTGCACTTTATGCAGTCCAGTGTAGGTCTGTAGTCTAGTGTAGCTTTCTCTGTGTTGTTTTTTTTTATTATTACATAGTTCAGTCTAGTTTTTTGTACTGTGTCATGTAACACCATGGTCCTGAAAAACGTTGTCTCATTTTTACTATGCACTGTACCAGCAGTTATGGTCGAAATGACAATAAAAGTTGACTTGACTTGGCTTATTATCCTCCTCCACCCTATTCTCCTGCCTTTTCCCAGTAATCTTTACTAATCAAGAAAAATATATTCAATGACCTGGCCACCAAGGAAGTCTGTAACAGTGAATTCTCACAACATTTAAGAAACTTTGAGATAAATAGACCCTAAGACCCATTAAGGAGCAGGATTAAGCTATTCAGTCCATCGAGTCTGCTCTGCTATTATGTCATGGCTGATATATAATCATTCTCAACCCCATTCTTCTGTCTTCTTGCTGTAACCTTTGACAACTTGAGTGATCAAGAACCTATCAACCTCCATTTTAAATATACCCGATGACTTGGCCACCATAGCAGGCTGTGGCAAACAATCCCACAGCTTCACTACCCTCTGGCTGAAGAAATTCCTCCACATCTCTGTTCTAAAGTGATGTATTTGTATTACCAAGTACTTGTCCTACCAAAGTATAGAAGGTTACAGAGCTAATAGGGATAAATGAGATTAGTGTAGTCAGTCAAGGTTAAAGTGAAGTTAATTGTCATGGGTACAAGTACATTTATGAACAGGTGCAATGAAAAACCTGCTTGTAGCAACATCACAGACACAGAGCATCAGATAGACAAGATGGTAGGTCAAATATGATGGCAGAATATCGTATTAATGCTAAGACTCTTGGCAGTGTGGAGGATCAGAGGGATCTTGGGGTCCAAGTCCATAGGATACTCAAAGCTGCTATGCAGGTTGACTCTGTGGTTAAGAAGGCATACGGCACATTGGCCTTCATCAATCATGAGATTGAGTTTAAGATTGAGTTTAGAGTACCGTGCTCAATTCTGGTTGCCTCATAATAGGAAGGACTTCGAAACCATAGAAAAGGTGCAGAGGAGATTTACAAGGATGTTGCCTGGATTGGGGAGCATGCCTTATGAGAGTAGGTTGAGTGAACTCGGCCTTTTCTCCTTGGAGTGACAGAGGATGAGAGGTGACCTGATAGAGGTGTACAAGAGGCATTGGTTGTGTGGACAGTCAGAGCTGAAATGGCTAGCATGAGAGGGCATAGGTGCTTGGAAATAGGTACAGAGGAGATGTCAGGGGTACGCTTTTCTGAGAGTGATGAGTGAGTGGAATGGGCTGCCAGCGGCGGTGGTGGAGGCGGAAATGATAGGGTCTTTTAAGAGACTCCTGGATGGATACATGGAGCTGAGGAAAAGAGAGGGCTATGGGTAAGCCTAGGTAGTTCTAAGATAAGGACATGTTCGGCACAGCTTTGTGGGCCGAAGGGCCTGTATTGTGTTGTCAGTTTCTATGTTTCTATGATTCACCAGAGAAAACATACTGTTTAGCTGGGCTGTGCAAAACATGAATTTCAAATTATTTATTTTTTAAGTTTTTGTTGGTAATATTTTGTTTTATGTGCTGTGCACGATATAGGATTTATAGGTGCACCTTGATCCAGAGGAACGTTGTTTCATTTGGTTATATATATGTAAAGTTAGGATGACAATAAACTTGAACATGTAATTAATTAAGCATAAATTATGCACAATTTTACAAGAAAAAGCATGATCAGAATAAATAAATAAAAACGAAGTCCATTTTAGTGCAAACTGATCAAAGTGGCATGATATTGCTAAACTGTTATCTTTAGGGTTTTGCCCACTGGTACAACAATTGAATGGTTGAAGGGATATAGCTGTTTCTGAACCTGGTAGTGTGGGACTTCAGGCTCCTGTACCTCCTGCCAGAAGGCTTTTGTGAGAAGAGGGTATTGCACAGTGGTGGGGATGTTTGTTGATGGATGCTCCCTTCCTGAGGCAGCGCCTCCTGTGGATATTACCGATGGTGGCGAGGGATGTGCCCATGATGTATTGGGCAGGGTTCACCACTCTCTGCAGCTTCTTATGTTCCTGAGTATTTGACCATGATGCTTTCAATGGTGTAGGTCAAAGTAAATTTAGATATATATATAAAATTCACCATATACTACCCTGAGATTCATATTCTTGCAGGCATTCATGATAAATACTAAGGAACACAATCGAATCAATGAAGAACTGCACAAAGACCGACAAACAACCAATGTGCAACAGGCAACACATTGTGCAAATACGAAAATGAGAAAAAACAAAATAACAATAATAAATATGGTTAAATAAATAAACAATAAATATTGAGAAGTTGAGATGAAGAGCTCGTGAAAGAGAGTCCATAGATTGTGGAACAGTTCAGTGATGGGAGAGTGGAGTAAAGTTATCCCCTCTGGTTCAAAGGCCTGATGGGTAATCAATGTTCTTGTAGCTGTTGGTGTGGGACCAAAGGCTTCAGTACCTCATTCTTGGCTGACAGGCTTGTTTCTCTACAGTTCTCTTAGGATCTGATGAACATGGCATGCAGCCAACCATTGTTCCCATTGTTGGTGTACTCTGCTGAGGTTCTCTCACCTCATACCTTTAGTAACAGTGCTCAGTACCCCAGGACGATACGATGGATTCTTGACCTCAGAATCTACCTCATTATGACATAGAGTTATAGAGTCATAGAGCACTATATCACAAAAACAAGTCCGTCAGCCCATCTAGACTGTGCCAAACTGTTATTTTACCTCATCCCATCAACCTGCATCTGGACCACAGCCCTCCATACCACTCCCATCCATGCACTTAAACAATCTTCTCTTAAATTTGCAATTGAACCCACATCCACCACTTCTGCTGGCAGCTTGTTCCACACTTTCATCACCCTCTGAGTGAATAAGTTCCCCCTCATGTTATCCTTAAATAATTCACCTTTCACCCTTAACCCATGACTTCTCATTCTAGCTTTACCCAACCTCAATGGAAAACCATTGTTTGCATTTACCCTATCTCTACTTATCATCGTTTTGTATACCTCTGTCAACTCTCCCCTCATTCTCCTACATTCCAGGGAATAAAGTTCTAACTTTTTTCAACCTTTCCCTATAACTAATGTAAAGGGGGGTTTCTTCTTTTTCTTTGTTGCTGTGTATGTTAATCAAAATAGCTTCTTTGTTTTGTTAAAAGTAGGAATGCTTCTTTGTTGCGAGAGAGTGTTGGAAGCTTATTTGGGTTAAAATTTATTGATAACGAGAATTATATTCCTTTGTAAACCAATTGGGATTAATGTTGTTCTTTCTTCTGAGTCTGTAAGCTATTGTTGGCGGGCTTTTGGGGAGATCGGCGCTAGGGGGTGAGAGAGAGAGAGAGGACATGATGCTGTAAACTGGGCGAGGAACGGACCCCAAGCGGGGGGTCCAAGGCCGGGAGGTACCCTGAGGAGAAGAAACAAAGATAGATGTGCTTGGTTGACCACTTCGGGTGGTCCTGAGCTGCGAGTCGAGGAGTTCGGAGGGGATCGAATGGTGGACAGAAGACTTCAGTAATTGAGCTCCAACGGTTGTGCACAAAGTGGTTTGGACTTTGATAAGTTTGGCGCCTTTACTTTATTTTCTTTTCCTTCATGTATACTGTATGGTTATTAATCAGTTATAGTAATCTTTATAAATTGTAATCATTTAATTGCATATGGTGTCCTATTTGTTCTTTGGCGAGGTGGGGACATCACACAGCATCCACACAAGCTGATTACCCAGTTTGGCAGGACCGAAGGCTGCTCCCCCTAGACGAGAACGAGCTGAGTGAGCCTGAGGCAACCCAGGGGGTTACATTATGGGGGCTTGTCCGGGATCACAAACCCAGACGAAACCCCCCCTTTACACTAAGGTCCTTAGAACCTGGCACCATGCTTGTACTTTTTATCTGTACTTTTCAATAAAATCACCTTATACCTTATTGTCTGCCTGTACTGCACTTTTGCTGAAGCTGCTGGACTTTATTCTGCATTCTGTTACTATTTTATCTTGTACTACCTCAAAACACTGTGTAATGATCAGATCTGCGAGAATAATCTGCAAGTCTGTGTATGTGACAATGAGCCGATTCCAATCCCAATTACAATTCCAATGAGCAAGCAGCATTGAAGTATATAACCTATGTGAACCATACTGTAATGTGAAAAATGACCTCGTCAACGAATATCGTACAGCACCTCAGTAGCACTGACAATTGGGTAGCGGGGTAAGCAATGTGAACTGGACTGTGGAGCTGAACTGGATGTATCAGCCCGAAGCAGGTTCAATTCCAAGTGTGGTGACTGAGATCAAGGCATCCTCTTGTCAGGATCCTGCCACTAGTTCAGTAGTCACTGCAAGAGTGCTGGGGGGAAGTGGGTTCTCTCAGTGTCCCACCTAATATCAGGGGTCAGAGTCTCCCAGGAAGGAACGATATGGGCAAAAATTGATAGACCTTGTCACAGGTTCCCATTCTGGGGTCTGCAGGACCCTCGTTTAATAGTAGGGATCCATTGCTAAGTTAACAAATTTCACGACACATGCCAGTGATAATAAACCTGATTCTGATTCTGATTTTGAAAAAAGGTTGGGAACCCCTGGCCTAGAGAGAGTGCATGCGGAGAGGATGTTTCCAATATTGGGAGAGTCCTCGGCCAGAGGGCACATTCTCTGAATAAAAGGATGTCCCTTTTAAGACAGAAATGAAAAGGAATTTCTTCAGCCAGAAGGTAGTGAATCTGTGGAATTCATTGCTACGGATGGCTGTGGAGGCCAAGTCATTTGGGTACATTTAAACAAGAGATTCATGGGTAAGGATGTCAAAGGTTACAAGGAGAAGGAAGGAGAACAGGTAACAGTGGTCAGTGTAATTCTACTACAGCACCAGCTTGGGGCCTTAGAGCCTTTCACCTTCCAAAACTGAGTGCTTGCACTTGAAGGAAGTACGTCACTGGCTGTGACACTCTGCAGGATGGTCTAAGTGTTATTGAAGTGTTAAGTTGTGATGAAGGGTCTCGGCCCAAAACACTGACTGTTTATTCCTCTCCATAGATGCTGCCTGAACCGCTGAGTTACAACAGCATTTTGTGTGTGTGTTGTCAGTCCTTTCCTCTGCTTTTCTGAGCTGGAATTGGAATTGGT
Organism: Hypanus sabinus; assembly: GCF_030144855.1. Classification (NCBI taxonomy): domain Eukaryota; kingdom Metazoa; phylum Chordata; class Chondrichthyes; order Myliobatiformes; family Dasyatidae; genus Hypanus; species Hypanus sabinus. The sequence goes on from NC_082713.1 coordinate 169,019,765, forward strand.
TTATTATTGTCACATGTACCGAGCTACAATGGAAAACTTTATTACTCTTCGTATAGATCAATTCATTACAACAGTGCAGTGAGGAGATACAAGGGAAACAATAACAGAACAAAGTGCATCAGCCTGAGAGAAAGTGCAATGCAGGCAGACAATAAGGTGCAAGGTCATAACAACCCTTAACACTTGAGTTTTTGTGCGTTGCGCAGATGAGGCCTTCATGCAGCAGGGTCACGTTCTGCAGCCACCCAGGGCAGAGACTTCAGAGGTGGTATGGGCGAGAGCTGCAGTCCATGCTGTGTTGTGGGCTGGGCTCTCCCCTTGGTACTGCTCTCCAGCGTTCACTCAGTGGAAGACAAGCCGGATTGCTTTCGTCTGCGGCTGCACTGAGTGAGATGAGGAACTGCTGTGGACTTGTTCTTGCAGAAACGTGGCTCCAGGACAACATCCCATGCACCATCAATCTACAGGCTGTGACACTCATGGACTTGGACTAGATTATCGTTATTTTGTGACTATGTTTTCCTGTTATCGTAATTAAATGTGCTCGATGTGCTGTGTGCTGTGTGTGACTGTCAGTAATGTGATCTGTACCTCAGTCCCGGGGAAATGGTGTTCCGTTTGGCTGTATTATTGTATATGGTTGAATAATAATTCAACTTGAATTTCAGTTTAACTCTCTCTGTAATTGAAATAGCCTTTTTCCTTTGTGAGTGGGTTCTGGAACTGCCCTCAGGGAAGAGAATCAATACAACACACCTCTAGATTTCTTGTAGCTCTGTATCATGCACTGGATGTCAGCAGAGTAAGACCATAAGATCTTAATACATAGGAACAGAATTAGGCCATTCAGCCTATCAAATCTTCTCTGCCATTCCACCAAGGCTGATAAATTTTCCTTCTCAGCCCTGTTCTCCTGCCTTCTCCCCATACCCTTTGACACCCTGCGTAATGAAACACTCATCAACCTCCATTTTAGCTACACCTAATGACCTAGCCCCCACAGTCATTTATGGCAATGAATTCTACAGATGTATGACTCACTCCAAAATAAAGTTGTCCTCATTTCTGCTGGCATGCAGGAAAATTGCAAATAACTGGTAAATAACTTGTGGTTCTGGTCACCGAATTATAGGAAAGATATCAATAAATTAGAGAGAGTGCAGAGACGATTTACTAGGATGTTACCTGGGTTTCAGCACTTAAGTTACAAAGGAAGGTTGAACAAGTTAGGTCTCTATTCATTGGAGCGTAGAAGGTTGAGGGGGGATTTGATCGAGGTATTTAAAATTTTGAGAGGGATAGATAGAGTTGATGTGAATAGGCTGTTTCCTTTGAGAGTAGGGGAGATTCAAACGAGAGGACATGATTTGAGAGTTAGGGGTCAGAAGTTTAAGGGAAACACGAGGGGGTATTTCTTTACTCAGAGAGTGATAGCTGTGTGGAATGAGCTTCCTGTACAAGTAGTAGAGGCCAGTTCAGTTGTGTCATTTAAGGTAAAATTGGATAGGTATATGGACAGGAAAGGAGTGGAGGGTTATGGGCTGAGTGTGGGTAGGTGGGACTAGGTGAGATTAAGAGTTCGGCACGGACTAGGAAGGCCGAGATGGCCTGTTTCCGTGCTGTGATTGTTATATGGTTATATGATTATAATGATGGAAAGAGAGAGAGGCACAGTCAGAACAGAAGTCCCAGCAAAGGACTGTGAGAGTAGCTGAGAAGATCATAGCGGTCTCCCTACCATCCATTGGAGACATTTATCAGGAGTGCTGCGTACACAGGGCCCTTAGTGTTATTAAGGATCCCACCCATCCATCCAGCATCCTCTGTGACTTTCTACCATCAGGCAGAGGCTCCAACGCATAAAGACAAGAACGGTCAGGATGGGAAACAGCTTCTTCCTCAGGCTGTTAGGCTTCTGAACTCCCTGCCTCATCACATTTGAAGCGTCACTGGTTAATCTGTATCTGACAATATTTAATTTATCCAAACACGGGGAAATCTGCAGATGCTGGAAATTCGAGCAACACACACAAAATGCTAGTGTAACCCAACAGGCCAGGCAGCATTTTGTGTGTGTTGCTTTAATTTATGCACTTTGTTTTGTTCATCTATGCATAATTCATTTGTAAATTACTTCTTACTTTCCTAAGTTATTGTATGTTGTCTCTGTGTTATGTGTACTACTGTGTTCTACACCTTGATCCGGAGAAATGTTGTCTCATCTGGTGACATCTTCAAAAGGTGATGCTTCAAGAAGGCAGCATCCATCTTTAAGGACCTTCACTATCCAGGCTATGCCCTCTTCTCATTACTACCATCAGAGAGCCTGATGACATACAGTCATGTTTTAGGAACAGTGCCTTCACCTCCACCATCAGATTTCTGAACATCCCATGGATGCTTGAACACTACCTACTATTTTGTTCTCTTTTTGCTCTATTTATTATATACCATATATTCTTATTGTAAATTATCGTAACTTTTAATGTATTGCTGCAAAACGACAAATTTCATGACATACATCAGTGATAATAAAACTGATTCTGGTTCTGTAATAGACATAGGGATGGATTGAGAGATGACTAGAGAGAGATGGGATATTCAATTTCTTTACATGATGTGGATTCAATTCTGAGCACGCTGCTTGATTAATGAATTTATTTGCATTGATTTGTGGAACGTTATAATCTCAAACAATGAAATGAGTCTTACAATAGGAGAAGCTTCTTGCCATACTTTGTTTGCATTGCTGAATTTTATACATCTCCACTTAGGCTGCACAGTCAAGCAGGACAATCCCATCCCCATGTTCCGCTCCTGTAGTGCAGGCATTGTGGGCAGCAGCCCACCCTGAGAAGGTCCACCAGTCTGAAGTCAACATCTCACCCGGCGAGAAAGGACAAGGCTCTTCTCCACCGCCAGCCGGTACGCTTAAGACTTGTTTCTTTGTCATTACATCTTTGTGTTGTGAATCAAAAGACTGTAAGACCATAAGACACAAGAGCAGAACTAAGCCATTCAGCCTCGTAAGTCTGTTCCACAATTCGATTGTGGGTAATTATTTTCTCTCTCGACCCCATTCTCCTGGCTTTCCCCTGTAATCTTTCACACCCTTACTAATCGAACACCCATCAACCTCTGTTTTAAATATACTCAATAACTTGGCCTCCACAGACTCACCACCCTCTAGCTAAGGAAATTCCTCCTCATCACAGTTCTATAAGGACATCATTCTATTCTGAGGCTGTGCCATCTGGTCCTAGACTCCCATGGCGTAGGAAACATTCTCTCCATGTCCATTCTATCTAGGCCCTCAACATTCAATAGATATTATGAGAATCCTCCTCATTCTTCTAAACTGCTGTGAGTACAGGCTCAGAACCTTTAAACACTCTTCTAATCTTATCAAAATTGACATTAGCCTTTATGACTTTGCACTGCACTGCTGTTGCATATCGGCAATTTTACATCATACGAGTCCTATCAATCTGATTCTGAACTTACTGCCCTTGCCACCCAGGTTTTCATCAAGTCCTTTGATGGCACTATTGATTTAATTTGTAATATTATCATAATTTTTATGTCTTTGCACTATACTGCTGCTGCAAAACAACAAACTTTACTTCATATAAGGCAGTGTCAATAAACCTGATTCTGATTCTAATTCTGACCTTATCTGACCCCCAAATCACTCAATTCCCTTCCTATCCAAACTTCAAAGACTGAATATCATTAATGTTCAGTGAATTTATTTACTTATTTAGAGGTAAACCATGGAACAGGCTCTTCTGGCTCAGCGGCCGCACCATCCATCAACATACCTATTTAACATTGGCCCGATCGGGGGACAATTTACAATGTCCGTTTAACCTATTAACCGGTAGGTCTTCGGACTGTAGGAGGAAACTGGAGCACCAGGAGGAAACCCTCGCGGTCATGGGGGTGGGGGAGCAGATGTCCAAACTCCTTACAGATGGCACTGGAATTGAATTCCAAACTCTGGAACGCCCCAAGCTGAAATAGCATCGCTCTAAGCTCTACATTACTATGGCAAAGAGATTTCCAAAGATTCAGCTCCTTCTGAAGCAGTGTATTACACTAGATTTCATTCCTAAATTTAAAAAAAATCAAGCACAGACTAACAGGGGTTCCAAACCTTTTATATGCCATGGACTCTTTCCAGTAACCAAGGGGTCAGTGGACCCTAGGTTGGAAACCCCCGGACTAAGATGTTTGATGCTCTTCTTTATTACTCCTTTAACTCAGTTAAAACATCACAAGATGCATTTTAGGACCTTTGACAATTAGAATTTGACTTCAAGTCATACAAAACAGTAGTGGCGTGGTTAGCGTTTACACTATTACAGTGTCAGTGATCAGGGTACAATTCCTTCTGCTGTCTGTAAGGAGTTTGTACGTTCTCCCTGTGACTGTGTAGGTTTCCTTTGGGTGCTCCGGTTTCCTCCCACATTCCAAAGATGTAAGGGTTAGTGGGTTAATTGGTCAAATGGGAGTCATTGGGCCTGTTACTATGCTGTATCTCTAAATAACAGATGCTCCTCTAGCTACTGTTCTCAAACATTGTGAAATACTCAAACACTCTGCCTCGAATACCCACTCGGGAAGCAAGTTTCAGATTCCATTCACCCTTCTCAATCTCTTATCCCTCACCTTTAAACTTTGCCCTTTTCCACCAGCAAACGTTTCCTGTTATCTACCTTATATATCAGAATCAGGTTTATTATCACAGACATCATCATTGGGTAGATTTAACGTGTAGGTTGATAGGTCCGTGATTAGTCAGGGTGTCAAAGCTTACAGGGAGAAGGCAGGAGAACGGGATTGAGAGGGATAATGAATCAGCCATATTTGAATGGCTGAACAGACAGGATGAGCCGAGTGGCCTAATTCTATTTTTACATCTTACAGTCTTATAAATAAATAAATAAAGCTCTGAGTGATTGCTGTGTGGTTTTGGCAGATATTACAGTTTCAGTAAACTTTCATTCCACTGACAGATTAACAATAAAGTTAATTTTCTTACATGTACAACCAGGCACAAAGAGATCACCCTTGATGCAGAGATCTGCTATATGTACTTAGCATTCAGCTGCTTTCAAGCAGTGTTCAACGTTTGACAGTGACCAGCTAACCACTGCTGAGTTTAATCTTTTGAGGGAGGTCTAAGATTTATTTGGAGAGTGATTATGTAAGCGCAGTAAATCCTGTGGGTGAATTGGAGGGAGCGAGGGTTCCTTAGACCACACACTGTCCTTCCAGGGTCTCAGAAATCTCTGGCAACCCTTCCTCATGTTGTGCTTCCCCCCACCCACGCTACCATTCTTCTTCGGGGTCGCTTTGATTGGCGTTCTGTCACAGTTGATAAAGAGACTGGCGACTGTCAAATAAAGGAAGGGTGGTCCCAATCAGCATCATGTCAGTCATCGGGGGAATCCTTTCATCAGCTCCTCAGAGAGGGGAGTGAGCTGCGTTTTGTGAACTTCGCTCTTGGCAGTAAACTTCCCAGTTCCTGGGAGTGGCAGATGGAGCACAGCGCAGGAGAAGTATATACTTGCGCACTTTTGTAGAACGAATAAAAGCCGAGACTATTTTTTAAATGGGCAGAAATCAGAGGTGCAAATGGACTTAAAAGTTCTCGTGCAGGATTCCCTAAAGGTTAACTTGCCAGTTGAGTGGGTGGTAAGGAAGCCAAATGCAATGTTAGCATTTGTTTTGAGAGGACTAGAATATAAAAGCAAAGATGTAACACTGAGGATTTAGTCGGGCTGTACTTGGACTACCGTGAGCAGTTTTAGGGCCCTTATCTAAGAAAGGGAAGTAAAGATGTGTTGGCATTGGAAAGAGTCCAGAGGAGATTCATGAGAATGATTCTGGGAATGAAGGGGTTAACATATGAGGACTCTTTGATGGCTGTGGGTCTGAACTTGCTCAAACTTAGAAGAATGTGGTGGGGGTGGAATCTAATTATAATCCATAGAGTATTGAAAGACCTAGATAGAGCGAACGCGGTAGAAGGAATAAGGGCATAGACTAGTTTCTAAATGGGAGAAAAAAATCAGAAATCAGGGTGCAAAGGAGCTTGAGAGTCTTTATGCAGGATTCCCTGAAGGTTGAGTCAACGCAAATGCAACATTAGCATTCTTTTCAAGAGTATAAAAGCAAGGACATTACACTGAGGCTTTATAAGGCTCTGGTCAGACCACGTCAAACCCTCCAGCTTTTGGCTTCCTTTCCCTCAGAAAAAGACTATGTGCATTCACACTGTCTAGGTGTAGATAGAGTGCACGGCCTTTTTCCCAGGGCAGTAAGAGCTACCACACAGGGATATAGTTAAAGTGATTGGAGGAAAGTATAGGGGAATGTCAAAGGTAGGTTTTTCACACAGAGTGGTGGTGTGTGGAACACACTGTCAGGGGGGCTGGTAGATGAGAAATCTACGCCGAGATTTCAATTAACATTCAGGCTGCAAAATCAATACATTTAGATCTAAACAAAATCTAGATGTGGGCAGATAAATGGTTGATGAATATAAGCAAATGCAAAATATTACATATAGGAAGTAGAAATATTAGATACAAATATACAATGGGGGGGTGGTCTTGAGTTAGAAAGCGCACTGTAGGAGAAGGATTTGAGCGTCCTGGTAGACTTTTCACTATCAACATCTCTAGACAATGCACAGAAGTGATTAGGAAGGCTAATAGAATGTGGGGCTATGTAATGAGTGCAGTTCAAGTCTAGTTCTCCTTAAGCTTGTGAGGCTCACATTGAGTACTGTGTACAACTTTGGTCTCTATTTTGTGCGGGATGAGAAAGCACTGAAGAGGGCTCAGAAAAGGACAACGGGACTCATTCCACATCTGCAGGGTATGAGCTATGAAGAAAGATCGAAATAATTAAATCCTTTTAGTTTAAGAAGACACAGAATGAGAGGAGACATGATAGAAGTGTTCAAAATCATTAAGGGTATAAGTGATGTGGATGCCAGTTGCTACTTCAGAATTAATCCATCAATGAGGTAAGGGGCCATGGGTGGAGACTGGTTAAAGGGAGATTTCAGACTAATATCAGGAACCATTTCTTTACACAGTGAGTCATGGACAGATGGAACAAACTACATACCTAGTTGTGCAGTTGAGAAATCAACTCGCTTTCAACTTTCAAATCTAAACTCAGTAGATAATTCAACATACTATGTGAATAGGAATTCGGCAAGCTTTGTTGGGCTGAATGGCCTATTGTCAAAATCTTTCTAATTTTCTTATGTTCTAATTTCATTTAGAGATACAGCATAATAACAGGCCCTTCTGGTGTAACAAGCTCACGCTGCCCATTGACAGCCATGTCACCAATTAATCTACTAACTTCGGAATGTGGGAGGAAAGCCATATAGTCACAGGGAGAACGTACAAACTCCTTATGGACCACGGCAGAATTGAACCCAGGTCGTAGGCACTGTAGTAGCGTTACATTAACCATTACACTGCCATGATAGAGGCAGATTTAAGAGATTTTCAGATAGGCACTTGGATGATAGAAAACTGAAAGGCTATAGGGGAAGGAAGGGTTAGCTTGATGTTGGTGTAGATTAAAAGGTTTGCATAACAGCGCGGGTCAATGGCCTGTACTGTGCTCTACTACTCTATGTTTAATGCTGCTGGAATCTTGCTCTGCACAAGAGGGTCATCCCATTTGTAACTCTTCAGCAATGTCTACAAGCATGTAAAGTAATTGGAGACCCGTGTAAATATGTTTGCATTATTGACAGAGGGAAAAGGGCGGAAACTTGTCCATGCTGATCAAGGTGCATTTTCTCAAACTTTACCTCTTTTCACCCCTCATTCTCAGGTTCAGTCTCTGCAGTGACGCCAAATCTTTCTCCAGCCTCCAGCCGTCGGAATGCAAGGACACTGGTGGCTGGGAGAGGGAGGTGGGTGTCGAGGGATTCCTCAGGAGACCTTTTGTCAGGGGAGATGTCTCGGCCACGCCAGGAGCCAAGAGCAAGAGGCTTACGCACGTTCAGAAAGCCGTGGATGGTGGAATCCCACAGACAGTCCAGCCCCGTGGTTACCAGTGTCTCTGATATCAGAGAGAGTGAGTACAGTGTCCTGGGGCACCAGGATAGTGTAGCGCTTTGCATGATGCTATTACAGTTCAGGGAATCAGAGTTTGCAGTTCAATCCTAGCATCCTCTGTAAGAAAATTTGTACTTTCTTCTTGTGAACTGTGGCTTTCTTCTGGGCGCTCCAGTTTCCCCCCACAGTTCAAAGATGTACCAGTTAGCAGGCTAATTGGTCATTGTAAATTGTCCTGTGATTAGGCTAGGGTTAAGTAGGTGGGTTGTTGGGTGCTGTGCCTCATTGGGCAGGAAGGCCCTGGTCCCTGTTGTATCTCTAAATGAGCAAATCAATATTAGAGAGCATAGCTTATGAGCAGCTCTATAAAAATCTGGTTAGACCACACTTGGAGTTCAGTTATGGTTGCCTCATTATAGGAAGGATGTGAAAGCTTGAGAAAGGGTGCAGGGGAGATTTATCAGGATGCTGCCTGGATTAGAAGCATGTCTTTATGAGGAAAGGATGAGCAAGCTAGGGCTTTCCTCTTCAGAGCAAAGGAGGCTGAGGAGTAAATTGATAAAAGTGTACAAGATGATTGATGCACCATCAATAACTCACTCTGAGACGTAAGGTGAGATATCAGCTTTAATTGACTGGAAGAAGGAACAAGCAGTGAGTGACCACCATACTACATCCTGGAGACTGAGAGGCCGGGCTCAGGCCTTGATCGCCTTTATACAGGGGTCTGTGGGAGAAGCCACAGGAGCAGTCAGCAGGGGGGGTGTCCAGACAGGTGTATGTAGTTCACCACACGGGGTCTGTGGGAGGAGCCACAGGAGCAGTCAGCAGGGGGCGTGTCCAGACAGGTATATGTAGTTCACCACACGGGGTCTGTGGGAGGAGCCACAGGAGCAGTCAGCAGGGGGCGTGTCCAGACAGGTATATGTAGTTCACCACACGGGGTCTGTGGGAGGAGCCACAGGAGCGGTCAGCAGTCGGGGTGTCCAGACGGGTATATGTAGTTCACCACACGGGGTCTGTGGGAGGAGCCACAGGAGCAGTCAGGAGGGGGTGTGTCCAGACAGGTATATGTAGTTCACCACACGGGGTCTGTGGGAGGAGCCACAGGAGCAGTCAGGAGGGGGCGTGTCCAGACAGGTATATGTAGTTCACCACACGGGGTCTGTGGGAGGAGCCACAGGAGCGGTCAGCAGTCGGGGTGTCCAGACGGGTATATGTAGTTCACCACACGGGGTCTGTGGGAGGAGCCACAGGAGCAGTCAGGAGGGGGTGTGTCCAGACAGGTATATGTAGTTCACCACACGGGGTCTGTGGGAGGAGCCACAGGAGCAGTCAGGAGGGGGTGTGTCCAGACAGGTATATGTAGTTCACCGCAATGATGAGACAAAGATTGAATGGACAGCCAGGGACTTTCACCAAGGTGGAAATGATGAAAACAAGAGGGTATCATTTTCAGGTAGCTGGAGGAAAATATAGAGGAGTGATGTCAGAAATTGCAGGGGCCCTAGTAGAGATATTTGAAACATCCTGAGCCACGGGTGAGGTACCAGAGGATTGGAGGATAACCAATGTTGTTCCATTGTTTAAGAAAGATTCCAAGAACAACTCTGTAAATTGTAGGTGAGCCTGACGTTAGTAGTGGGAAAGTTATTTGAAGGTATTCTAAGGGTCTGGATATATAGATATTTGGATAGACAGGGACTGATTATCAAGTTACCAGGATGAAGGCAAGGCAGTGGATGTTATCTACATGGACTTTAGTAAGGTCTTTGACTGGATCCTGCAAGGGAGTTTGGCCAAGAAGGTTCAGTCGCTTGGCATTCAAGATGAGATAGCAAATTAGATTAGACCTTTGTTTTGTGGGAGAAGCCAGAGAGTGGGTGGTAAGTCGTTGCCTCTCTGACCGGAGGCCTGTGTCTAGTGGTGTGCCGCAGGGATCGGTGCTGGGTGTGTTGTTGGTTGTCATCTGTATCAATAAACTGGATGATAATGTGGTCAATTGGATCAGCAAATTTGCAGATGACACCAAGTTTGGGGGTGTAGTGGACAGTGAAGAAGACTATAAAAGCTTGCAGTGGGATCTGGACCAGCCAGTGAAATGAGCTGAAAAATGGCAGATGGAATTCAATGCAGACAAGTGTGAGTGTTTCACATTTGAAAGGACCAGCCAGGGTAGGTTTTACATAGTGAACAGCAGGGCACTGTGTGGTAGAACAGAAGGATCTGAGAATATAGATCCAGAATTCCTTGAGAGTGGCATCATTGATAGAATCTTGAATAAAGTTTCTGGCACACTGGCCTTCATAAATCAAAGTACTGAGTAGAGAAGATGGGGTGTTATGTTGAAGTTGAATAAGACATTGGTGAGGACTAATTTGAAGCATTAGACCATAAGACTATGAGATATAGGAGCAGAATTAGGCCATTTGGCCCATGAGTCTGCTCCACTATTTCATCATGGCTGATTAATTTTTTCTCTCAGCCCCAATCTCCTGCCTTCTCTCTGTATCCCTTCATGCTCCAGCTAGTCAAGATTCTACCAAGTCCTGCCTTAAATATTCATCAAGACTCGGCCCTCATAGCTGCCTGTGGCAAAGAATTCCACAGGTTCACTACGCTCTGGCTAAAGAAATTCCTAAAAAGATGCCCCTCTATTCTGAGGTTGTGTCCTCTGGTCTCCGACTCTCCCACCACAGGAAACATACTCTCCACATCCACTTTATCAAGGTCTTTCACCATTCGATATGTTTCAATGATGTCACCCCTTCTTCTGAATTCTAGTGAATGCAGGCCCAGAGCCATCAAACACTTTTCATATGACCAGCCATACAATCCTGAAATCATTTTCATGAACCTCCTTTGAACCGTCTCCAATTCAGCATATCCTTCTATGTGAAGTTTTGGTCACCTACGTAGAGGAAAAATATAAACAAGGCTGAAAGAGTAGAGAGAAAGTTTGCAAGGATGTTGCCAACACTTGAGGACCTGAGTTATGGTGAAAAGTTGAATAGGTTAGGACTTTATTGTCTAGAATGTAGATGATTGAGGAGACACTTGATACAAAATTACGTGTGGTATAGGTAGGGTAAATGCAAGCAGGCTTTTTCCATTGAGGCTGGTTGAGACTACAACTAGAAGTCATGGATTAAGTGTGAAATATGAAATGTTTAAGGGTAACATGAGGGGGAAATTCTTCACTCAGAGGGTCAAGAGAGTTTGGACTTACTACCAGCACAAGTGGTGAATATGGGGTGAGGTTCAACATTTAAGAGAAGTTTGGATAGGTACTTGGATGAGAAGAGTATGGAGAGCTATGGTCTGTATACAATTTAATGGAACTAGGCAGAATAGTGGTCCATCATTGACTAGATGGGCCAAAGGGTCTGTTTCTGTGCTGTAGTTTTCTATGACTCTTACATCATGGACCAAAGATCCTGTGTTGTGCTGTTGCATGTTGTATGTTTTAATGTGACCTGTTCACCAAGTGATGTCAGCTCTGTGCCTTTAAGTATCAGATTCAAATTGAAATTTATTTATCACATATACATCAAAACATATAGTGAAAGTGTCATTTGTTTTAACACAACTGAACACCTTAGGATGTGCCAGGGGCAGCCCACAAGTGTTACCACATATTGTGGCACCAACACAATGCTCAGCAGAACAACACAGAACACAACAAGCAACAAAGCAAGTCCCCTTTCCTCGTTCACAACTTCCCTTCCATCCACATGCATGGTCTGACCTCCAACTCCAGGACCGGCCTCCAGTCTGCAAGATTCAGCATTGGACTACGAAATATCAGTTGAGTCACCATCTCTCAGGTGAAATGTGAGGCCTACACTCTGCATTCCTCCTCTCTGTCTCCATCTGCATAAAAAAGAAGAGAGTCACGCAGCATGAATCTAGACCGTCCAGCTCAACTTGTTCATGCAGACCACCTCTGTTAGTCCCATTTGCCTGCATTTGCTCCATATCGTTCTCAACCCCTCCTAGCTATGTATCTGTCCAGCTGCTTTATAGGTGTTGTTAATGTACTGCATCTGCCTTAACCATTTCTTCTGGCAACTCGTTCCATATATTGGCCACCTTCCAAATGAAAATTTACCCCTCAGTTTCCTTTTAAACCTCTCCTCTTTAAATCAGAATCGGAACCAGGTTTATTATCACTGACATACGCTGTGAAATTTGCTGTTTTATAGCAGCAGTACATGGCAACACATAAAATATACTTTAAGTTACAATAAGAAATAGAAAGAGCAATGCTAAAAGAGAGCAAAAAGTGAGGTGGTGTTCATGGTCCACTCAGGAATCTGATCTCAACCCCATTCTCCTTCCTTCTCCCATAACCTTGATACCCTGACTAATCAACAGCCTATCAACCTCCACTTTAAATACACACAATGACTTGGCCTCCACAGCTGCCTGTGGCAATGAATTGCACAGATTCACCACCCTCTGGCTAAAGAAATTCCTCCTTATAAATACAGTGTTAGTCTACCCAACCTTGCCCTTGAATCCTAGAAACGTTCCACCCTCCTCTTCAAATTCTGGGGTTTGGAGGAAAAAATAAATGAGCCACGATCAAATGGCAGAGCAGACTTGATGGGTCTAGTTGCCGAATTCAACTCCTATGTCTTATGCTCTTAAATTTACAAGATGATTATCATTAGCAAGCCCCACAACCAAAGGATTCACTTTCAAGGACTCTTCATCTCACATTCTCAATATTTGTTGCTTATTTATATATTATTATGTCTTTCCTTTTGTATTTGCACAGTTTGTTGTCTTTTGTACTTTGGTTGAATGTCCAGGTTGGTGCAGACTTTAATTGATTCCAGTATGGTTATTATTCCATAGATTTACTGAGTATGCCCGCAAGAAAGTGAATCTAAGGGTTGTATATGGTGACAAATATGTTCTCTGATAATCAATTTACTTTGAAATTTAAACTACCTCTAGGCTGAAGAGCAAGCACTTAGTTCAGATTCCGATTCATTTATTTATCACATGTACTTCAAAACATACAATGAAATGTGACATTTGTGGTAACAACTAACCAACACACCTGAGAGTGTGCTGGGGGCAGCCCCCAAGTGTCACCACACATTCTGGTGCCAACATAGCATTCCCGCAATGCTCGGCAGAACAACACAAAACACAACAAGCAACAAAACGTGCCTGTTCCTCCTTCCCACACGTGGATAGCCCACCAACTCCAGGACAGGCGTCTGGGCCTCCAGCCTCCCAGTATCAGGACAGGCCTCCAGCCTCCAGGAAAGGGGCCTCTGGGCCTCCCACCTCCAGTATCCAGGCTTTGGCCATCGGGCTTCAACTTCCTGATTTCTGATTGATGGTCAGACTTCGCTCTTCGATATTGACCCCTGGACTAGCTGATGATGGGACCCCAAACTCCAGTCTTGCTGACAGGCCAGTCCTCGTACCTCCTGCTTGCATGCATATCTGATCCTAGGATTTTGGTGCGCTGGTAGAAAATCTTGCCTTTTTAAAAGATCTTGAACCATTTGGTCCAGTTTTCACTCTAATTTGAGGCCCAATACCCACAGCTGACATTCATCACCTGTCCATGTCACTGGCTTCAAGTGCAGAGTGAAGGCCTAGATTCTGGATTTCCTTCATCCCACATCCACGTCATCAGCCTTCAAGTGTGGAGCACTAACCTCTAGCTATACTGCATCCCTGTTCCTAAACCATCACCTGACCCCTAAATCTGGCCCCAAAAACATCCCTTGAGTTTAATGAACAACTAAGTCTGACAAATGTTCTTGATGGAGACCACAGCTTGGTGTCATCTTGCCCCAGCCCTCCATCAGTGGTTCCTAAAAATATGGTGTGGTTTCTTGAATCATGTCACTGTGTGTGAAGCTGAAATTTCTACAACGATGGGTGTTGTGGGAGATTAGCCCAACATCAATGAAGTAAGATGAAATATATATACATCAATTAAATCCATGTAACCATTCGCCTACTAACCCATATGTCTTTGGAATGTGGGAGGAAAATGGAGCACCTTGAGGAAATCTGTGCCCATCATAATCTTATAAACCTCTATCAGATCTCCCCTCAGCCCCTGCCGCTCCAGAGAAAGCAGCTGATTATAGCGCATGCCCTCTAATCCAGGCAGCATCCTGGTAGACCTCTTCTGCATTCTCTCCAAAGCCTCGACATCCCTCCTGCAACCAGAACTGAATGCGATGCTCCGGATACAGCCTAACTAGAACTTCCTAAAGCTGCAACCTATCCTCTTGACTCTTGAACTCAATGTCTCCACTAATAAAAACAAATATGTTGAATGCCTTCTTCACTGCCTTACTGACTTGTGTGGGCACTTTTAGGGAGCTGTGGACTCGGACCCCAATATTCATCTCTTCACATATTTACCAAATTTCTTCTTACAGGTGAGTTGAGGATTCTGCAGGTATAGCAAGCATAAAATGGGTGCTAGGATGAGGGCAATCATTTAGTTGTGGAATTGAGCAGGCCTCAGTAAACATTTCAATACTTGATCACCTCTGATTGCATGAATGAATTTTGAAGATCCGTCTTGTCTTTTCTATGTTAAATGTTATTGTACACTTAAAACATATCTGTTTGCTTTCTGTGATAGCTTACTGTTTGAAATGTAATGGGTAATTAGGTGAGTTGAGTTAATCCAGGAGATGGTCTCTCCTCCCTGTAGGCCATTAGTCTGTTTGCTAACATTAGAGATGATTATTCGATCAATGGTGGAAAGCAAATAATATTTAGTATGTGCAAACAGCATTTGATAGATCCTAGGTTAATAATCTTCCGGGAAGATTTAGATTGTTAAAGCAAGTAAGATGGGATCCAAGGTTACTAGACAATTAAGAACAATCAGGGCTAAATTTGTCAGATAAATTAATGAGCTAATGAAAGCAGAAGAACCTACAGGTACTTGAAGTCCATCTCATTCTGATTTTTGTCTCAGTAAGAGTTATTAGTAGAAACTATGACACTGAGTGTGTCCATTCAGCCTATCCTAATTGTGATATCTCTTTGAAAGAGTTCTCCAGTTGGATTCACACCTCCTTTGCTTGTTCCCAGAGCCTTGCCGATTTTCTTCCCTTCAGATTTGTACCCATAAGACCGTAAGATGTAGGAGCTGAATTAGGCCTTTTGGACCATTGAGTTTGCTCTGCCATTCCATCGTGGCTAATTTATTATCCCTCTCAACCCTATTCTCCTGCCTTCTCCCCATAATCTTTGACACCCTTATTAGTCAAGAATCTATCACCCTCCACTATAACCAATATACCCAACAAATTGGGCTCCACAGTTGTCACAGATTTGGAGTCTAGAGGATTCACCATCCTCTAGCTAAAGAATTTCCTCCTCATTTCTGTTCTCTGTGTTCGAATCTTGGTCAGCTCCATCATGGGCACTAGCCTCCCCAACATCCTAGACACTTTCAAAGGACAATGCTTCAAAAAGACAGCATCCATCATTAAGGACCCCTGTCACCCAAGACGTGCCCTCTTCCCTTTTCTACCATTAGGAAGGAGGTACAGGAGCCTCAAGGCACACACTCAACAACTCAGAACCAGCTTCTTCCCCTCTGACCACAGATTTCTGAATGGACATGGACATTGAATCCAGGAGCACTACCACACCACTTTTCTTCTTTTTTTGCAGTACTTATTTAATTACTTTTTAATGTATGTATATTTCTTACTAAGATGCCTAAGGTGCCTAAGATTTTTGCACAGTAATGTTTTTGTCAATGTGGAGTGGAGAGCGAGTTTGGAAATTGCTGGGAGCAAAGGACGTTGGGAATGACAAAGGTGGAGCACCTTAGGAGGGGTGTGGGACAGGTGGCAGTGGAGTGGCAGGGGCAAAGTGTGGCTTGGGGCTGACACACACAGCCCTGAGACACCAGGCAAGGTCATTTGATCCCCTCTCCTCTCCCTTCCCCCTTCCCCAACTATGATTCCCCTCTCCCTGCCCTCTTCCCACTCTCAGTCCACAATAAAGAACCTTATCAGAATCAGGTTTATCATCACTCACATGTCTTGAATTTTTTTTGTTTGGCAGCAGTATAGTGCAATATGTAAAGTTACTACAGTCTGTGCAAAAGTCCTAGGCACCCTGGCTATATATGTGCCTAAGACTTTTGCACAGTACTGTACATTAAAATATCAGCACATACACTGAGGTACATTTGTGTCAAGTCAAATCCATGAGTACTGTCTTCAGTAGCCCACCAGTATTGTCTACATACCATGCTCACAACTTACTAACACTAACTCAAACATCTTTGGAATGTTTGAGGAAAATGGTGCACCCCCCTCCCCCCCGTAGAAGCACACGTGGTCACCGGGAGAATGTACAAATTCCTTATAGACAGCTGCAGGAATCGAACCCCAATCTTACAACTGGTGCAGAAAGCAATTGTACTAATCGTACGCTACTGTACCACTCAGTCTCCCACACGCCAAAGAATAAAGTCTTTGCCTCTCATTATAACTCAGGCCTTGAGACCTGGCGTCATTCTTGTAAATCTTCTCAGTATGCTTTGCAGCTAAATAATATCTTTTCTATTAAAAGGGTGACCAAAACTGTAAACAGTACTCCAAGTGCATCTTCACCAAGATTTTGTACAACTACAGCAATAACTCTGAATGTCTCATTGGGTGACAGAGGTGGCTTCTGGGGTTAATCTGGCTCCTTTGAAGTTCAAAGTCAATCTATAATCAAAGTACACCAAATACGTCACCAAATACAAACCTCAGATTGATTTTCTTGCAGGCACACACAATAAACATAATAACCATAATAGAATCAGTGAAAGACAACACCCAACAGGGTAGACAACCAGTGTACAAAAGACAACAGACTGTGCAGGTTTGAAAAGAAAGCAAGAAAACAAATAATAATAATGAACAAATAAGCAATAAATATCTGGAACATGAGATGAAGGATCCTTGAAAGTGAGTCTATAGGTTGTGGGAACAGTGACGTGTTGGGACAAGTGAAGTTACCCCTCTGGTTCAAGAGCCTGATGGTTGAGGGGTAATAACTGTTCCTGAATCTGGTGTTGTGGGTCCTGAAGCTTCTGTACCTTCTACCTGATGCAGTGGCAAAAAGAGAGCATGCTCTGGGTGGTGAGGGTCCCTGATGATGGATGCTGTTACATGTTACTATAGGCTACTTTGAGCTTAGTTTACAGAAAAATAAAAAAATACAATGGCATTTATAAAAAACTACAAAAACTGACATAACAACCAATGTGCAAAAGAAGACAAATCGTGGAAATAGAAGATTAACACTGAGAGCATGAGCACATTGTCGATGAGACTAGGCGAAATAATAATGTTTTACAGAGGACATGGGCTGTGGTGTAATGCTCTATGACTCTATAACATGAGCTGTAAAAAGTCCTTTAAGGTTAATCTGTAGGTTGAGTTGTGGTGAGTGAAGTTATTCACACTGGTCCAGTAGCCTGATGGTCCGACATTCCCGCTATACTTTACTCCAAACGTCAAAAATTTATGCCCCCTCATATTAAGTCAATTTCATCCAGGGAAAGGTCTCTGGCTATTCATTTGGTCTATGCCTCTTCTGCTTCAGTTTTCAGATTTATTTATCACATCAAACAAACAGTGAAATACATCGTTTGCATTAACAACCAAACAACAGAGAGATGTGCTGAGGGTAGCTCGCAAATGTCACCACACATTTCAGTGCCAACACAAATATGTCCAGAATGCTAGGCAGGACAGAGGGCACAACATATAACAAAACTGTGAAAACAAAAGAAACCTCTTTCTCCCTTTCTCCCACCCACCCACACGGACAGTCCTTCAACTCCAGGACCGACCAGGCTTCTGATCAACCTTAGCCTCTGATATCAGTTATCTTCTATGCCTCTATGAAGTCACCTCTCACCCTCCTTTGCTCCAAAGGTAAAAGTCATAGCTTGCTCTGAAAAGTTTACAGTACAGGCCAGACCATCACTGGCAAAGTGCTCCCTATTATTGAAAACAGCTATAAGGAGGACAGTGAGTATCATCATCAAGGACACCCACCATCCAGGTCATGCTCCCTTCCAGCTGCTGTCATACCACCAGTTTCAGGAGGTCCCATACCACCTGTTTCAAAAACAATTAGTACCCTATAACCATCATCTCCTGAACCAGCGTGGATAACTTCACTTGCCTCAACACTGAACTGATTCCATAACCTAAAGAATCAGAATCAGTTTTATTATCACCAGCATGTGTTGTGAAATTTGTTAACTTAGCAGCAGCAGTTCAATACGATACATAGTATAGAAGAAAAAAACCTACTAATAATAAATAATTAAGTAAATCAATTACAGTATACATATATTGAATAGATTAAAAATTGTGCAAAAAACTGAAATAATATATATTAAACAAATGAGGTGGTGTTCAAGGGTTCAATGTCCATTTAGGAATCGGATGGCAAAGGGGCAGAAGCTGTTCCTGAATCGCTAAGTGTGTGTCTTCAGGCTTCTGTAGCAGTGAGAAAAGGGCATGCCCTGGGTGCTGGAGGTCTTTAATAATGGATGCTGCCTTTCTGAGACACCACTCCTTGAAGATGTCCTGGATACCCAAGATGGAGCCGACTAAATTTACAGCCCTCTGTAGCTTCTTTCAGTCCTGTGCAGTAGCCTCCCTGCCCCCCCCCCTCCATACCAAACAGTGATGCAGCCTGTCAGAATGCTCTCCACAGTATATCTATGGAAGTTTTTGAATGTATTTGTTGACATTGCAAATCTCTTCAAACTCTAATGAGGTACAGTCACTGTCTTGCCTTCTTTATAACTGCATCGATATGTTGGGACCAGGTTAGATCCTCAGAGATCTTAACATCCAGGAACTTGAAACTGCTCACTCTCTCCACTTCTGATCCCTGTATGAGGATTGGTATGTGTTCCTTCGTCTTTCCCTTCCTGAAGTCCACAATCAGCTCTTTTGTCTTACTGACATTGAGTGCCAGGTTGTTGCTGCGGTACCACTCCACTAGTTGGCATATCTCACTCCTGTACGCCCTCTCGTCACCACCTGAGATTCTACCAACAATGGTTGTATCATCAGCAAATTTATAGGTAGTATTTGAGCTATGCCTAGCCACACTGTCATGGGTATAGAGAGAGTGGAGCAGTGGGCTAAGCACACACCCCTGAGGTGCACCAGTGTTGATCGTCAGCAAGGAGATGTTATCACTAATCCGCACAGATTGTGGTCTTCCGGTTAGGAAGTCAAGGATCCAATTGCAGAGGGAGGTACAGAGGCCCAGGTTCTGCAACTTCTCAATCAGGATTGTGGGAATGATGGTGTTAAATGCTGAGCTATAGTCGACAAACAGCATCCTGACATAGGTGTTTATGCTGTCCTAGTGATCTAAGCTGTGGGAAGAGCCATTGAGATTGCATCTGCTGTTGACCGATTGTTGTGATAGGCAAACTGCAATGGGTCTAGGTCCTTGCTGAGGCAGGAGTTCAGTCTAGTCATGACCAACCTCTCAAAGCATTTCATCACTGTTGATGTGAGTGCTACTGGGTAATAGTCATTAAGGCAGCTCACATTATTCTTCTTAGGCACTGGTACGATTGTTGCCTTTTTGCAGCAAGTGGGAACTTCCACCCGTAGCTGTGAGAGGTTGACTATATAACTCCTGTTCTCAATATTATTTATTTACTTATTATTTGCATGATATGTCCTCTTTTGCAGCCTGACTTTGTCAGTCTTTGTTTGTGTCTAATTTTTCATAAATATTATTGTATTTCTTTATCTTGCTGTGAATGCCTGCAAGAAATTGGAAATCAAGGTAGTATATGGTGACATATATATATTTTTCCTCCAAGACAATTGCAACCTTGCGGTTTGAAGTCTGCATGCCGAAATGACCTGGAAAGCTATGTTGTCTGGAATCAGGGCCTTGTGCTTTGGCTTGTGGTAGGGTCACCCATGCCAAACAGGGCAAAGATTAAGAGTGGTCCACTGGTGCTCCAGGTTCAGGGGTTCATCTCAAGGCTAACAACCCTGACTGGTCAAACAAAATTGTTATGGCAACAGCAATATATACAGACAGAGATGGATGTCCTCCATTGTTACCCTAAACACCAGTGAGCAAGAAATAAATATAAATACTTTGACAATAAATTTACTTTGAATTATCCACATAAGGCATGCTGTCTCGTCCAGACAGCATACTAGTAAATCTCCAAAAACTCCAGCCCACGTAATTCAAGAAGGTTGGGAAAATCCATTCACCCTAGCTGCCTTTGACAAAGGTGCATATCTATATCATGATATCCCTCAATGACTTTCAGGCCTGAGTTGTTACATAAAATTGCTGGTGATTTAAAAATATAAATATGTTTTACAGAGTCATTTCTTGCATGAACACCACTCATAAAGATATATCTCGCTGCTTACAAAGAAACCTCACATCTACTGCAATGTAAAGTGTGTCTGCTAGTCTGATAACAGCTCGTAGGTGGTTTTTGTGATTGGTGTGGAGATTTGAGTGAAGGTGAGGGTGAACCTATTGTGACAGCAGAGCTCTGAATCCATGGGAACCTGGGGCATCTGTTTATAGTAACCGTCCAAAAGCAGCATTGTGTAGCAGTTAGTGAAATGTTACACAGCGCCAGTGACCTGGGTTCAATTCTTGCTGCTGTCTGTGAGGAGTCTGCATGTTCTTGGAGTGACAGCATGGGGTTCCTTTGGGTGCTCCAGTTTCCTCTCACTTCCCAAAGCTGCGTGGGTTACTAGGTTGATTGGTCACATGGCTGTAATCGGGCTGGAACGCTCATTACTCTACTGTGTCTCCAGATAAAAACATAAACAAATTCACAACCTTGCATTCATGTCATGATATGCAAAAAGCAGGTCAATAACTTTAAATTCCTTGGCATTATCTGTCCTGGGACCAGCACATAAGCATTATCAGTAAAGCACCTCTGCTTTTGCTGAAGTTTGTGTAGATTTAGAATGTCATTTAAAATAGACAAACCTCTGTAGATGCACAGTGGAGAGTGCCTAACTGGTCACATCATGGCTAGGTAGGGAAACACCAATGCCCAGGAATGGAAAAGACTACAGTTCATCACAGGCAAAGCCCTCCCCACCACTGAGCACATTTACATGGAGTGCTGCTGTCATACATCATCAGAGATTCCCACTTCTCACTAATACCATCGGCCAGGAGGTACCGGAGATTCAGGTCCCACACCACCACATTCAGGAACAGTTATTACCCCTCAACTGTCAGCCTCCTGAGCTGGCATGGATAACTTCACTCACTCCAACACTGAACTGACCCCACTGCTGTAGACCCACTCTCAAGAACTGTACAGCTCATGTTCTCAGCATTTATTTTTATTTGCACAGTTTGCCTTTTTTTGCACATTGGTTGTCTTTGTTTAAATATAGTTTGCTTTCATAAATTTTATTGCAGTTCTTTATTTTCCTGTAAATGCCTGCAAGAAAATGAATCTCGAAGTAGTATATAGTAGCAATTATGTACTAATAAATTTACTTTGAACTTTGAAATCCCAGATTTCACCCTCAGTTTTTCCCATTCTCTCACCTTCCACTCCCTCCATTTTTCCAGACTTCAACAGTTTATTCCCTCCCCCCCACCAAGGATCCTTCCTGACCTGCTGAGTGCCTCCAGTAATTTGTGTGCGTTGCCCTGGATTTCCAGCATCTGCAGAATCTCTTGTGTTTTTCAACTCTCCTCTTGTATGTTCTTTATCTCTTTTTCCTCCCCTCCTCTCCTATTCTCTCTCATTCTTTCCCTTTCCTCTACCCTTCTGAGTTGTACACCACTAGAATCAGTACCAGAATCAGGTTTAGTATCCCTGGCATTTATTGCCTTTGTGCCAGCAGTACAATTTAATACATAATAATTTTAAAAATGTGAATTACAGTAAGGAATGAGGTTGTATTCATGGCTTCAATGTCCATTCTAAAATTGGATGAAAGAGGAGAAGAAGCTGTTCCTGAATCATTGAATGTGTGGCTTCAGGTCTCTCAATCTCCTCCCTGACGGTAGCAATGAGAACAAGGCATGACCTGGGTGATGGGAGTTCTTCATGATGGATGCCATTTTTTTTGAGGCATCGCTCCTTGAAGATGTCCTGGATGCTGGTGAGGCTAGTGCCCATGATGGAGCTGACTAAATTTACAACATCCGGCAGCTTTTTCTGATCCTGTGCAGTAGCCTTCCCCCCTCCCCATACCAGACGGTGAAGCAGCCAGTTAGAATGCTCTTCATGGTACTTCTGTAGAAATCTGTGAGTCTCTGGTAACATACCAAGCCTCCTCAAATTCCTAATGAAATATAACCACTGTTGTACCTTCTTTGTAGTTATATCGATGTGTTAGGTCCAGGATAGATTTTCAGAGATGTTGACACCCAGCAAAAAGCATGTAAACAGCCCTTCATCCCAGCTGGTCCCTGCTTACCAATATGCCCATCCAAACTCATTGCATTTGTCTACATTTGGCCCAGAATCCCTCTAAGTCTTTCCTATCCATCTACGCATCGAAATGCTTTTGCAATTTTGTTAATGTACTTGCCTCAACCACTGATAATCTTCTAATTCAAAAAGTTGCTCCCCAGATCCTCAATATATGTCCCCACTCACCTTAAATCTGTGCCCTTTAGTTCTTGAATCCCCAACCCTGGGGAAAGGACCATGTACATTCACCTCATGATTTCATGCATGTCTATAAAAGGTGTATAATTAAAAACAAGTTAAAGAATCCCCTCCTTCTATGATCCAATGAAAAAGTTCCCACCTTCTCAACCTCAATCCACGAGTCCCTCGAGTCCCAGCAGCATCCTCATAATTCTCCTCTTTTCCAGCTAACTGGCATCTTTCCTGTAGCAAAAACAGTAAATTTATTATTAAAGCATGTGTATGTCACTATATACCCTGAGATTCATTTTCTTGCAGGCATTTGCAGTAGAACAAAGAGAATTTAGAATCAATGAAAAACAACACACAAATAAAGACAGACAAACAACTAATTGCGAACTGTGCAAATACAAAAAACACATAACAATAATAATTATAATACAAATTATATTACTGCAATTATAAATTTTACTACATATTATATTATGAACAATCCATAACATCTATCTGGATATATTATTACAGGATGAACAAGCAAGAATAACTTGCTTAATTGATATCACCATTCCAAACACACAGAACTTGTAGAATTCAGTAAGTGAAAAACAATGGAATATGCTGAATTAAAAGAGGAAATTGAAAGACTGTGGAGCCTGAACAAGGTACACTTTGTCCCAATAGTAATATCTACAACTGGTATTAACCCAAAGGCACTACACAATTGCTTTAAACAATTAGGCCTACACAGTAATATCTATGCAAATCTTAGAAACATAGAAAACCTACAGCACAATACAGGCCCTTCGACCCACAAAGTTGTGCCAAACATGTACTTAGATTAGAAATTACCTAGGGTTACCCATAGCCCTCTATTTTTCTAAGCTCCATGTACCTAACCAAGAGTGTCTTAAAACACCCTATCGTATCTGCCTCCACCACCATCACCGGCAGCCCGTTCCACACACTCACCACTCTCTGTGTAAAAACTTACCCCTAACACCTCCTCTGTACTTACTCCCCAGCATCTTAAACCTGTGCCATCTCATGTTAGCCATTTCAGCCCTGGGAAAAAGCCTCTGACTATCCACATGAACAATGCCTCTCATCGTTTTATACACCTCTATCAGATCACCTCTCATCCTCCGTCACTCCAAGGAGAAAAGGCCAAGTTCTTTTGAAAACAACAATACTAAACACCACTCAAATAGTCCACAAGTTCCCAGCAATTGAGAAATGAGAGTGCTTGGCTGTGCCCGTACCCCAGGCTTTGAGCTGAGAAAATATAAACAATGCAACAATAGTAATAAGTATATCGTGTGACCAAATTGAACTCAATACTCCAGATGTGGCCTCAGCAACATAAGAGTCATAGAACACCACAACGCAGAAACAGGCCTTTCAACCCATCTAGGCTGTGCTGGCTGGCCTTCTGCCTTGTACCATCTTCCTGCAGCTGAAACTCCAAACCTCTCTCATCTATCTAGACAGCGTATCAGTAGGCAGGTAGTTCAGGAGTCCCCTGGGGTCATATCCCTCCTAAACAAATATACTGTTTTGGATACTGTTGGGGGAGATGTCTCATCAGGGGAAGGCAGCAACAGCCGAGTTCATTGCACCATGGGTGGCTCTGCAGCAGCACAGGAGGGAAGGAAAAGGAGTGGGAGAGCTATAGTGATAGGGGGTTCAATTGTAAGGGGAATAGATAGGCGTTTCTGCGGCCGCAACTGAGACTCCAGGGTGGTATATTGCCTCCCTGGTGCAAGGGTCAAGGATGTCTCTGAGTGGCTGCA
This sequence comes from Hypanus sabinus, assembly GCF_030144855.1. NCBI lineage: Eukaryota > Metazoa > Chordata > Chondrichthyes > Myliobatiformes > Dasyatidae > Hypanus > Hypanus sabinus. Next base: position 169,044,313 of record NC_082713.1, read on the forward strand.
GGACATTCTGGAATGGGAGGGTGAACAGCCAGTGGTCATGGTGCACATAGGTACCAACGATATAGGTAAAACACGAGATGAGGTCCTACAAGGTGAATTTAGGGAGTTAGGAGATAAACTAAAAAGTAGGACCACAAAGGTAATAATCTCTGGATTACTACCAGTGCCACGTGCTAGTCAGAGTAGAAAAAGGAGGATATTTCAGATGAATATGTGACTTGAAAAATGGTGCAAGGGGGAGGGATTCAAATTTCTGGGGCATTGGAACCAGTTCTGGGGGAGGTGGGACCGGTATAAACAGGACGGTCTGCACCTGGGCTGGACTGGAACCAATGTCAGGAGGCTTTAAACTAATATCGCAGGGGGATGGGAACAAGTGCAGAGAGACAGAGGGGTGTAAAATGAGGGTAGAAGCAAAAAGTAGTAAGGTGAAAAGTAAAATTGGCAGGCTGGCAAATCCAGGGCAAAAAGCAAAAAGGGCCACTTTTCAACATAATTGTATAAGGGCTAAGAGTGTTGTAAAAACAAGCCTGAAGGCTTTGTGTGCCAATGCGAGGAGCATTCGTAACAAGGTGGATGAATTGAATGTGCAGATAGTTATTAATGAATATGATATAGTTGGGATCACAGAGACATTGCTCCAGGGTGACCAAGGATGGGAGCTCAACATCCAGGGATATTCAATATTCAGGAGGGATAGACAGAAAAGAAAAGGAGATGGGGTAGCATTGCTGGTTAGAGAGGAGATTAACGCAATAGAAAAGAAGAACATTAGCCTGGAGGATGTGGAATCAATATGGGTAGAGCTGCATAACACTAAGGGGCAGAAAACACTGGTGGGAGTTGTGTACAGGCCACCTAACAGTAGTAGTGAGGTTGGGGATGGCATTAAACAGGAAATTAGAAATGCGAGCAATAAAGGAACAGTAGTAATAATGGGTGACTTCAATCTACATATAGATTGGGTGAACCAAATTGGTAAGGGTGCTGAGGAAGAGGATTTCTTGGAATGTATGTGGGATGGTTTTCTGAAGCAACATGTCGAGGAACCAACTAGAGAGCAGGCCATTCTAGATTGGGTATTGATCAATGAGGAAGGGTTAGTTAGCAATCTTGTCATGCGAGGCCCCTTGGGTAAGAGTAACCATAATATGGTGGAATTCTTCATTTGAATGGAGAGTGACATAGTTAATTCAGAAACAAAGGTTCTGAACTTAATGAAGGGTAACTTTGAAGGTATGAGACGTGAATTAGCTAAGATAGACTGGCAAATAGTACTTAAAGGGTTGACGGTGGATATGCAATGGCAAGCATTTAAAGATAGCATGGATGAACTAAAACAATTATTCATCCCAGTTTGGCAAAAGAATAAACCAGGGAAGGTAGTGCACCCATGGCTGACAAGGGAAATTAGGGATAGTATCAAGTCCAAAGAAGTAACATATAAATTAGCAAAAAAAAAGCAGCACACCTGAGGACTGGGAGAAATTCAGAGACCAGCAAAGGAGGACAAAGGGCTTAATTAGGAAAGGGAAAAAGGATTATGAGAGAAAGCTGGCAGGGAACATAAAAACTGACTGTAAAAGCTTTTATAGATACGTGAAAAGAAAAAGATTGGTCAAGACAAATGTAGGTCCTTTACAGTCAGAAACAGGTGAATTGATCATAGGGAACAAATACATGGCAGACCAATTGAATAACTACTTTGGTTCTGTCTTCACTAAGGAGGACATAAATAATCTTCTGGAAATAGTAAGGGACCGAGGGTCTAGTGAGATGGAGGAACTGAGGGAAATACATGTTAGTAGGGAAGTGGTGTTAGGTAAATTGAAGGGATTAAAGGCAGATAAATCCCCAGGGCCAGATGGTCTGCATCCCAGAGTGCTTAAGGAAGTAGCCCAAGAAATAGTGGATGCATTAGTGATAATTTTTCAAAACTCCTTAGATTCTGGATTAGTTCCTGAGGATTGGAGGGTGGCTAATGTAACCCCACTTTTTAAAAAAGGAGGGAGAGAGAAACCGGGGAATTATAGACCGGTTAGTCTGACATCGGTGGTGGGGAAAATGCTAGCGTCGGTTATCAAAGATGTGATAACAGCACATTTGGAAAGAGGTGAAATTATCGGACAAAGTCAGCATGGATTTGTGAAGGGAAGATTATGACTGACGAATCTTATAGAATTTTTTTGAAGATGTAACTAGTAGAGTGGATAGGGGAGAGCCAGTGGATGTGGTATATTTAGATTTTCAAAAGGCTTTTGACAAGGTCCCACACAGAAGATTAGTGTGCAAACTTAAAGCACATGGTATTGGAGGTATGGTATTGACGTGGATAGAGAATTGGTTGGCAGACAGGAAGCAAAGAGTGGGAGTAAACGGGAGCTTTTCAGAATGGCAGGCAGTGACTAGTGGGGTACCGCAAGGCTCAGTGCTTGGACCCCAGTTGTTTACAATATATATTAATAATTTAGACAAGGTAATTAAATGCAGCATCTCCAATTTTGCGGATGACATGAAGCTGGGTGGCGGTGTTAGCTGTGAGGAGGATGCTAAGAGGATGCAGGGTGACTTAGATAGGTTAGGTGAGTGGGCAAATTCATGGCAGATGCAATTTAATGTGGATAAATGTGAGGTTATCCACTTTGGTTGCAAGAACAGGAAAACAGATTATTATCTGAACAGTGGCCAATTAGGAAAAAGGGAGATGCAACGAGACTTGGGTGTCATTGTACACCAGTCATTGAAGGTGGGCATGCAGGTACAGCAGGCAGTGAAAAAGGCAAATGGTATGTTGGCATTCATAGCAAAAGGTTTTGAGTACAGGAGCAGGGAGGTTCTACTGCAGTTGTACAAGGCCTTGGTAAGACCACACCTAGAATATTGTGTGCAGTTTTGGTCCCCTAATCTGAGGAAAGACATTCTTGCCATAGAGGGAGTACAGAGAAGGTTCACCAGATTGATTCCTGGGATGGCAGGAATTTCATATGAAGAAAGACTGGATCGACTAGGCTAATACTCACTGGAATTTAGAAGATTGAGGGGGAATCTTATTGAAACGTATAAAAATTCTAAAGGGATTGGACAGGCTAGATGCAGGAGGATTGTTTCCGATGTTGGGGAAGTCCAGAACGAGGGGTCACAGTTTAAGGATAAAGGGGAAGCCTTTTAGGACCGAGATGAGGAAAAACTTCTTCACACAGAGAGTGGTGAATCTCTGGAATTCTCTGCCACAGGAAACGGTTGAGGCTGGTTCATTGGCTATATTTAAGAGGAAGTTAGATATGGCCCTTGTGGCGAAAGGGATCAGAGGGTATGGAGAGAAAGCAGGTACAGGGTTCTGAGTTGGATGATCAGCCATGATCATACTAAATGGCGGTGCAGGCTCGAAGGGCTGAATGGCCTACTCCTGCACCTATTTTGTATGTTTCTATCTATCTATCTATCCACCTTCCACCCTAAACCAATAACCTCTAGTTATATTCTCACCCAACCTGAGGGTGAAACTGTCTTGCCCAGTGCAAGATAACGTTCCAACTTCTATGCTAAATGCTCAGATTGATGAAGGGTATTGTTCCAAAGGCCTTTTTCACCACTCTGTCTATGTGCGGTGACACTTCCAGGGAGCCATGTAATTATATTCCTCTATTCCTTTCTTCTGCTACATTCCCTTGTTCGCTGCTTCTCTGCTTTTCTCTCTCCCTCTTTCTCATTTACCGCTCCTTTCTCCTTCTCTGCATTCATCTTAGACCTTAAGACATAGGAGCAGAATTGGGCCATTTAGCCCATTGAGTCTGCTCTGCTGATCAATTACAGCTGCTCTATTTTCCCTCTCAACCCCATTCTCCTGACTTCTCCCTGTAACCTTTAACACCCTTACTAATCAACAGCCATCAAACACTCCTCATGCGTTAACCATTTCATTCCTGGGATCATTCTCGTGAACTTCCTCTGGATCCTCTCAATGCCAGCACATCCTTTCCCAGATAAGGGCCCAGAACTGCTCACAATACTCCAAGTGCAGTCTGACCAATGCCTGATATAGCCTCAGCATTACGTCCTTGCTGCCTGGTAGCGTAGTGGTTAACACAATGCTTTACAGTACCAGCAACCCAGATTCAATTTACGCTGCTGTCTGTAAGGAGCTTGTACATTTGCCCATGACCACATAGGTTTCCTCCAGGTGCCCAGGTTTCCTCCTGTAATCCCAATATGTACCAGTTGGTAGGTTGATTGGTCATTGTAAATTGTCCCATGATTAAGTTAGGGTTAAATCGGGAGTTGCTGGGTGGTGCAGCTGAAGAGCTGGGAAGGTCTATTCTATGCTGTATCTCAATAAATAAATAATTAAAATCAGAAAGGGCAGGCACAGTCTTTTTGCCAGGTAAAGGGAGCCAAAAACTAGAAGGAACACACACAAAATGCTGGAGGGACTCAGCTACAACCTACAGTGTCATATTGGGTACGAAACACGCAGAAGGAAAACAAACAATCACAATTTGATCAAAGTGAAAACAAAAAGCTTTTCATTTTCAGTAGCGTATCAGAAATGTGTCTATGTTTTGGAGCACGGACCGGGTTATCAGAAACTAACAGGAGCATAAATGATTAAAAGTGCCAATGAATTACAATTATGAAAGCAAACAAACAGTGACACATTGATGGGTGATTAATAAAGCAGCTGTTTACAGTTTCTGTAAAAGAGCTCATTACATTAAGTGAACCAACCAGTCACCTTACACAATGGCCCTTATTACTGGTATATTGTGCTCCATAATCACTGTAATATCAAAGAATAATAGCATGTAATCTGTTTGGATTTCCTTATCAAGTTTAAATCTACTAGTCTGTGCCTATTCAGGCTAAGAATGGCCATGGATCAAACCACATACGATGTTAAAACTTGCCTGACATTTTCATTTTTATAAAGTGCAAGGATGGAAAGTGTATTTTCATCCTCTCTCTCTGTCCCTCTCCCTCTCTCTCTCTCTGTTTCTTTTCTGTCTCTCTGTTTCTCTGTCTCTGTCTGTCTGTCTCTTCCTCTCTCCCTCTATCTTTCTCTTTCTGTCTCTCTCTTTCTCTTTCATTCTCTCCCTCTTTCTCTCCATTTCACACACCCACATTCATGCACACTTTCACATACTCTGACACACACAATGGCTCACAGACTCACACATACACACCAGTTCTTTCACACACACTCACACTACTTTACACTCTGACACACATACACTCACACATTCGTACTCTATCACACACATACTCTCACACATACAATCCCTCTCTCACACACACTTCCCCTTCTCTTTCTCTCAAACACACACACACACTTTCCTCTTTAACACACGCACACACATTCACACACTTTCTCCTCTCTCTCACCCTCAATACAGGTGATGGGACACTGACTCGAGGGCCAGTTGTCTTGTCATTACCGTGTGCAGCCCTATGCTGGACAAGGAAGCGGGAAAGCTCGTCATCATGGAGTTCATTTTCAAACCATTGCATGATAGGAAAGGCCTCAGCACAATGCACAAACAGATCTCACAAAGTGTGATGATGGTCATCACATTGTGATAACCATGATTAAACAACTGATTATTGGTCCAAATTCATGGCTAACTTGCCTGCTATCATGAAAGAACATAGACCACAGTAGAGTACAACACAGGCTCTTCGACCCATGATGTTTGGCCAAACTAATTATGCTACCAAACATCAAATCCCTTTTGTCTGCACAAGGTCCATGTTTCTCCATATCAGGAAGATGTGACCAAAGATGGTCTTACATAGAATACCATGTGAGGTGGAGACTTTTAAGAAAGATCTTTTCCAATGTCAGAGCGATGAACTTCATGGATACATTAAAGGGCAGTGTAGGTGGAGTGCAGAGGGCTTGGGGAAGGAGGGTTGGGAAGCAGGAATCACAGAGTGAAAGTGATACAGCAGGGGTAACAGGCCCTTTGGCCCATTGAGCCTGTGTCAGCCATCAAGCAACTATTTACACTAATCTGTTCCAATAGTCTATTAACATCTGTTCTTGAGTCTGGTAGTGCTGTACACACGCCCAGGGCAGAAAATACAGAAGTCTGAAAGCAAGCTGTCATAAAACTATTGAATGGAGTCCTAGTTCGATAAAAATGGACTCTTGACATCAATCGACATTGTTATAGCCCTTGCACCTTATTATCTGTCTGCACTGTGCTTTCTCTGTATTTGTAACACTTTATTCTGCATTCTATTTTTGTTTTACCTTGTACTACCTCAATTATCCATTGTAATGAATTGATCTGTACAGATGGGATGCACGACAAGTGACAATAATATACCAATCGTCCAGTTTACCTACGCTAATCCTGCGTACGCACCAACTCTCCATAGATTCTACCAGCCATTTACATACTAGGAACAATTTACAACAGCCAATTAACTTACCAATCCACATGTCCTTGTGATTTGGGTGGAAATCAGAGCACCTGGGGGAAACCTGTCCTGGACGCATCATATAGATGTATTTGCGAAGAAAACACAACAGCACCTCTCCTTCCTCAGGAGCCTGCGGAGATTCGGCACATCATCAGAAACCTTGGCAAGTTTCTGTAGATGTGTGGGGGAAGTGTATTGACTGGCTACATTATGGCCTGATATGGGAACACCAATGCCTTTGAGCGTAAAATCCCTAAAAAGATAATGGATGCAACCCAGTACATCATGGGTAAAGCCCTCTCAATCACTGAGCACATCTACATGAAATGTTGCTGTAGAAAAGCAGCATCCATCATCAAAGATCCTCACCACCCAGGCCATGCCCTTTTCTCGCTGCTGCCATCAGGTAGAAGCTACAGGTGCCTCAGGACTCACACCACCATGTTCAAGAACAGTTACTACCCCTCAACCATCAGGCTCTTGAACAAAGGGGGATAAATACACTCATTCTATTTCTAGTGTTCTCACAACTGATGGTCTCACTTCAAGGACTACATATCTTGTTATTTCATGCTCTCATTATTTATTCCTATTTATTTATACTTGTATTTGCACAGTTTGGTGTTCATTGATCCTGTTTACAATTAGTTTTCTATAGATTTGCTATGTATGCCTGCAGGAAGAAAAAACTCAGGGTTGTATGTGGTGACATCTATGTAGTCTGATAATAAATTTTACTTTGAAACACAATGGTCATGCCAACGTGCCAACTCCACACAGAGGTCAAGATTGAACCAGGATCTCTAGTGTTCTGAGTAGAGAGCTGTGTAGATAAGGCCACATTATGGGTGAATAGGAAATAGCGTAAACTGGCACACCAGAGTTTTAGATTGGAGACTGACCAAAGAATTCCTAGAACAATTGAATATGAAACTAACATATGCTTGATAAAGGATTTCAAGCAGATTATTAAAAGACTTCCAAAATAATTGAGGCTGCTTTCTCTGAGAGCTTGTACAGAGTAACAAACTCCACAGAACTCTATCATCTAGAGTGTGCATCATACCTGTCTGCCTTCCCGAAATGGACCCCTTCATATTAACACACAGAAAATGATGATCTAAAGGGTGTCAGCCTGAAACGTCGAGTGTTCATTCCCCCCCAATAGATGCTGCCAGACTGCTGAGTTCCTCCAGCGTTTTGTGTGTGTTGCTCTGGATTTTCAGCATCTGCAGAATCTCTTGTCTTTATTTCCTCAGATGATTTTGTTTATGGGAAATATAAACCCACATGTTTAATTGAAATTTCTTTTTGAGTGGGTAACTAAGCATATCGATTTGCTATTGCACTGCCCAATTTCCCAGCAGTGTATCTGTATCATGTTATAGACTTAAAAAGTCTTAACATGCCAGTGATAATGAACCTAATTCTGATTCTGAAACTTGGGTAGAGAGCCCAGGCCAACTACTGACAGACCCGATATATCCATATCCTTGTTGTACAGATTTATGTATTTCTAAAAAACCACAAGCTTTGAAAGTTGCTGTTGCAGTTATTAGAATCGCAAAGACAGATGCTTACGTGTCCAATACCGAATGGGCTTTATTAAGACAACCTCCTGTAAAGGTATGTTTTCCAAATGCAAAACCTACAATTAGTAAAATTCATTCCAGGAGTGGTGTCTGAGTACAAAGATTATCACTGTCAGTGTAAGCCTAGAGCTGGGGGACAATGTTATTCCAATTCTAAGCAGATGAAAGGTGATACACGGAATTAATTTCAGAAAAGTCCATGCAAGCAGTTCTGGACTATGCAGCGGCATTAATTGATGTATTTTGATTTCTGTGGTGCTTTGATAATGAAGTCTCTCTTTTGTAAAAAGAGAAAAGAAAAGGTTATAAATGCTGTCCCCCACAAAGGTGCTTCTTTCGCATTGTTTAGTACCTGGCTGTGACAAATACACTCAATGGCCATTTTATTAGGTACCTACTGTAATTATTATTACTGTAAAAATTATCTCAGCATCACATCACAAATTTTGCATTTACACTTAGTAGCCACTTTATATGTACCTTTATACATACTACTTTACAGTATTCGGTACCACTGGTGTCTAATAGATAGAAACATAGAAACGCAGAAAACCTACAGCATAATACAGGCCCTTCAGCCCACAAAGCTGTGCTGAACAAGACCTTACCTTAGAAATTACCTAGGGTTACCCATAGCCCTCTATATTTCTAAGCTCCACGTACCTGTCCAGGAGTCTCTTAAAAGACCCTATTGTATCCGCCTCCACCACCATCGCCGGCAGCCCATTCCATGCACTCCCTCTCGGCATAAAAAACTTACCCCTGGCATCTCCTCTGTACCTACTTCTAAGCACCATGAAACTGTGCCCTTTCGTGCTAGCCATTTCAACCCTGGGAAAAAGCCTCTGACAATCCACACAATCAATGCCTCTCATCATCTTATACATCTTTATCAGGTCACCTCTCATCCTCCGTCGCTCCAAGGAGAAAAGGCCAAGTTAGCTCAACCTATTCTGATAAGACATGCTCCCCAATCCAGGCAACATCCTTGTAAATCTTCTCTCTACCCTTTTCCTTGGTTTCCACATCCTTCCTGTAGTGACGTGACCAGAACTGAGCACAGTACTTCAAGTGGGGTCTGACCAGGATCCTATATAGCTGCAACATTACCTCTTGGATCCTAAACTAATCCCACAATTGATGAAGGTCAATGCACCATATGCCTTCTTAATCACAGAGTCAACCTGCGCAGATGCTTTGAGTGTCCTATGGACTCGGACCCCAAGATCCCTCTGATCCTCCACACTGCCAAGAGTCTTACCATTAATACTATATTCTGCCATCATATTTGACCCAGCAAAATGAATGAGTTCACACTTATCTGGGTTGAACTCCATCTGCCACTTCTCAGCCCAGTTTTGCATCCTATCAATGTCCCGGTGTAACCTCTGACAGCCCTCCACACTATCCACAACACCTATCCAACCTTTGTGTCATCAGTAAATTTACTAACCCATCCCTCCACTTCCTCATCCAGGTCATTTATAAAAATCACGAAGAGTAGGGGTCCCAGGACAGATCCCTGAGGCACACCACTGGTGACCGACCTCCACGCAGAATATGACCCGTCTACAATCACTCTTTGCCTTCTATGGGCAAACCCGTTCTGGATCCACGAAGCAACTTCCCCATGGATCCCATGCCTACTTACTTTATCTAAACATCTGAACAGAAAACTTGCATTTACATTCAGCAGCCACTTTATATGTACCTTCTACAGCTAATAAAGTGGCTGCTCAGTGTATGCTTGTGGTCTTCTGCTGTTGTAGCCCTTCCACTTCAAAGTTCGACATGTTGTGCATTCAGAGATGCTCTTCTGAACACCACTGTTGTAATGCATGGTTATTTGTGTTACTGTTGCCTTCCTGTCAGCTTCAACCAGCCTGGCCATTCTCCTCCAACCTCCCTCATTTACAAGATGTTTTCATCCACAGAATTGCTGCTCACTGGGTGTTTTTTTCCTTTTGTTTTTCACACCATTGGTTGTAAACTCTAGGGACTACTGTGGATGAAATTCCCAAGAATCAGCAATTTCTGAGGTACTCAAACCACCCCATCTGACACCAGCAATCATTCCATGGTTAAGGTCACTTAGAACACAAGTCTTCTCTATTCTGATATTTAGTCTGAACAACAACTAAACCTCTTGACCATGTCTGCATGCTTTCATGTATTGAATTGCTGCCATATGATTGGTTGATTAGATATCTGCATTAATGAGCAGGCGTAACCAATGACATGGCCATTGGGTATAAATTAAACAACTGTGAGTGGGTAAGGAAGCCAAAGGTGCCCAGGTACTCTTAGTGCCTAAGTGAGTAACATCCTCACCTATAGTCATACAGCAGTACAGAAGAGAAACAGACAATGATCGGTAGAACTTCACATCTTTCAAACAACATAGATGTTTTTTGTTGACATGGATCTGGCCAGTGTTTGTGAGGGACCTGGTTTGTCGTGCCCCTGAGATGGATAGTCCATTGCCAATCCCAGCTGGAGTCAGAGAGCCAAAGAGAGCTACAGCACAGAAATAGGTCCTTCGGCCTGCGTGCTTATCTAAACTTCTCTTAAATGTTGAAATCAAACCCGAATCCACCACTTCTGCGGGCAGCTCATTCCACACTCTCAGCACCTTCTAACTGAAGAAGTTTCCACTCAGGTTCCCCTTAAATACTTTACAGTTCACCCTTTAACCTATGACCTCTAGTTCTAGTCTCACCCTACCTCAGTGTAAAAAATCCTGACAAAGCGTCTCAGCCCGAAACGTTGACAGTGCTTCTCCCTATAGATGCTGCCTAGCCTGCTGCGTTTCCACCAGCATTTTGTGTGTGTGCTTGAATTTCCAGCATCTGCAGATTTCCTCATGTTTGCTTTGTAAAAAGTCTGCTTGCATTTATCCCTCATAATTTTGTATACCGCCATCAAATCTCCTTCATTCTCCTAGGCTCCAAGGACTACAGTCCTAAGCCATTCAACCTTTACCTACAACTCATGCTCAAGTCATATAACATAGAACATTGAACAGTACAGCTCCATACCGGCCCTTCAGCCCACAATGTTGTGCTGAACTTTTAACCTACCCTGCAGTCAATCAAACCCTTTCCTCCCACATAGCCTTCATTTTTCTATAATCCATGTGCCTATCTAAGAGTTTCTTAAATACCCCTAATGTAACTTTCTCTACCACCACCCCTGGAACACCCATGACTCTCTGTGTAAAAAATCTACCTTTGACATCTCTCCTATATATCTTGAGAAGGTCATCAAAATTCAGGGTGCAATTAGCCCGATGGAAGTTCAAGGAGCTGGGTTAGGTACAGTAGACAGTCTTTTAAGCAAAGAGAGGAGGAATGGGCTAAGAATTCTATACTTGAATGCACGTAGTGTCAGAAATAAGGCAGATGAGCTTGAAGCTCAGATGAAAATGGGGAACTAAGATATTGTTGGGATAACGGAGACATGGCTGCAAGGGGATCAGGCCTGGGAATTGAGTGTACCAGGGTATACGTGCTATCGTAGAGACAGAAATATGGGAAGAGGGGGTGGGGTGGCCCTGTTGGTAAGGAATGAGATTCAGTCCTTAGCAAGAGGTGACTTAGCAAAAGGGGAAGTAGAGTCTGTGTGGATTGAGCTGAGGAACAGCAAGGGTAAAAAGACCCTAATGGGTGTTGTGTTCAGGCCCCCAAACAGTAGCGTGGATATTGGGTACAAGTTGATTAGGGAGTTAACATTGGCATGTGCTAAAGGTAATGTAGTCGTTATGGGAGATTTCAACATGCAGGTGAACTGGGAGAATCAGGTAGGTGCTGGACCCCAGGATAGGGAGTTTGTGGAGTGTCTAAGGGATGTATTTTTGGAACAGCTTGTGCTTGAGCCAACCAGGAACGAGGCTATTTTGGACTTGGTGATGTGTAATGAACAGGAATTGATAAGTGATCTTGAAGTAAAGGAGCCATTAGGAAGTAGTGATCATAACATGATAAGTTTTTATCTACAATTTGAGAGGGATAAGGGCAGATCAGAGGTGTCAGTGTTGCAATTAAATAAAGGAGACTACGGAGCCATGAGGGAAGAGCTGGCCAAAGTTAAATGGGCGGATGCCCTGGCAGGAAAGACAGTGGATCAGCAGTGGCAGATATTCTTGGGCATAATACAAAAGATGCAAAAGCAGTTCATTCCAATGAGAAGGAAGGATTCAAAGAGGGGGAAGGGGCCACAGTGGTTGACAAAGGAAGTCAGAGATTGTATAGCATTAAAGAAAAAGAAGTATGACAGGGCGAAGATGAGTGGGAATACAGATGATTGGGAAAGTTTTAAGGAGCAGCAGATCTTAACTAAAAAAGCAATACGGAGAGAAAAAAATCAGGTATGAGCTCAGTCTAGCCAGGAATATAAAAGGGGATAGCAAAAGCTTTTTTAGCTATGTGAAGAGAAAGAAGATAGTTAAGAACAATGTTGGCCCCTTGAAGAATGAATTGGGAGAAATTGTTATGGGAAACAGGGAAATGGCAACAGAATTTAATGCGTACTTTAGATCTGTCTTCACCAGGGAGGACACAAGCAATCTCCCAGATGTATGGATGGGCCAGGGTCATAAGATATCAGAGGAATTGAGACAGATTGACATTAGGAAAAAAACTGTGATGAGTAGACTGGTAGGACTGAAGACTAATAAATCCCCGGGTCCAGATGGTCTGCATCTGAGGGTTCTAAAAGAGGTGGCTCAGGAAATTGCGGATGCATTGGTAATCATTTTCCAATGTTCCTTAGATTCAGGATCAGTTCCTGAAGGTTGGAGAGTGGCTAATGTTATCCCACTTTTCAAGAAGGGAGGGAAGGAGAAAACGGAGAACTATCGCCCTGTTAGCCTAACATCAGTCGTGGGGAAGATGCTTGAGTCCATTATTAAGGACGAAATAGTGGCACATCTAGATGGCAGAAATAGGATTAGGCTGAGCCAGCATGGATTTACCAAGGGCAAATCATGCTTGACTAATCTTTTGGAGTTTTTTGAGGGTGTAACAAGGATGTTAGACGAGGGTAAGCCAGTGGATGTTGTATACCTAGATTTTCAGAAGGCATTCGATAAGGTGCCACATAGGAGATTGGTGAGTAAAATCAGAGCTCATGGCATTGGGGGCAGGGTTTCAACATGGATAGAAAACTGGTTGGCAGATAGAAAGCAAAGGGTAGCAGTGAATGGGTGTTTCTCGGACTGGCTGGAGGTGACTAGTGGGGTACCACAGGGCTCTGTATTGGGACCACAGCTCTTTACGATTTATGTCAACGATTTAGATGAGGGCATTGAAAACTATATCAGCAAGTTTGCTGACGATACTAAACTGGGTGGCAGTGTGACATGCGAAGAGGACGTTAGGAGAATACAGGGAGACTTGGATAGGCTGGGTGAGTGGGCAGATACTTGGCAGATGTCATTCAATGTGAATAAATGTGAAGTTATCCATTTTGGAAGCAGGAACAAGAGGGCAGAGTATTTTCTGAACGGTGTAGAGTTAGGTAAGGGAGAAATGCAAAGAGACCTAGGAGTCCTAGTTCACCAGTCAATGAAGGTGAATGAGCAAGTGCAACAGGCAGTGAAGAGGGCAAATGGAATGTTGGCCTTTGTTACAAGGGGAATTGAATACAAGAGCAAGGATGTTCTTTTGCATTTGTACAGGGCCCTGGTGAGACCACACCTGGAATATTGTGTACAGTTTTGGTCTCCAGGTTTAAGGAAGGACATTCTGGCAATTGAGGAAGTGCAGCGTAGATTCACTAGGTTGATTCCTGGGATGGCAGGGCTGTCTTACGCAGAGAGATTGGAGAGATTGGGCTTGTACACGCTGGAATTGAGGAGATTGAGAGGGGATCTGATTGAAACGTTTAAGATAATTAAAGGATTTGATAGGATTGAGGCAGGAAATATGTTCCAGATGTTGGGAGAGTCCAGTACCAGAGGGCATGGATTGAGAATAAGAGGTCAGTTATTTAAAACAGAGTTGAGGAAGAGCTTCTTCTCCCAGAGAGTTGTGGAGGTGTGGAATGCACTGCCTCGGAAGACGGTGGAGGCCAATTCTCTGGATGCTTTCAAGAAGGAGCTAGATAGATATCTGATGGATAGGGGAATCAAGGGATATGGGGACAAGGCAGGGACTGGGTATTGATAGTGAATGATCAGCCATGATCTCAGAATGGCGGTGCAGACTCGAGGGGCCGAATGGTCTACTTCTGCACCTATTGTCTATTATCTATTATCTATTATACTTCCCTTCAACTACCTTAAAATTATCACCACCATTATTATGTGTCATGCTGTCTTTAACCATGTTTGTTCTTGGCAAATTTTTCCACAGAAATGCTTTGCCATTGTCTTCTTCTGAGCAGTGACTTTACAAGAAGGGTGACCCCAGCCATTAGCAATACTCTTCAGCTATTTCTGCCTGGAATCAGTAGTTGTATAACCAGGACTGCTGGTATGTAGCAGCCTCTCATACAAACATACACCACCGGCTCCGTGGCTTCATGTGACGCTGATTGGAAATGCTAAGTAGGTGCTACCTCTTGCCCAAGGGTAACCTGCAGGCTAACAGAAGGAAGGAACACCTTACTCTTCCTTTCATGCAGACTTATCTCCACCCATCATATTAGCCATTTCCACTCTGGGAAAAAGGCTCTAGCTGTCCACTCCATCAATGCCTCCTATCATCTTGAACATTGCTAACAAGTCACTCTCATTCTCCTTTGTTCAAAAGAGGAAAGCCCTAGCTTACTCAACCTGTCTTCATAAAGATATGCTCTCTAATCCAGGGAGCATGCGGGTAAACCTCCTCTGCACCCTCTCTAAAGCTACTACATTCTTCCTGTAATGAGGTGACCAGAACTGAACACAATATAATTTGCTTGGTAACATTGAAAGATCTATGGGTGTGGATCCCAATATCCCAAGTCTGGCAACATACTTGTAAGTTTTGTCTGTTCTCTTTCAAGCTAATTGATATCTTTCTGGTAGGGTCTTCTACTTCCTCCTCTAAATGCTGTGGATTTAAATCCTACCCTAACCCTCTATGAATAGATGCCTCGGGTGTAGTAAATGGTCAGCATGGCAGGGTTGGGCAGAAGGGCCTGTTTCTGAGACTCATTAAAGGTATAGCTTCAGAAGTTATGTTACATTGAATCTCCAGGTAGACATAGTATTTCCAATATTGAGCAAACCCTGAGACTGACACCAATACATCGTACATTGAAAAAGGCAAACCCTCCAGATCTGGATGATGAGTTTAGCACGTGCATGTTGAAACATTGCACTAACAACCAACATGACCTAAGGATGTGCAATGGGGTGGGGCAGCCTGCAAGTGATGCCACAACGCCCACGGTTCTTGGCAGAGCACAATAAAACACAACACAGCAAGTAACTAACAACAAAAGCAAGACCAAGCCCCTTTCCTCCCTGAACATCAATGTTTCTATTTTTCCTCCCCCGTCACTTCTCTCTTTTTCCATTCCTCATTCTAGTTCCCCTCTTACACCTTCTCTTCTCCACACCTGCCCAACACTTTCCTCCAGTGACCCTCGTCCTTCTCTTTCTCCCATGGTCCATTGTCGTCTCCTATCAGATTCTTTATTTCTTACACGTATCACTTCCCAGCTTCTTACTTCATTCCCCACCCATCCACCTTCTACCTCACATGTTGTCACATCACCTGCTAGCTTGTACTCCTTCCCCTACCCCCACCTTCCTATTCTGCCTCCCCACTCCATCTTCCTTTCCAGTTCTGATGAAGGGTCTCAGCCCAAAACATCAATTGTTCATTCCCCTTCATAGATGCTGCCTGACCTGCTGAGTTCCTCCAGCATTTTGTGTGTGTTACAACTGATAATATTTGTCACGAGGGCTTGACGAGAAGAAATTAAGAGTGTTAGGCTGGTCACAGTCCTTGAGCAATGAACCGCCCTTCATTTCCCACCCTGCTGCCTCTTTTGTCTGGCTAATTTCCCACTGGAGTCACTCAGCATTCTAACCCAGGGTTGTCGAGCATCTTGGCTTGTAATCTTATTTTAACTGAGCTTGGAACATCTGCAATAAATCCACGAGGATTTGCAAGCAAAGACAGAAAGATAAAAACTAGCCGGGTGAACAGATAAGGTTGCCTGCCTCTGGAACAAAAAAAAGCTTCTTATTATTGAAAGAGATGGAGTCAGTGACTCTCAATTGATTGCAAACTGTTTGATAGTCCTTTGCCAGCTGTCTCCAAAATGAGAACAGGGGGTGGCGAGGGGGAGGGGAATTACATTTAAAACAGAGAGTCAACTGAACAGGACTCAATTTAAAAAAACACAGACCTTTTGGAAACTGCGCAGTTATTCCTCTTTTTTTTAAAGGGGTATACTTTAAGACTATAAGACATAGAAGAGAATTAGACCATCCTTCCCAATGAGTCTTCTCCACTATTCCATCATGGCCGATTTATTATCCCTTTCAATCCCGCTCTCCTGCCTTCTCCCTGTAACCTTTGACGCCATGACTAATCAATAACCTATCAACCTCCATTTTAAATGTACCCAATAACTTGGCTTCCACAGCCGCCTGTGGCGATGAATTCCACAGATCCACCACTCTTGAGCTAAAGAAATTCCTCCTCATCTCTGATCTAAAGGAGTGTCTTTCAATTCTGAGGCTGTGCCCTCTGGTGCTAGAGACCCCCACTACAGGAGACATACACTCTAACTGTTTAACAACTCACTGCTTTAACATGTTAGGCACCACTCTCCCTTCCCCACTGTATTTAATGTTTCCAGGTTTAGAGAATGTTTCAAAGCAAAGATAATTTTTTCAAGAAGAAGGTAATTCTAATTCCTCAAAACTTCTGTCCTGATGAAAAATCTCACCAGGAAACACTGTTTATTCCTTTCCACAGATACTGGCTGACCTGCTGAGTTCCTCCAGCATTTTGTGTGTCATTGTGTTGCTCTGAATATTCAGTAACTCTTTTGTGTTATAAATAACTCTGGGTGCCATGATAGAGCAGCGGTTAGTATGATCCTCGCTGGAGAAAGCATGGATTTTCTCCGGGTGCTCTGGCTTCCTCCCACAGTCCAGAGCCATACCAGATAGGTTAATTGGTCACCTTAAATTGTCCTGCACTGTTAGGCTAGGGTTAAATTGTGCTTGTTGGGAATTTCTAGGTGGAGTGGCTCGAAGGGCTGGAAAGGCCAATTCCATGTTGTATCTCTGAATAAATAAGAATGAATACAATAATAACTCCAGGTATCATTACAGAGAGAAAGAACGTTGGTCTAATTGGGATAGGCGACGGTTAGTTAGAAGGTAATAGGTTAAGGACAATAAACAACACGCACAAAATTCCGGAGGAACTCAGCAGCACCTACAGAAAAAATAAACAGTCGATGAGATAGAGAGAGAGAGGGAGAGACAGAGAGGGAGAGGGAGAGAGTAAATAAGCCACAAAATTAAATATATTGTGCAACTAAAAGGAATAGTGAGGTAACCCTAACCCTAATGCTTGGTCTGTTCAGAAATGGAGCATTCTGAAATCTGATGGTAGAGGGGATGAAGCGGTTCCTAAAACATTGAATGTGTGTCATTGGGCTCCTGACCGTCCTCCCTGATGGTTGTAATGAGAAGAGGGCATGTCCTGGGCGACGGGGGTCCTTACGATAGATGCTGCCTTTATGAGGCACTGCTTTGTGAAGATGTCCTCAATGGTGAGGAGGCTAGTGCCCGTGATGGAGCTGACTGAGTCTAAAAGCTTCTGCGGCCTCTTGTGATCCTGTGCATTGGAGCCTCCATACCAGGCAGTGATGCAACCAGTCAGAATGGTCTCCACTGTACATCTGTGGAAATCTGGAAGAGTTTTTGGTGATGCAGTAAATCTCTCAAACTCCAAATGAAGTACAGCCACCAGCATGGCTTCTTCATTATTGCATCAATGTGTGGGCCCAAGACAGATCCTCTGAGGTCTTAACATCCAGGAACCTGAAGCTTGTCACCCTTTCCACCAGTGAGGACTAATGCATGTTCTCAAGATTTCCCCTTCCTGAAGTTCAGGATAGGACTAGAAGATAAACATTGGGAGGCAATCAGTTAGAAAAGCTACAAAGTTAGGCATTAAGATTAAGAACAAACATCGCAAACCAGCAAGGTAGAAAGCTAATACTAAGAGCTGATAAGCTAGGAGACAATATAGGATACCATAAGGATTGGAAGTGAATAGAATAGAGAAATGAAGAAATATGGAGTTACTCGAATATGTAGCCAATTTTATGTTGAGCCAAAATATGGGACATAAAGGATGGGAATCAATAAGATGGAGATCCAGGATACTGAGCCAATAGGATAGGGAGCCAATAGGTTAAGGAGCCAATAGGGTAGGGCCAATATGATAGATAGCCAGTAGGATAGGGAGCTGATGGGCCTGGCTCCATGATGTGTAACTCTGATACACTATAAAAGCATTGATTTGGATATCCATATCATGGGAAAAAAGATTTTTGCCTTTCTACAGTCATCTACTTTTCCAATCTTCAACTAACTGCAGGGTTAATTATGGCTGAGATTGATGACTGAATGATTAAAACAGCTAATGCTGTGTTCTGTCCTCCCCCTCCCTTTTCCTCACCCCCCTCTCCCTCACCCCCTTCTCCCTTGCCCCCTCTCCCTCTGTTTCTTCCACTCTCCCTCCATCTCCATCTCTACTTCCATGTCTCTCTCCCTTTCTCCCTCCCTCTCCCTCTCTCTATCTCTGATTTCTCTTTCTTCCTCTGTCCCCACCCTCTTCTCAATCTCATTCCCTATCCCTCTCTATCTCTCTCTCTCTGCCTCTGTCTCTCTCTTTCTCTTTCTCTCCCCCTCTCTCTTTATCGCAGTGAACTTTCTGGAGAAGTATTGCATCTTTAATCAAGAGGACTTGGCATTGTACAAGAAGAAGTTCCAGGAGGTAGGCATTAAAAAGCATATTGTTATGGATGGGTTTGCTCTCCTCACATGGCTGCAGACCAGTATCCTACAAAAATATCAACAGTTCAAACTTGAGTAAATTCAGGTCTACAGTAGGAACTCACATTTACAAGGTCCCTTCAACATCCCAGGATGCTTTTTAGTGACATAACCAAGAGATTTGACAGCTAAGGAGATACAAGTCGAAATGACCAAGAGGGCATGTTACTGAAACATACAGTAGTTCCATGGTGGATGAAAGGGAATTTTGAGATGATGGAGAAGTACAGTGAGGGAATTTCACACATTGGTGCCACGGTAGGGTAGTGGTTAGTGTGACACTATTGCAGCTCAGAGTGTGGAGTTCAGAGTTCAATCCCAGTATCTTCAGCAAAGAGTTTGTAGCTCTTCTGTATGGAATGCATGGGTTTCTTCTGAGTGCTCCAGTGTCCTTCCACAGTCCACAGATGTACTGGGTAGTAGTTTAGTTGTTCATTGTAAATTATCCTATGATTAGGTTAGGGTTAAAGTGGTGGGTTGATAGACAGTGCTGCTCAAAGAGCCGAAGGGACTGTTCCAATCTGTATCCCTAAATAAATTAGAGCCTCCATAGCCAAAGACACCATACTTGGTGGTTCTGGAGAGTGTACAAGGAAGATCTACCAGGATGTTGTCTGGGATGGAGTTTTTCAGTTATGATGAGCAATCAGAGGGTTCACATCTTCAGCCACTTGCTCATCACCATGTGACTTAATCTGGGATGTAAGAGTGGATTCCCTTCATGGAGAATGCATGTGTATGACTTTGTTTAACATGGTGAGACTGATGCACGGACAGCCACCACACAGTCCTCGACAGATCGGAGTCAGGGTCCAGTGATGTGGAATGCAACACAGCTAGGGACGCTTCACTGCCATTGTGGTATATTATCATCCCCTGCCAGCTCCACCGTTGAGGGCTTGGTTGGATTGCTGTTTGTCTGGAACTTACCCCTAGACTTTACCACCATGGGTGACCCTATCAGAACTAAGCTCCAGAAGGCTTTGCACTTGGAATCTCAGGAACTCACAAGCCTCCCTACCATGACAAGGTGATGATCTTGGAGAATGATCCAATACAAAAGATGGACTCTCGACAACTTGTACAGTTCTTGATTAAAGCTTAAAGAGCAGGGACCGAGATAGGGAAATGGGAGTAACCTAAGGTCCATCTCCGGTTAACATTGATATGACAGGCAAAACGGCCTCTCTATTTGCAATAAACTTCTACATGAAATAGTTTCAAAGAGGCAAAAGGAGCATTTGGCCATTTGGTCCATTGGATCTGCTCTGCCATTCCATTATGGCTGATGTACTATCCCATTTTACATCATTCTCTTTCCTTCTCCCCATAACCTTTAAATGAGAACCTATCAACCTCCTGCTTTAAATATACCCAATGTCATGGCTTCCATAGCTGTCTGTGGCATTGAATTCCACAGATTCAACACCCACTGGCTAAGGAAATTCCTTCTCATCTTTGTGGGATGCCACGGTAACATAGTAGTTAGTGCGACACTAGTACAGCTTGGTGCATCAGAGTTCAGAGTTCAATTCTGGTGCCCACTGTAAGCAAGTTTGTACATTCCTCACTGTGTGTGCATGGGTTTCTTCCAGGTCCTCTGGTTTCCTCCCATAGTCCAAAGATGTACCAGTTAGTAGGTTAATTGATCTTTGATTAGGCTGAGGTTAAACCATGGGCAGCTGGGTGGCATGGCTGGAAAGGCCTGGTCCACACTGTATCTCTATATGAAGGGACATCCTTCTACTCTGTCTGTGCCCTCTGACCCTAGACTTTCCCACTACAGGAAACATCCTCTCCACATCCACTCAATCTAGGTCTTTCAGAAGGAATGGTTCAGATGAACAACAAATGTACAGCAGAAT